>NW_011494832.1:3220526-3226846 GCF_000754665.1 Bison bison bison | reverse complement strand
TTTATGCCTTTGAACTGTGGTGTTGGAGAAGACTCTTGAGAGTCCCTTGGACTGCAAGGAGATCCAACCAGTCCATCCTGAAGGAGATCAGCCCTGGGATTTCTTTGGAAGGAATGATGCTAAGGCTGAAACTCCAGTACTTTGGCCCCCTCATGCGAAGAGTAGACTTATTGGAAAAGACCTGATGCTGGGAGGGATTGGGGGCAGGAGGAGAAGGGGATGACAGAGGATGAGATGGCTGGATGGCATCACTACTCGATGGAAGTGAATCTGAGTGAACTCCGGGAGTTGGTGATGGACAGGGAAGCCTGGCGTGCTGCGATTCATGGGGTCGCAAAGAGTTGGACACGACTGAGCGACTGAACTGAACTGAACTGAACTGAACCTACAGTTGGAGTTTTTTAAAGTTTAGAATTCAATCTATTTCAATGATATGGATGAAACTTTTAAAATTACATGATTAAAAAGTATTTCAGTATGGAAAATTAAAACTATTAGCAAGAGGAAAATGTAAATCTCCCCCTCAAATTGCTATATTTATCTTCTGAATGAGTTTTATCCATTTTTATCCATGAAGTTTCGTGAAAAGCATATGTTATAACCATGAAATGGACTTATTAAACCCTTGGATTAGAGTAAATCACACATCTTGCAGACAGCCATCAAGAGGTAACCATAGAAAAAAATAATTTGTGGAACACGATATGGTAGAATAACTCCAATTGCCCTACACTGCCTCCAAAAATAAATGTGAAGAGAAACTTTTGGAAGTTATGGCAGAAAAAAAATACTTGTAGCTTCTCATGGGTAAAGAATGTATTTTAAAGTTCTCCTAAAAAGAACAACCATAGATGTTCTTTTTATGATTTCTGGAGTGGTGTTTTTGAACTTCTATTGTCATCTGGGTTTATATGCTAGAGTAGTTATATAAGTTGCATTTAAATTATGAGGCATATACATTGCTGAAACTATCTTTGAAAGCAATATCTAAGGGGAGAAAAGCAGACTTTTATGATTTTGCCAACGTTACTTTATTGTCATCTTCATTTTGAGAACATTGAATAAAATTATTGCCCTTATATGCTCAAATTTATTTATATGCCCTCAAAATAAATGATGGAAAAGGAAATGGCAACCCACTCCAGTATTCTTGCCTGGAGAATCCTAAGGACAGAGGAGCCTGGTGGGCTGCTGTCTACGGGGTCGCACAGAGTCGGACCCGACTGCTGTGAATTAGCAGCACCAGCAGCAGCATAATATATGATATGATGATGTTATCTACAAGATCTTTGTTAGAACAACAAAATGTGTGTGAAGTTCTTAGTTCAATGTTCCTATGAAACCATAACCTTTGAATTTGATTGGTTTAACCCTCCTCTGAGGTTATTGACATTTCTCCTGGCAATCTTGATTCCATTTGTGCTTCTTCCATCCAGCGTTTCTCATGATGCACTCTGCATATAAGTGAAATAAGCGGGGTGACAATATACAGCCTTGACGTACTCCTTTTCCTATTTGGAACCAATCTGTTGTTCCATGTCCAGTTCTAACTGTTGCTTCCTGACCTGCATACAAAATCCTCAAGAGGCAGGTCAGGTGGTCTGGTATTCCCATCTCTTGCAGAATTTTCAACAGTTGATTGTGATCCACAAGTCAAAGGCTTTGGCATAGTTAATAAAGCAGAAATAGATGTTTTCCTGGAACTCTCTTGCTTTTTCGATGATCCAGAGGATGTTGGAAATTTGGTCTCTGGTTCCTCTACCTTTTCTAAAACCACCTTGAACATCTGGGAGTTCACAGTTCACATATTTCTGAAGCCTGGCTTGGAGAATTTTGAGCATTACTTTACTAGCATGTGAGATGAGTGCAATTGTGCGGTAGTTTGAGCGTTCTTTGGCATTGCCTTTCTTAGGGATTGGAATGAAAACTGACCTTTTCCACTCCTGTGGCCACTGCTGAGTTTTCCAAATTGGCTGGCATATTGAGTGAAGTACTTTCACAGCATCATCTTTCAGGATTTGGAATAGCTCAACTGGAATTCTATCACCACCACTAGCTTTGTTCGTAGTGATGCTTTCTAAGGCCCACTTGACTTCACATTCCAGGATGTCTGGCTCTAGGTGAGTGATCACACCATCATGATTACATGGGTCGTGAAGATTTTTTTGTACAGTTCTTCTGTGTATTCTTGCCACCTCTTCTTAATATCTTCTGCTTCTGTTAGGTCCATACCATTTCTGTCCTTTATCAAGGCCATCTTTGCATGAAATGTTCCCTTGGCAGAAAGTGAGGAAGAACTAAAAAACCTCTAGATGAAGGTGAAAGAGGAGAGTGAAAAAGTTGGCTTAAAACTCAACAATCAGAAAACAAAGGTTGTGGCATCTGGTCCCATCATTTCATGGGAAATAGATGGGGAAACAGTGGAAACAGTGTCAGACTTTATTTTTCTGGGCTCCAAAATCACTGCAGATGGTGATTGCAGCCATGAAATTAAAAGACGCTTACTCCTTGGAAGAAAAGTTATGACCAACCTAGATAGCATATTGAAAAGCAGAGAAATTACTTTGCCAACAAAGGTCCGTCTCGTCAAGGCTATGGTTTTTCCTGTGGTCGTGTATGGATGTGAGAGTTGGACTGTGAAGAAAGCTGAGCGCCAAAGAATTGATGTTTTTGGACTGTGGTGTTGGAGAAGACTCTTGAGAGTCCCTTGGACTGCAAGAGATCCAGCCAGTACATTCTGAAGGAGATCAGCCCTGGGATTTCTTTTGAAGGAATGATGCTAAGGCTGAAACTCCAGTACTTTGGCCACCTCATGCGAAGAGTTGACTCATTGGAAAAAACTCTGATGCTGGGAGGGAATGAGGGCAGGAGGAGAAGGGGATGACAGAGGTTGAGCTGGCTGGATGGCATCACTGACTCAATGGACGTGATTCTGAGTGAACTCCGGGAGTTGGTGATCACAGGGAAGCCTGTCCTGCTGCGATTCATGGGGTCGCAAAGAGTCGGACACGACTGAGCGACTGAACTGAACTGAACTGAACCCTCTTCTAAAGGTTTAGTCTCATTTCAAACTCTTGGATTAATCAAATGTCTAAGGGAGTTTTAGGAACCCAAGGTAAGTAAATAAGCAATTTAGTCAAACAAAACTTGCAGTGTACCTATGTGACATTTACTTAATAAAAACTTCAACCATTAGTTTATTTCTTATGATATGTAATTTCAGCTAGCTGGCATTACTTACCTCATCTTTCTCCACCTCCAAAACTCCCATAGTAGACAAGCAGATTGAAAGAAGGAAAATAAAACTAACTTGATTTTCAGATAACATGATCATGTATTATAAAATCCTAAGGAATCCACTGAAAAATTATTAGAACTAATAAAATAGTTCAGCAACAAAATGGTGGGGTACAAGGTCAATATATAAAAATAAACTATATTTTTCATGGCACCCCACTCCAGTACTCTTGCCTAGAAAAATCCCATGGACAGAAGAGCCTGGTAGGCTGCAGTCCATGGGACTGCTAGGAGTTGGACACGACTAAGCGACTTCCCTTTCACTTTTCACTCTCATGCATTGGAGAAGGAAATGGCAACCCACTCCAGTGTTCTTGCCTGGAGAATCCCAGGGACAGGGGAACCTGGTGGGCTTCCGTCTATGGGGTCGCATAGAGTCAAACACGACTGAAGCGACTTAGCAGCAGCAGCAAAAGCAGCAGTATACCTAAACAGATATTAAGAAGACAATTCCATATACAAAAGGATCAATGAGAATGAAAATACTTTGAGGTCAATTTAACAAAAGACCTATAAAACTTAAACTACAAAAAGTATAAAATATTATTGAAGGAAATTAAGGATGACCTAAATAAAGAGAAAGATATTCCATGTTCATCAATGGTAATACTCTATAAAAATCCCAGCTTGTCTTTTTGAAAGAAATTGTAAAGGTGGTCTTACAATACATATGGAAATTCAAGAGATTCAGAAAAGCAAAATAAAACTTATTATGAAGCCACAATAATCATGATGGTGTGGAAGTAGCATCAGTTCAGTTCAGTCATTCAGTCATGTCTGACACTTTGCGACCCCATGTATCACAGCACACCAGGCCTCCCATCCATCACCAACTCCAGAGTTCACTCAAACTCATGTGCATCGAGTGGGTGATGTCATCCAGCCATCTCATTCTCTGTGGTCCCCTTCTCCTCCTGCCCCCAATCCCTCCCAGCATCAGAGTCTTTTCCAATGAGTCAACTCTTTGCATGAGGTGGCCAAAGTACTGGAGTTTCAGCTTCAGCATCAGTCCTTCCAATGAACACCCAGGACTGATCTCCTTCAGAATGGACTGGTTGGATCTCCTTAAAGTCCAAGGAACTCTCAAGAGTCTTCTCCAGCACCAAAGTTCAAAAGCATCAATTCTTCGGCGCTCAGCTTATTTCATAGTCCAACTCTCATATCCATACATGACCATGGGAAAAACCATAGCCTTGACTAGATGGACCTTTGTTGGCAAAGTCATGTCTCTGCTTTTGAATGTTGGCAAAGTCATGTCTTTGCTATCTAGGTTGGTCATAACTTTCCTTCCAAGGAGTAAGTGTCTTTTAATTTCATGGCTGCAATAACAATCTGCAGTGATTTTGGAGCTCCCCAAAATGAAGTCTGACACTGTTTCCACTGTTTCCCCATCTATTTCCCATGAAGTGATGGGACCAGATGCCATGATCTTCATTTTCTGAATGTTGAGCTTTAAGCCAACTTCTTCCCTCTCCTCTTTCACTTTCATCAAGAGACTTTTTAGTTCCTCTTCACTTTCTGCCATAAGGGTGGTGTCATCTGCATATCTGAGGTTATTGATATTTCTCCTGGCAATCTTGATTCCAGCTTGTGCTTCTTCCAGCCCAGCATTTCTCATGATGTACTCTGCATAGAAGTTAAATAAGCAGGGTGACAATATACAGCCTAGACGTACTCCTTTTACTATTTGGAACCAGTCTGTTGTTCCATGTCCAGTTCTAACTGTTGCTTCCTGACCTGCATATAGGTTTCTCAAGAGGCAGGTCAGGTGGTCTGGTATTCCCATCTCTTTCAGAACACAGATTATTGTGATCCACATGGTCAAAAGCTTTGGCATAGTCAATAAAACAGAAATAGATGTTTTCCTGGAACTCTCTTGTTTTTTCAATGATCCAGTGGATGTTGGCAATTTGATCTCTGGTTCCTCTGCTGTTTCTAAAACCACTTGAACATCTGGAAGTAGCATAAGAATAGGCATACAGAATAAAGTAGAACTTAGAATGCATATATGCTCGATAAAGGACAGAAATGGTATGGACCTAACAGAAGCAGAAGATATTAAGAAGAGGTGGCAAGAATACACAGAAGAACTGTACAAAAAAGATCTTCATGACCCAGATAATCACGATGGTGTAATCACTGACCTACAGCCAGACATCCTGGAATGTGAAGTCAAGTGGGCCTTAGAAAGCATCACTACCAACAAAGCTAGTGGTGGTGATGGAATTCCAGTTGAGCTATTCCAAATCCTGAAAGATGATGCTGTGAAAGTGCTGCGCTCAATATGCCAGCCAATTTGGAAAACTCAGCAGTGGCCACAGGAGTGGAAAAGGTCAGTTTTCATTCCAATCCCTAAGAAAGGCAATGCCAAAGAACTCTCAAACTACCGCACAATTGCACTCATCTCACATGCTAGTAAAGTAATGCTCAAAATTCTCCAAGCCAGGCTTCAGCAATATGTGAACCGTGAACTTCCTGATGTTCAAGGTGGTTTTAGAAAAGGCAGAGGAACCAGAGATCAAATTGCCAACATCCACTGGATCATCAAAAAAGCAAGAGAGTTCCAGAAAAACATCTATTTCTGCTTTATTGACTATGCCAAAGCCTTTGACTGTGTGGATCACAATAAACTGCTGAAAATTCTGCAAGAGATGGGAATACCAGACCACCTGATCTGCCTCTTGAGAAATTTGTATGCAGGTCAGGAAGCAACAGTTAGAACTGAACATGGAACAACAGACTGGTTCCAAATAGGAAAAGGAGTACGTCAAGGCTGTATATTGTCACCCTGTTTATTTAACTTCTATGCAAAGTACATCATGAGAAATGCTGAACTGGAAGAAGCACAAGCTGGAATCAAGATTGCTGGGAGAAATATCAATAACCTCAGATATGCAGATGACACCACCCTTATGGCAGAAAGTGAAGAGGAACTCAAAAGCCTCTTGATGAAAGTGAAAGTGGAGAGGGAAAAAGTTGGCTTAAAGCTCAACATTCAGAAAATGAAGATCATGGCATCCAGT
>NW_011494832.1:3215805-3220137 GCF_000754665.1 Bison bison bison | reverse complement strand
CAGAGGATGAGATGGCTGGATGGCATCACTGACTCGATGGACATGAGTCTGAGTGAACTCTGGGAGTTGATGAGGGACAGGGAGGCTGGCATGCTGCCATTCATGGGGTCTCAAAGAGTCAGACATGACTGAGCGACTGATCTGATCTGATCTGATGATATATTTAAAGTAAATTGATTTTTGACACAATTCTCAAGACAATAGGATAGGGAAAGAATAATCTTTTCAAAATTAGTATCAGTTCAACTGAATATGCATATGCAACAGAAAATAGGTTGACCCTTTCCTTGTATCATATTCAAAAATTAACTGAAAATGGATCACAGACCTAAATGAAAGAGCTAAAAACAAAACTCTTGGAAGAAATTATAGGAGTAAATCTTTGTGGCCTAAAGTTAGTAAAAATCTTATTAGATTAAGACAGCAAAATCACATATGACAAAAGATAAAAGTATGTGAATTATACATTGGACATCATAAAAATTAAACATTTTTTGTTTTAAAAGACACTATGGAGAAAGTGAAAAGTCAACGTACAGAAGAGAAAATATTTGCCAATCATATATCTGATAAGAAACTTGAATCTAGATGTGTGTATATATGTATTATATGTATATATGAGAGAGAGAGAGAACTTTTATAATTCAGTAATAAAGAAACAAACCCCTTAATTAAAAATTAGGAAAGGATATGAATAAAAAATTTCCCCAAGGAAGACATATAAAGGCAAATAGATACATGAATAGATATTCAACATCATTAGTCGCCAGAAAAATGCCAAACAAAACCACAATGAGATAACTACTTCACATGTTCGAAGACAACTATGATCAAAAGGATAGGTAATGAAAAATATAGGCTTATGTAAAAATTGGAGCCCTTATATTGCTGATGGGAATGTAAAATAGTGCAATCATTTTGAAAAATGTTTGTCAGCTTCAGTAGCTTAAACATAGAGTTATCATATGACTCAGCAATTCTACTCCTAGGCATATACCCAAGAAAAATTAAACTATACATCCACACAAAAACTTGTGCACAAATGTTCACAGCAGAATTATTCCTAATACCCAAATGGTGGAAATAACCCAAATATTCATCACTTTAATTAGGAATGAAAATGTTTCTACCAGATTTGTAAGGCTTTTGTTTTACAAATCAATCGCAGTAGAGGCTACCCCCAATTTAAACATCCACCATTGAGTATTTTTTTTGACAAATGCTTATGGTATAGGATAAAACATAGGGTTTATGGCTTACAAAAATTCTTAGACAAGAGAGTACATAATATAGTGCTGGGGACAAAATATATTTAAATATCAAATATTAAGGTCTTCTGAATGCCCCTGCAATATTTTCTGTTTGGAAAAAATTGAAGGATTTTCCTGAGGAATTTGCAACAATCATAGAAAATTGGACCAAATTTGCTTTTGTTCCTAGACCTATAATTGGTCTCTGGCCACTAAAAGAAATTTTATAAGCAAAACATCTTTAGATACAAATATAGTTAAGGAGAAAATAGTGTTTCCTTGAAACTACTAAATAAATAAAATTAACATTTCAATGACATTTATCTGAAGATTGGGAAAATATTTTAGTTTAATCATGTGTCTCACTTTGGCCCTTTTGATGTCAATTTTTTTTCCATAAATAAAAAAATTGCAAAATCTTTTGTATTTGTTCTCAATATGTATCAAGAGGATGGTGAACTGGACAAAAAACACACTATTAGGAAATAAAAAGAAATATTGTGAGGTTAAAAAATTACTTTCACAAGAAATACATGATCAAAAATATGTATATGCAGTGAAAAGAACACCGGATACTTTGTAAATGTAATAAATAGAATAAAAGGGAAATTGAATTTTTTCTAAGAAATCAGAAGAAAACCACAGACATAATATTGAAAAGTTAAAAGATGAAGGAGAAGACTAGGTGAACTAATTAAGTTATAAATCAAGAAGAAGCAAATTGAGACTAGCCAATAATGAAAACAAGAAAGGACTATTTAGGAAACTCTAGTATGTACGTGGAGAAGGACATGGCAACCCACTCCAGTGTTCTTGCCTGGAGAATCCCAGGGACAGGAGAGCCTGGTGGGCTGCCGTCTATGGGGTCACACAGAGTCGGACACGACTGAAGCGACTTAGCAGCAGCAGCAGCAGCAGCTGTATGTACATAGGGACACAAGGAAAATAAAATAAAGCAGTACTGAGTCATAGCTTAGTGTCTAAGGCTGATAAGATTTTTTTAGGTTAAGAATAAAAAGAAACATGAAAAGAGATTCTAGACTGTCAATATTTGTCTGAAAAATAATTAAATGAGGCTAAAATTTTTATTCACTATTAGCTTCCAGAAGACAATGATCAATATATACTGTGGTTTCTTGAAAAATGATTTGGATCAGCTTGAATGGCATTTCTTTGCCAAAGGGGAAAAAAAAAAAAAAGACACATATTTTCAGCTACATAAGAGCTTAGAAATAGAAACTAAGGGCAATAAAGTCAATACATATCAAAACTTAAAATATATTGTTAAAAAGAAAAGCATATATAATAGATTTTAAAATATTAATGTAAATGAGAAATTTGAACTTTAAAGACTGTAGAATAGGAAAATATTAAACCCAAAGAAGGCAAGTATCCTCTCTCTAAGAAGATAAAGCAGAAATTAATAAAGTAGATAATGAAACAAAATAAAAATTTGATATGCCTAATAAATGTTTTTCTAAAGAATAGACAGAGGGACTTCCCTGGCAGTTCAGTGGTTCAGACATCACATTTCCAGTTCAGGGGATGTGGGTTTGATCCCTGGTCTGGGAACTAAGATCCCATGTGCTATGTGAAATGGGGAGGGTTCCCCCCACCAAAATAGAAAAATAAATAAATAAATAGAATCTTAGCAAGGAAAGCTACACAGAAAATAAAAACAAAAATGATTAACTTAGCATTCAGTAAAAGAAAGAAGACAAAATAACTATAGAGAAAGAGGAAGAATCAATTAGTAAATGCAGACATTTACAGATGGTAAATTATAATACTAATAAAAAACTGAAAAACTTTTCCTTCATATAGAATTAAGTATGAAAATTTTCTAAGAGGTATAAATCAAGCTAACAACAATTAAAAAATACAAATACAGAGAAGTAGAAATTATATATACTAACATCAAAGAATAACGTTAACAAAAGCTAACATGTAATGTCATACTAATTTGAATTAAATATGAATTATGTGAAACTTTTTCTGAGAAAATTTTATGGGAAAATAAAATTATTAAAAGTGACGTAAGTTTAGCAATAACCAAGTAAAAAATTAAGTGTTTTATAATCAACCTTGAAAAGTTATCTTATAAAATTTTAAAGATAGCCAAGAAAAATTATACCTTATGAAAGTCTCCTCAGTTAAGAAAAAGAGGACAAATGTCTTAATTCAGAATGCTTTGAAATTTTTCATACCATTTGGTCATGATTAATTTACTAGTATGTTTTAATGTGCCATCTGATGTAAACAAGCAAAATCTGGTAAAACATAAGAAACAACAGCTTTTTGGTACTTGGAGAAAAAGGTGACCCAGGACTCTGACTCTTGAATGAAGAAAAAATGAGATAATTTTTACTATTATCTTAGTTTTCTGAGAAGAACTTTGGACAGTATAATGGGCTGGGGTTGAGAGAAACTCAAGTAGAGTATAGCTGTCTAGCTGTGTTGTGAAATCAATGATTAGAGTTCAGGGACATTATAGCAGATGTAACTTTTGGTGCAGAATATCAAAAAAGGAGTCATAAAAAAGAAAAGTTCCCTGAAACCTGCATATAATCCCCTTGAATGAACAATAAGGGGTGCATTGTAGTAATTCTCCATTTTTCTAAGAAAAAAAAAAGAAAGAAAGAAAGAAAAACTACCAAAAGGCAATAAATTGAACAATTCTCAGATCATACACAGAGCTAAGAGATATTCAGGTCTGACCAACCAGAATGAAAAGACTATATCAGACATTGCTGAAATTCAGTAGAGGCCATGGAAGGTCTACATGTTTCTAGTAGGAATAACCTCATCCTAAATTAAAAGCTATTCAAAGCTGATATAACCAGTCATGGAGAAGAACTGAGGCTCATGCCAACTGTGTGAGTCAACCAAGTGAGTGATTACCTTGGAAATAGGTCTTCTATCTCCAAACAAACCTTCAAATGACTGCATTCCTTGCCAATATCTGATGGTAATTACAGGAGAGACAGCCTACCAGGCTCCTCCATCCATGGAATTTTCCAGGCAAGAGTACTGGAGTGGGTTGCCATTTCTTTCTCCAAGCCACTAAACTTTAGAGTGATTT
>NW_011494832.1:3198793-3215705 GCF_000754665.1 Bison bison bison | reverse complement strand
CATTAATTAGTGTCCAACCTACAAAACCAGAAGTCAATGCTAAGCCCAGTGTGTATCATCCCCTTGGGGGAACCAACCAGTTACCTGGGTGAGGAGGTGGTTATTTCATTGGATCCCTTCCATAGATAGAAGGGACATTTTTGTCTTTCTAAGAAAATATAAAAATCTAAGTACAGATTTGCCTTTATCGCCAAAAGGATTTGTATAAGAGCAATCACTAGTCAACTTATAAAATACTTATTTTATCACCATGGAATACCCACAATATGGTGTTTTGCCTGGGGATATGCTGCTACTGCTGCTAAGTTGCTTCAGTTGTGTCCGACTCTGTGGGACCCCAGAGACGGAAGCCCACCAGGCTCTCCCGTCCCTGGGATTCTCCAGGCAAGAACGCTGGAGGGGGTTGCCATTTCCTTCTCCAGTGCATGAAGTGAAAAGTGAGAGGGAAGTCGCTCAGTATAGTTCATGGCAAAAAGACTGGATATTGGTCTCACATGCATAGAGAATAGTCTATCATCCTTACTTATCTATCAGTTCAGTTCAGTTCAGTTGCTCGGTCATTTCCGACTCTTTGTGACTCCGTGAACAACAGCACACTAGGCCTCCCTGTCCATCACCAACTCTTGGAGTTTACCCAAACTCATGTCCATTGAGTCGGTGATGCCATCCAACCATCTCACCCTCTGGCGTCCCCCTCTCCTCCTGCCCTCAATCTTTCCCAACATCAGGGTCTTTTCAAATGAGTCAGCTCTTCGCATCAGGTGGCCAAAGTATTGGAGTTTCAGCTTCAACATCAGTCCTTTCAATGAACACCCAGGATTGATCTCCTTTAGGATGGACT
The DNA here is from genome assembly GCF_000754665.1 of Bison bison bison. Classification (NCBI taxonomy): domain Eukaryota; kingdom Metazoa; phylum Chordata; class Mammalia; order Artiodactyla; family Bovidae; genus Bison; species Bison bison. The sequence continues at coordinate 3,214,864 of NW_011494832.1, read as the reverse complement.
GGTTGGATCTCCTTGCAGTCCAAGGGACTCTCAAGAGTCTTCTCCAACATCACAGTTCAAGAGCATCAATTCTTCAGTGCTAAGCTTTTTTTATAGTCTAACTCTCACATCCATACATGACTACTGGAAAAATCATAGCCTTGACTAGACGGACCTTTATTGGCAAAGTAATGTCTCTGCTTTTGAATATGCTGTCTAGGCTGGTCAAACTTTCCTTCCAAGGAGTAAGCATCTTTTAATTTCATGGCTGCAATCACAATCTGCAGTGATTTTGGAGCTCAAAAAAATAAAGTCAGCCACTGTTTCCACTGTTTAGAAGCCCTCATTTGATAGAGCAGTGGAAACAGCCTGTTGAAGGATCATGTACATTCCTAGCTAAGTGATGACACACTGTGAGCCTGGGTACAAATTTATAGGATGCAGTATATCCTTTGAATCCATAATCAATAAATTGCCATTTACCAATAAGTAGGTACAGAAGTCAAGAGAGACGGCAATGTTCTTACTATTATACTTAATAACTCACTGAAAAAAGATGTTTGCTTCACCTTCTTACAACCTGGAAATGAATGGATTTAGAGTTCTACTGGCCAAGAGAGGACTATTCCAAAGTAAATGCAATTAAGTTTCTAATGAATTGGAAAAAAATGTCTGACTCAAGTCTGCTATCTAGTAGATCTTCAGTTGTTTTCCCCTGATTAATGATATAAAATATTTTTTAAAAGTAAGATCACTTCTAAGATTTGATTATCAATTATACACATAATCCATCTCAGAAACATGAAAGTATTTTTTGCATAGAAAACATTTTAAAATGCCAGGTAAGAGATAAGAAATCAATCAGTAAAACAATTTATCTCTAAATTTGGCATGGTGGACTTTAATTGCTGCTGCTGCTGCTGCTAAGTTGCATCAGTCGTGTCCGACTCTGTGTGACCCCATAGACAACAGCCCACCAGGCCCCCCGTCCCTGGGATTCTCCAGGCAAGAACACTGGACTGTGTTGCCATTTCCTTCTCCAATGCATGAAAGTGAAAAGTGAAAGTGAAGTCACTCAGTTGTGTCCAACTCTTAGCAACCCCATGGACTGTAGCCTACCAGGCTCCTCTGTCCATGGGATTTTCCAGGCAAGAGTACTGGAGTGGGTTGCCATTGCCTTATCCGGGACTTTAATTAGGTTTCCTCTATTTTTATATCATAAATCCTAAGAAGAATTTCTCATTTAGAAATTTACATAATTAATGTGAATTCCTCTTGAATCTATTTGTATCATCTAATCTGTACAATCATATCAAACACCCACTTCCAACAACACAAGAGACAACTCTACACACGGGCATCACCAGCTGGTCAGTACTGAAATCAGATTGATTATATTCTTTGCAGCGGAATATGAAGAAGCTCAATGCAGTCAGCAAAAACAAGATGGGAGCTGACTGTGGCTCAGATTATGAATTCCTTATTGCAAAATTCAGACTTAAATTGTAGAAAGTAGGGAAAATCACTAGACCATTCAGGTATGACCTAACCAAATCCCTTATGATTATACAGTGGAATTGACAAATAGATTCAAGGGATTAGATCTGATAAACAGAATGCCTGAAGAACTATGGACAGAGGTTTGTAACATTGTACAGGAGGGGGTAATCAAAACCATCCCCAAGGAAAAGAAATGCAAAAAGGCAAATTGGTTGTCTGAAGAGGCCTTACAAATATAGCTAAGAAAAGAAGAGAAGTGAAAGGCAAAGGAGAAAGGAAAGATATATCCATCTGAATCCAGAGTTCCAAAGAAGAGAAAGGAGAGATAAGAAAGCCTTCCTAAGTGATCAATGCAAAGAAATAGAGGAAAACGATAAAATAGAAAAGACCAGAGATCTCTTCAAAAAATTAGAGATACCAAGGAAACATTTCATGCAAAGATGGGCACAACAAAGGACAGAAGCAGTATGCACCTAACAGAAGAAGAAGGTATTAAGAAGAAGTGGCAAGAATACACAGAATGACTGTACAAAAAATATATTAATGACCCAGATAACCACAGTGGTGTAATCACTCACCTAGAGCCAGACATCCTGGAGTGCAAAGTCAAGCGGACCTTAGGAAGCATCACTATGAACAAAGCTAGAGGAGGTGATGGAATACCAAAAGAGCTGTTTCAAATCCTAAAAGATGATGCTGTGAAAGTGCTGCCCTCAATATGCCAGCAAATTTGGAAAACTCATTAGTGGCCACAGGACAGGAAAAGGTCAGTTTTCATTCAAATACGAAAGAAACGCCAATGCCAAAGAATGTTCTATCACACAATTGCACTCATCTCACACACTAGCAAAGTAATGCTCAAAATTCTCCACGCAATGCTTCAACAGTATGTGAATTGAAAACCTCCAGATGTTCAAGCTGGATTTAGAAAAAGCAGAAGTACCAGAGATCAAATTGCCACCATTTGCTGGATCACAGAAAAAACAAGAGAATTCCAGAAAAAACATATATTTCTGCTTTATTGACTGCACTAAAACCTTTGTGTGGGTCACAACAAACTGAGGAAAATTCTTAAAGAGATAGGAATACCAGACCACCTTACCTGCCTCCTGAGAAATCTGTATTCAGGTTAAGAAGCAACACTTAGAATCATACATGGAGCAACAGACAGGTTCCAAACTGGGAAAGGAGTACGTCAAGGCTTTATATTGTTACCCTGCTTACTTAACTTATATGCAGAGTACATCATGTGAAATGCTGGGCTGGATGAAGCACAAGCTGGAATCAAGTTTGCCAGGAAAAATATCACCAACCTCAGATATGTGGATGACCACCCTCATGGCAGAAAGCAAAGAGGAACTAAAGAGCTTCTTGATGAAAGTGAAAGAGGAGAGTGAAAAAGTTGGCTTAAAAATTGACATCCAAAAAACTAAGTTCATGGCAACCAGTCCCATCACTTCATGGCAAATAGATGGGGAAGCAGTGGAAACAATGACAGACTTTATTTTCTTGGGCTCCAAAATCACTGCAGATGGTGATTGCAGCCATGAAATTAAAAGACACTTGCTCCTTGGAAGAAAAGCTATGACAAACCTAGATAGCATATTAAAAAGCAGAGGCATGCTTTGCCAACAAAGGTCTGTCTGATTTTTCTGTCTGTCTGTGGTTTTTCCAGTAGTCATGTCTGGGTGTGAGAATTGGACCATAAAGAAAGCTGAGCATCAAAGAATTGATGCTTTTGAACTGTGGTGTTGGAGAAGACTCTTGAGAGTCCCTTGGATGGCAAGGAAAAACAAATCCAGTCAATCATAAAGGAAATCAATCCTGGATATTCATGGGAAGGACAGATGCTGAAGCTGAAGTTCCAAGACTTTGGCCACTTGATGTGAAGAACTGACTCATTGGGAAAGACCCCTGATACTGGGAAAGATTGAAGGCTGGACAAGAAGGGGACAATAGAGGATGACATGGCTGGACGACATCACCGACTTGATGGAGATGAGTTTGAGCAAGCTCTGGGAGTTGGTAATGGACACGGAAGCCTGGCATGCTGCAGTTCATGGGGTCACAAAGAATCAGACTGGACCGAGCGACCTAAGTGAACTGTACTGCTACAATCGTATCAGCAACGTCACTGCTTACCGTTTAAAAATCCTGGTCTTTTTATCCTACATCCCCCTGTTCTCAGCTTTTAGAAATGGTGGCTTTTTCTGCTTCTGGTTTTCTTAGAATGCACATTTTCTTTTCCCCAGGTCCCTTTGCCTGTATGGGTTCAGTGAATCATTAAGCTCTAATCTCATTTCTCTAGATCATTAACTTTATTTTTGTCCTTTCTTCATTAAAATTTTGAATTTTTTTTGCACTAAATTATTAATGAGGAAATGTCATCTGAGCTACCATATTTAGGCACTTTGAATTTAAAGCCAAAGGCAATTATAGTGAATAATAAGTTACACTTTTTAAACTGAAGTGGTTGACCATGGGCATATTTCTAGTTATGTTAATTCAGCATGTATTCAGCATCTAAAATAATTAAGAGTATTAATTTTTATTAATTTATTATTATTAACATCAGGTTTTATGCTGAGAATAAGAATAAGACACAGTTTCTGCCTGGAAGGCACTTACTGGTTAGCAGATTCATGAAGAGAAATATAAATCCCTGGGGTGTCTGACAAAGATTCACTACACTTAGAAATCCCCCTACTAAATACTCTATATTTTGATATATGATCTTCTTTAGTCAGAACAATTTCACAGTGTCTAACTTAAATTGAAGCTGATTTGGATCACTTTTAACATTGCTTTTATTTTTGGTAGTTACAATATAAATTAGATTATTTTTTAAGTTATATCAAAACAAATCTGTCCATACCAAGCAAGCTAATATAAATGGTTAACAAACTACTATAATTTTTCCAACATTATTGTCACAACCATGATGGTTTTAGCTCCTTAGGCTTGGGAATCATTATTTTGATACCTTATTCTGTTGAGGTGTATGTTGATTTGTGATAACGCCTCCTTAGAAATGAAGCACTGAATCATGTGTTCAGGCCCTATGTAAAAATAAAAGATAAAAGAGACAAAGCTAGGAGAAAGGACTTAAAATTTAAAAAAATGGTAAGGAAATAAATGTAAGTAACAGAAGTAAACTGGAAGAAGCACAAGCTGGAATCAAGATTGCCAAGAGAAATATCAATCACCTCAGATATGGAGATGACACCACCCTTGTGGCAGAAAGTGAAGAAGAAATCAAAAGCCTCTTGATGAAAGTGAAGAGGAGAGTGAAAAAGTTAGCTTAAAGCTCAACATTCAAAAAATGAAGATCATGTCATCTGGTCCCATCACTTCATGGCAAATAGATGGGGAAACAGTGTCAGACTTTAATTTTTGGGGCTCCAAAATCACTACAGATGGTGACTGCAGCCATGAAATTAAAAGACGCTTACTCCTTGGAAGAAAAGTTATGACCAACCTTGATAGCGTATTCAAAAGCAGAGATATTACTTTGTCAACAAAGGTCCATCTAGTCAAAGTTATGGTTTTCCCAGTGGTCATGTATGGATGTGAGAGTTGGACTGTGAAGAAAGCTGAATGCTGAAGAATTGATGCTTTTGAACTGTGGTGTTGGAGAAGACTCTTGAGAGTCCCTTGGACTGCAAGGTGATCCAACCAGTCCATTCTGAAGGAGATCAGCCCTGGGTTATCTTTGGAAGGAATGATGCTAAAGCTGAAACTCCAGTACTTTGGCTACCTCATGAGAAGAGTTGACTCATTTGAAAAGACCCTGATGCTGGGAGGGATTGGGGCCAAGAGGAGAAGGGGACGACAGAGGATGAGATGGCTGGATGTCATCATCAACTCGATGCACATGGGTTTGGGTGAACTCCAGGAGTTGGTGATGGACAGGAAGGCCTGGTGTGCTGTGGTTCATGGGGTCGCAAAGAGTCGGACACGACTGAGCGACTGAACTGAACTGAACTGAACAGAAGTAGACTAAGTTTTGTCTTTTAAATTTCTTACATTAAAAAAATACAGCATGGAATTTATTTGTTTGGGTGGGTGATACTAAAAAGATTTATTGCAATTTAATATTTGATTTCTTAATAATTTGAGGAATAAGGTAGTGTTGCAATAGAACAGCTGAGTTAAAATAATTAGTAAAAGGGGCAGGATAAATAAATCACGTCAAATACAGTGTCCATAAAGTTGATGATCTTTGACAGTCTGGACCTGGATGGATTTTAGTAAATGTCACTTATCTAAAATTAATTATCTGAATAATTAATAATCTAGTCAAGAAGTCAAAAAGCATTCACTCTACTAAAATGTTTTAAGAAGTCAAAACATAATGGCAAAACATTGCACTGAAAATACACGGTTAAATGTCCTAGATTAAGGGTAGGGGCAAGGGTAAGACTAAATTGGTTGAAAACTTCTTTATAAGGATTTCTCCCTGCCTAACAGTGTTGCATGAATAAAATATCACTATATTTATAAAGTGAATAAGTTGGAAAAATTTTTAATCCTTCAGATTGGATGTAATATAAATGGCTATGCTAAAATAAACTTGATGGTATGCAGATATATGAATTCAATTAAATAATGCATGAATGATAAGGGAATTGAAAATGAATTTAAATGATTTCAGACATATAAGTACACTTTCATTACATTCTCAATCCTGTATTTATGTTGGAACTATATAGTATAGAGAATAACATATTCTATAATTTGTTTTCACAGTAAATAAATCAATTAAGATGACAGAGTAGTAAGATCTTGAGCTCACTTTCTTCCACAGACACACCAAAATTATGGCCATGTATAGCATTATCTCTGAGAATGACTTAAAGACTAGCATAAAGGATTTTGTACAATTAATGAAAAGGCCGCACTGAGAACATTAGGGGGGACAGAGACTTGGTCTAGTCAGAACCCACACTCCCAGTGCAATAATCCACAAGAGGGATTATAATCCACAATGGTGGAGGTCTCTTCTGAGGAGGTTTGAGGGGCTGAAGCCTCACACTGAACTTCCCAGACCAGGACACCGGTACTGGGAAAATAAGTCTCCATAATGTCTGGCTCTAAAAACCAGCAGGGCTTACTACTTCTGGGAGAGGAAGAGGTCTAGAGGAAACAAACTCTGCTCTTGAAGGACTCGTTTTACATTCTCACTTACTCTGAGACCCAGCACAGAGGCAGTAGCTTGAAAAGTGTTTTGTCATAGGAGAAAGATATTCATTGATTAATTTTAATGCATATGTCTCGGGGAGGGGATCTGATGGAACTCTCTCTGGGGATGGAAGCCTGTTAAGTACCATTTATTCTTTTTCTAACTGTTTTCCATCAGTTGGCTTGACAGTGGCATCAATTTTGTCACTCTCCATCAATTTAGCTAAAGCTGAGGGCCCCTGCCCTGCTGTTCTCCTGAGGATGTCCCCCTCTCATCCTCCCCATCACAGCTAGCCCCTCCAAAGCAGCTTCCACACTAGGGAACTCTGAACACCAGCATACCTCCAGCAGTCATGGCCAGACCACTCAGTCAGCCATCCTGGGGACCAACCATGCACATGTGCAAACCCACAGGAGTCACGGCTGGGTCTTGCCGCCAGCCTGCATGGGACCCAACCTCATATGGCCAGAACAAGTCACCCAACCACAGTAGGAAGGCATATCCAGTCCACACAGGAGTACCCCTGGAGCACCTGGATTTTATGACCTTTGGGGATTGTGTCATTGGACCTACAGGACACCTTCTACGTAAGGCCACTGTCTCAAGACGAGGAGGCGTGGCTGATATACTAATACATAGAAACAAACAAAGAAAGTTAGGAAGAGTGAGAAGACAAAGAATAGCTTTCAAAAGAAAGAACAAGACAAAACTTCAGGAAAAGAACTAAGCAAAGTGAAGATAAGTAATTTACCAGATAAAGAATTCAAAATAAGACTTATAAAGATCCTCCTTGAACTTGGGATAAGAATGGATGAACTCAGTGAGAACTTCAACAAAGAAAGTGAAAATATTAAACACAGCCCATCAGAACTGAAGAATACAATAATTGCAATGAAAAATTATACTAAGAGGAAATCAATAGCAGATTGGAGGTTGCAGAAGAGTGGATCAGCAATCTGGAAGACAAAGCAGTATAAACCACCCAACCAGAACAGCAAAAAGATAAAAAGAAATGAGGGTAGCTTAAGGGACCTCTGGGACAGCACAAGATGTACTAACATTTCCATGTTAGTTCATTAGTTAGACACTATAAAGAAAGGAAAGTAAACCTATTTGAAGAAATAATGGCTGAAAAGTTCCCTAACCTGATGAAAAAAAGAGACATTCAAATGCAGGAAGCACAAAATCTTCTAAGCATGATGAACTTAAAGAGACCCACACCAAGGTACATAATATTTAAAATGTTGAAAGTCAAATTGAGAATCTTAAAAGCAGCAAGAAAAAAACAACTACATGCATACAAGAGACTCCCCATAAGACTAACAGCTGATTTTTCAGCAGAAACTTTAAAGAACAGAAGGGACTGATAGATAAAATAGGTAAAGAGGATTAAGAGGTACAAACTACTAGTCATAAAATAAATAAGTCATGAGAATGTGATATCCAGAATAAATAAGGATTATAATCAATAATAACTTGGTAACTTTGTATGTTAACAGATGGTGATCAAATTCACAAAGCATACAAATGTTGAAGCAATATGTTGTACAACTTAAATTAATATAATATTGTACATAAATTGTACTTTAATAAAATGAGCAAATTTTTTTAAAAAGTAAATAAAGCAATTCAAGAAGTAATTGGCCTCATTTGTCTCCCTATAGGTACACACTTTCTGGACTAGGTAAAATTAGAATGGGAGATTTGATCAAAGTTAATTCAGGCATAAAAGCTGTTCAATACATGGAAAACAAACATTAACCAAATTGTAGAGGAGTAAAAGAATAATTCACAAGATGAAAAAAGAGGATTTACATTTCTACCTTTGACATACACTGAAGATACAGTATACAGAACATTGAGAATACAGGCTTGGAAACTTTCTAGGCACAAACTTTCTTGGAAACTTTCTTCCTCTTGAGCTTGCAGTTCTATGGAGAGAGATGAGCCTCAAAGATTTGCAATTTAAGTTGTGTTTGGTTTTTGATATTTGAAAGGCTTATAGACCAAAATGACTTTTCAGGCCGTACAGATTATATCATGCTAGTGTCAAATTGAAATTCAAATCATTTCTTATTTCACCCTTATTCTGTGAAACTTTAAAAAATCCTTAAAAAAAATCTAGTGGGTTTATTTTCTCCTTTCAATAAAAAAATAATATTTTTTATTAAGTATAGCACTGGTGAATATACTTTTGAATACACCAGCTACACAGTTTTTTTTTTCACAGTTTGAAAGAAAGTTATATATAAAAAAAGCCCTGGGTCATTTAATCTATGGAGTATATTTAGAGAAATCAAAGGCTGGCTGTTTTGCAAATTTACATTCAATATAAATTTTGTCAAAAACTCCGTTGCAGATAAAATTCTGGACTTAAGGGGAATAAGCTGGATTCAGCAAAATGTTTCCAATCTTCTAAGAAACTTCCTTTAACATATTACATTCGTAATTGTTATCATGTAGATTTGGTGTGATATAAAGACTGTTTAAGTGAATTATGACATCTTAGTATTGTATTTTTCAAGGTAATAATATATAAGAAATTCATATATTCTTGCAGTTTCCTGAAATTTCCTGTGTGCATATATTCAAGTTTGCACAGACATCTGAAATATATCTATGCTATTGCATAACTATACTATGGTGAATAAAAGATAGTTCAAATTAAATTTTTAAAAAATAATTCCTTTTATATAAATCGAATTAGTAAAATAATTATACATCAAAGTGTGTTACTGGATTATACTTTATTCACTCCAAGGTATTTTTCTAGTATGCATGAAAATGACTTTTTTGTCAAAACAAATTTGAATTTTATGGATATGCTGAAATTCAATATATACTCTATAAACATCTAATTTATGACATTTACTTGCTTCTTCTTGAGAACATGAGACTCACAAGTACATAGGTTTTCACTACTACCATCACTAAGTAAAAAAAAAGAAAAATGACACATTAAAAGATGCTCAGTATCTTTGAGATACTGAGATATCATGAGATATCACCTCATACCTGTCAGAACAACTATCATCAAAAAGAATACAAATAACAAACGTTGGCAAAAATGTGGGGAAAAGGGAAATGTAAGTTAGTGCCGCCACTGTGCAAAACAGTTTTTTCAAAAAACTAAAAATAGAACTACCATATAACCCAGCAATTCCACTCCTGGGTATATATCTGAAAAAAAAGAAACAGAAATGCTAGTTCTAAAAGATACATGCATCCCAGTGTTCATAGCAGCATTACTTACAACTGCCAAAATATAAAAGCAGCCTAAGTAAAAGAACATATGATATTCTTGTACACTTAATATATGTATATATTAATATATTGTTGTTTTGTCACTAAGTCATGTCCGAATCTGTGTGACCCCATGGACTTTAGCTCCCCAGGCTCCTCTGTCCATGAGATTTCCTAGGCAAGAATACTGGAGTGGGTTACCATTTCCTTCTCCAAGGGATCTTCCTGACCAAGGTATCGAACCCGCATTTCCTGTAAATTGAATGTTACCTTTAAAATTTTATGAAAATTTAAAAGTGGGAAAACAAGCAAAAAAGAAAAAGAAAAAAAACAAAAAAACAGGGCCAGCTTCAATACAAAGGCAAGGAACTAATATTTTCTAGTACTACCTGCTGTACCAGGTAATGAGTTACTTAATTGAAACCATGTAATAATGCTGCAAAGTAAATTCTCACTCCATTTCACAAGTAGGAGATTTTTAGAGGAAATAAGCAATATTTCTAACATTAAACTACTAGGAAATAAATGTAATTGATATTGAAATCCAAGACAGTTTGAATCCAAAGATTTCATTATGAAAATAATAAATCACTTTGTACATTCATGGTACTTTTAAAGCTTCTACAATATCCGAAGGATAATACTGAGCACTTTCTATAATTTCAAACTTTCCTGTGCCAATTCTTTTTCCTATTATACTTAACTTCTTAAAAAAATTATTATCATTGAGTTTACCTAATTAAAAAAAAAAACATGATATGCAGATGGAGAAAAGATAGCTTATTACAACTAACATAACTAAACTCTGAATTATTTTTTCTTATTGACCTATGTTAACAATAGAACAATTCATTATGATTTAGAATTAAAAGTGTGCTACAAACTGTCTTATGGTTGAATTGTGTTACATGAAATATTCTTGATTCAGAGTGATAATACATGAAATATGCTTGAGGAACATTATACACAGAAAGAATAATGCTTACCCGATAATAACAAGATTCTGCTTTTAAAATAATGGCTTAGTTTAGCTACAGTTGGGAAACTAGTAATGAATTCTAAGTACAGATATGTAGGAATTTATAAAAATATGAAGCTATAAAAAGCGTTGGTTTTATTGGAAAGCCATAGCTATAATATTTGATCATTCACTGAATAATTTTTATATCCCCAATGTTAGGGCCAGCAAGTCATTTCACTACAAGTTCTGGGCAAAAATAGTCATTTAAAAATCTTCATAAAACTTCACATTATCTCAAATGCTCTGTACTTATTATTAGACCTTTAATTTCACCGAGATTGTATTCACCTACAAAATATTTTTTAAAAATTTAAATTACCAGCCTCAGAAAGATAGAATAGAATGGTTATACACAACTTGCAAATGGGCACTAATAACGATTTCATCGAATTCTTCCTGGATAAGTTATTGTGATTTCTCTTTTGTCTTCCCACCAGAGAAAACTGTTATCAATGTGCCTTTAGTTTACCATCTAAGTTGTAGAAATTAAAATCCCCAGAGGAGCCATTTATTATCAAGTGACTCAAATGACTGAGTCAGAACAATTCAGCACTTGGAAACTGTAGTTACTTAGCTTCTTTTTCTAATTTCAGCTTAGTCTGTGAAAAAAATAAAGAAAGCTTTAACAGGTACATGCCTTTTAAAATTCTGGCTTCAGCTAATATACAGGAGGTCATCTTTCTCCTAAGACAGGCATTTATTTTCTTTATAAAGAATAACACATCTTATAACTTTTTATGCAAAGACCTAGTACTCAGGCAGGGCACAAACGCTTATAGCCCATACTGTATTTGGGATCATTTTATGGCCTTTTCTTGCCTGCCAGAGTCAACCATGGTGACTGAAGGGAGAAATATACTAATAATTGAATTGATTTTCTTATTTTTCATAACATTAAAGTATATCTATAAATCATCACTTTCATAAATGGAAAACTTTCCAAGTATTTAATTAAACTCATAGATGCCTATAAGCACTGAGTACCATACTATATATTAATAATATATTTTATATTTTTCTTTTTTAATGTGACTTTTCCAGATTTTTAAAGTGATATATATATAGTCACTCTTTTGGTAATGAATGCATACCCTACCACATATAACAATTATAAATTCTATACAAAATATATAAATAATGCTATTTGAAATACCTGGGAGTGACCAAAACCAGGCAGAAACTACAGATAGGTAAACTCTTGAAGAAAATAAAAATCTCTCCTTTTAGTGAGATTTGTGTGAAATTTTTTCATGAAGAATTTTTATCTGAGGATTTTCCACTAGTCCATAGGCAAAGATAACTGACATTCAAACAGAAATCTATAATTTTATTGGCAGGGCTGCCAAAACTGCTGAAACATTAGTGAAAGAATCTTAGAAAGGGGGAAGTCACAAGGAAATGAGACCTAGTATCTTTGTTTAAGTTCTGCCAAAAGTCTGAAATAGTCCAAAAAGTGCTATTCTTCTTACTTATATTCATATTTTTAGCAGAGGTCCTAATAATATAGATAATAGGGAAAATACAAACTGTTCAAGAGACTTTAGAGAAATAAAGATGATAAAGAAATATTCTGAAAATTTTAATGACAACATATTTGATGAGTTAGATAGTATGGACAAATTTATTGAAAGATACAAATTATTAATAGTATAGCTCACTCAGGAATAAACAAATCATCTGATAGCCCTATATATGTTAAAGAACATAAAACTTGTATTTAAAAACCTTTACTCAGAAAGGAAGAGGAAGGCAAGAAAAGATTATCTTGTATTCCATTTAAAGCTACTTGGCGATATAATTTAATCCATACAGAAAGATGAAAAATTCTGGAATCCCAAAACAGACGAAGAGATTCAAGTATCTGTATGAAAAGAACTATGGGCAAGATATCCAGAGAAACGGTTAAATCTCTGAAAGCCGCTAGTGTGTCCCATGATGAAAAAGGTCAGCTTTAAACATCTGCCAAATCTAGAAATGGTTCTGCCCTCTGACAGTTATACCAGGCAGGTCAGATCTTTACTGTTTCCTTTTCTCCATCACATATGCTGATCCAGTAAAGGGAAGAAACTTCGTTAACAAATAAGGGGTTGGAGAAAGGAACATATACGATGTGGGGGAAAGAAAGAGTTATGCATACAGCCTCTTTCTACTTCAGGCTGGTGTCTTGCAGTCCAGAGATGGGAAAGAAGAAAAGTTGAGTAGAGAAGGGGTGGCATTTAAACTATTTATTACTAGTCTGAACTGAACTTAAAATTACTGAACATTCAGCACCAACAATGACCTGAAAAGTCATGACACTTTCCCAAAATTTCATCCAACAGAGTAAGACCAAGCAAAGAGAAGAAACATAAACAGGTAGCTTTGGTGGCTCAGACGGTAAAGAATCTTCCTGCAATGTGGGAGACCTGGGTTTGATCCCCAGGTTGGGAAGATCCCCTGGAGAAGGAAATGTCTACCCACTCTGGTATTCTTGCCTGGAAAATCCCAGGGACAGAGGAGCCTGGAGGGCTACAGTCCATGGAGTCACATAGAGTTGGACACGACCAAGTGACTAACACTTATAAGAAACTATTCATATAATCCTAGAGGTAAGTACATTTTTTTTCAATGTTTTATCTCCAGTTTTATGAAATAAAATAACAAACTTTCTTTGGTTGTGGTGTATTAACTCTGTAATCCACTGCTGAATTTTATTTATTCTATTAATTTACATAATTTTATACAATCTATATAATTATTTGGAATTTTACATTAATAAATAATGTACATTATTTACATTAATGTACTAATTTACATTAATAAACTAGCATCATTAATAAAATATGTTCTATACTTTTCTACTCATGCCTTTTTTTATATTTTGTTATTATGATTATAAAATTTTATAATAAAGATCAGAGATATTCCTACTTTTTGGAGTAGAATGCTTTTAATGTTATTGCAATTATCTTTACCTAATGTAGAAATGTCACAGAATATGGCTGTGACAGCATCTGATCTTTGAACTTTTTAATGTATAGAAATGTAATACCATTCTAGTCTCGTCTACTAAAACTGGATCAGTCACATTTCTGTGTCTCTCTTGGAGGAAATTCCCACCTTGGAAGTCAGCAAATGTTACAGAAGATGTTCTTTTTCTCCTTTCTTTTTCAGGAGAGTCAGTTTTTAAACATTGACTAGCATACTACAGAAGCTAAAATATAGATAAAAGGTAAGAGTCTTAGGTGGAAGCAAGGAAATTATAGCTCAAAACTTCAAAAGAGTTAGGAATTAACATCTTTATCAAACACCAATTATGAGGTTAAGAAAATTTCTAGAAAATGGATATACATGGATTAAAAAAAAGCAGTGTCCTTTGTCTTGCAAAACTTCCATTCTTGGGGAGAATAAGACAAACAGAAGAAAGAATAAATGAAAGAATTAACAGCAAGAATAGAGTGAGGGGCAAAGTGCAGTTACAAAAAAGCAAGAGTTAGTAGACATATAAGATTTTTAATTTTAAATATTTATAAAACAAAATGGTCCTAAAATTCCAAGGCGTACGAAGTTTCATCTCACTTTATGTCATGAGGTTATGTGCAAAATTGAGTATTTTATTTGAGAGTATATACAAAATCTAAACTTTAAAAATCTACTTGTAAATATTATAAATGAACTTTCTATTATAATTCACTGAGAAATTAGAGGTGAATTTCAAATTTTTTATCTTTATAATACACATAGATGAAATTGCCTTTAATATTAGTGTTTTCAAAATTATTTTTGATCAATAGAGTTTATTTTCCAAGAATACTTTAAACTTGTGTAGTTATGTAATGATTTAATCAACAGTCAACATCTCTAGATTTATTTTCCCATAATTAAAGCCAGAAGTAAAGTGTTCTTGAATTTTTACTGAATTTTTTTTTTCCTTCAGAGTGAAAGCTGTGTTCTTTATGAGAAAGTTATATGGAAAAGTACATTTAAGTAATACTAAATTGAATTTTTTAAAATGTATAAAATTAAACCTTGCTTTTCTCCTGCATTAGTGAAGATATAATCTACTACAACTGAATAAAGACCAAAGTTTCCAATTTAAATAACTGCTATTTTGGATGCAAACAAATGATTACAAATAACTATTGGAAAAATCGTGTATTAATGTTTTTAACCTCCCCTTCTCAATAAATGGTCTACTTAGAGAATAAGCAGTTAACTTGCTCTTAATAACATTTTGAATTTAGAATATTTTCAATCATCATATAATTATTGAAATTCAAAGTGTTTCCATTTAAACATACTTTCCATTTATAGTGATGCTAATGGTTATAAAGTAAATTAAGGATGATACGAATATAATAGCAGGTAACTCCAAAATCACTGCAGATGGTGACTGAAGCCATGAAATTAAAAGATGCTTACTCCTTGGAAGAAAAGTTATGACCAACCTAGATAGCACATTCAAAAACAGAGACATTACTTTGCCAACAAAGGTCCATCTAGTCAAGGCTATGGTTTTTCCTGTGGTCATGTATGGATGTGGCCAGGGGCGGCAGCTGGGAGGAGCAACCCACGCCCGAGGCCAGGGCGGTGATGAGAGGAGTTACCCTTCTCCGAGATCAGGGGCGGTGGCCGGGAGGACCAACCCCACGTCCAAGGAGCCGTGGCTGCCCGGGCACAGGAGGGCATAGAGGAGCTATCCCACACTGAAGGTCAGGAAGGGCAGAGGTGAGGAGATACCGCTTGTCCAAGGTAAGGAGCAATGGCTGCACTTTGCTGGAGCAGCCATGAAGAGATACCCCATGCCCAAGGTAAGAGAAACCCAAGTAAGACAGTAGGTGTTGCAAGAAGGCATCAGAGGGCAAACACACTGAAACCATACTCACAGAAAACTAGTCATTCTAATCACACTAGGACCACAGCCTTGTCTAACACAATGAAACTAGCCATGCCCAGGGGGCAACCCAAGACGGGCAGGTCATGGTGGAGAGATTTGACAGAATGTGGTCCACTGGAGAAGGGAATGGTAAACCACATCAGTATTCTTGCCTTGAGAACCCCATGAACAGTATGAAAAGGCAAAATGATAGGATACTGAAAGGGGAACTCCCCAGGTCAGTAGGTGCCCAATATGCTACTGGAGATCAGTGGAGAAATAACTCCAAAA
>NW_011494832.1:3197782-3198693 GCF_000754665.1 Bison bison bison | reverse complement strand
CTACTACTGCGGGCAGGAATCCCTCAGAAGAAATGGAGTGGCCATTATGGTCAACAAAAGAGTCCGAAATGCAGTACTTGGATGCAATCTCAAAAACGACAGAATGATCTCTGTTCGTTTCCAAGGCAAACCATTCAATATCAGAGTAATCCAAGTCTATGCCCCAACCAGTAATGCTGAAGAAGCTGAAGTTGAATGGTTCTATGAAGACCTACAAGACCTTTTAGAACTAACCCCCCAAAAAGATGTCCTTTTCATTATAGGGGACTGGAATGCAAAAGGAGGAAGTCTAGAAACACCTGGAGTAACAGGCAAATTTGGCCTGTACGGAATCAAGCAGGGCAAAGACTAATAGAGTTTTGCCAAGAAAATGCACTGGTCATAACAAACACCCTCTTCCAACAACACAAGAGAAGACTCTATACATGGATATCACCAGATGGTCAACACCGAAATCAGACTGATTATATTCTTTGCAGCCAAAGATGGAGAAGCTCTATACAGTCAGCAAAAACAAGACCAGGAGCTGACTGTGGCTCAGACCATGAACTCCTTATTGCCAAATTCAGACTTAAATTGAAGAAAGTAGGGAAAACCACTAGACCATTCAGGTATGACCTAAATCAAATCCCTTATGATTATACAGTAGAAGTGAGAAGTAGATTTAAGGGCCTAGATCTGATAGATAGAGTGCCTGATGAACTATGGAATGAGGTTCATGACACTGTACAGGAGACTGGGATCAAGACCATCCCCATAGAAAAGAAATGCAAAAAAGCAAAATGGCTGTCTGGGGAGGCCTAACAAAACTGTGAAAAGAAGAAAAGCAAAAAGCAAAGGAGAAAAGGAAAGATATAAGCATCTGAATGCAGAATTCCAAAGAATAGCAAGAAGAGATAAGAAAGCCTTCC
>NW_011494832.1:3177686-3197682 GCF_000754665.1 Bison bison bison | reverse complement strand
AGGAGACAGGGATCAAGACCATCCCCATAGAAAAGAAATGCAAAAAAGCAAAATGGCTGTCTGGGGAGGCCTAACAAATAGCTGTGAAAAGAAGAAAAGCAAAAAGCAAAGGAGAAAAGGAAAGATATAAGCATCTGAATGCAGAGTTCCAAAGAATAGCAAGAAGAGATAAGAAAGCCTTCATCAGCGATCAATGCAAAGAAATAGAGGAAAACAACAGAATGGGAAAATAGGGATCTCTTCAAGAAAATCAGAGATACCAAAGGAACATTTCATGCAAAGATGAGCTTGATAAAGGACAGAAATAGTATGGACCTAACAGAAGCAGAAGATATTAAGAAGAGGTGGCAAGAATATACAGAAGAACTGTACAAAAAAGTTCTTCATGACCCAGATAATCACGATGGTGTGATCACTGACCTAGAGCCAGACATCCTGGAATGTGAAGTCAAGTGGGCCTTAGAAAGCATCACTACGAACAAAGCTAGTGGAGGTGATGGAATTCCAGTTGAGCTATTCCAAATCCTGAAAGATGATGCTGTGAAAGTGCTTCACTCAATATGCCAGCACATTTGGAAAACTCAGCAGTGGCCAAAGGACTGGAAAAGGTCAGTTTTCATTCCAATCCCAAAGAAAGGCAATGCCAAAGAATGCTCAAACTACCGCACAATTGCACTCATCTCACACGCTAGTAAAGTAATGCTCAAAATTCTCCAAGCTAGGCTTCAGCAATATGTGAACCATGAACTTCCAGATGTTCAAGCTGGTTTTAGAAAAGGCAGAGGAACCAGAGATCAAGTTGCCAACATCCACCGGATCATGGAAAAAGCAAGAGAGTTCCAGAAAAACATCTATTTCTGCTTTATTGACTATGCCAAAGCCTTTGACTGTGTGGATCACAATCAACTGTGGAAAATTCTGCAAGAGATGGGAATACCAGACCACCTGATCTTCCTCTTGAGAAATTTGTATGCAGGTCAGGAAGCAGCAGTTAGAACTGATATGGAACAACAGACTGGTTCCAAATAGGAAAAGGAGTACGACAAGGCTGTATATTGTCACCCTATTTATTTAACTTATATGCAGAGTACATCATGAGAAATGCTGGACTGGAAGAAACACAAACTGGAATCAAGATTGCTGGGAGAAATATCAATAACCTCAGATATGCAGATGACACCACCCTTATGGAAGCAAGTGAAGAGGAACTCAAAAGCCTCTTGATGAAAGTGAAAGAGGAGAGTGAAAAAGTTGGCTTAAAGCTCAACATTCAGAAAACGAAGATCATGGCATCCGGTCCCATCACTTCATGGGAAATAGCTGGGGAAACAGTGGAAACAGTGTCAGACTTTATTTTTCTGGGCTCCAAAATCACTACAGATGGTGACTGCAGCCATGAAATTAAAAGACGCTTACTCCTTGGATGGAAAGTTATGACCAACCTAGATAGCATATTCAAAAGCAGAGACATTACTTTGCCAACATAGTCAAGGCTATGATTTTTCCTGTGGTCATGTATGGATGTGAGAGTTGGACTGTGAAGAAGGCTGAGGGCCGAAGAATTGATGCTTTTGAACTGTGGTGTTGGAGAAGACTCTTGAGAGTCCTTGGACTGCAAGGAGATCCAACCAGTCCATTCTGAAGGAGATCAGCCCTGGGATTTCTTTGGAAGGAATGATGCTAAAGCTGAAACTCCAGTATTTTGGCCCCCTCATGCGAAGAGTAGACTCTTTGGAAAATACTCTGATGCTGGGAGGGATTGGGGGCAAGAGGAGAAGGGGACGACAGAGGATGAGATGGCTGGATGGCATCACTGACTTGATGGACGAGAATCTGAGTGAACTCTGGGAGTTAATGATGGACAGGGAGGCCTGGCGTGCTGTGATTCATGGGGTCGCAATGAGTTAGACACAACTGTGTGACTGAATTGAACTGAACTGAATACTAGTTTACTAGTAATACTAAAGAAAGGTATACTATCTTTGCTCTTTCATGTCAAAGCAGCGTTATATAGTCTGGGGTGTAGGTCTACTTTAGAATAGATTCAACTAGAGACCAAAAGATTAGGAAGGTGATGCTTTATATTTTTCTGCCTTATCTATAATTACAAAAACAATTTTCCAGTCAATACATAATCAAATAATCAGATAATCTCCTGATTTACATCTCTGTCATCTAAGGCACAAGGACATAATTATATGTACCTATACATATTTTTACATGTAAATTTTCCTACCATTAACATGTTCATTTACTCACTTCTACCAACTAATCTTCTAGCATTCATGGCGAGATTTTAAAAAGTAGACATTCATTTTACTAAAACTATCTGTGTTTGTTGTCACTGTGTTTCTCTGCTGACACTGTCAGTATTGAGACAATGGCTCTCTTTATGTTCCACAATAAATTTTTAAAACTGTTTTATTTTTCTGAAGTATTTGCTGTAAAGCATTTGCTAGAAGTCATATAGTAGCTTTACTGCTTCCTTTTAGTTGTCTTTCTTTTGTTCAGCCTCCAAAAATCAAACCTTTAAAAACAGGTCTTCATCACTCAATAATTACAAGTTCAGGTATATATCTATATCATTTTTAATATTTTTGTGTTATTTAGGTAGCTAGAAATCTCAAAATATGTTAAAGATAGTTTCCAAAGGCTGTATAAAAAAGAATTATCACCAATTTCTACTGTTAAAATTATTCCTAATAATTTTCTCCAAGAATTAATGATCTTCAATCATTGCACATTGTTTGTCTTGCTTACATCCTTCCAACAAAGTCATTAGGCTCACTAAAAACTAGCTGGGAATAAAGCATATTTAGGCCAACATAATACAGAGGAAGCAATTTACAAAAATGTTTGTAATTAGCTGGAGTTGAAGTCAGTGATTGTGCCTCATCCCCTTTCTAAAGTAACTTTAAAAATAAACTTAGATTTACTCGTATTCATTTTTCCATATTTATTATTTCTTTTGATTAAATTGCCCTTCACTTTATTTCTCTTCTTATTTTTTAGTATAGCTAATAGGTTTGTTTTCAAAGCCTGAGACTAGATTTTCTTTCAAGAGGTTAAGACTTGTGTAGTAAGAGCTAATGTGAGTGTTCATCCACTTTAATTCGTCTCCTCTTTTGGCATTTTGCCAACAAGATTTCCCTTCCTAAACCAAAGAAACAGCATTCACCATTTAAAAGAATATTCATGGAAAAGTGCACTTAAGTGAACATTAAAGAGATGATGAAGAAATGGTCACTAACCTCTAGAAACTCTCCCTCTTGGCATCAGTTCAGTCAGTTTGGTCTCTCAGTCATGTCCGACTCTTTGTGACCCCATGAACCACAGCACACCAGGCCTCCCTGTGCATCACCAGTTCCGGAGTTTACCCAGACTCATGTCCATTGAGTCGGTAATGCCATCCAACCATCTCATCCTCTGTTGCCCCCGTCTCCTCCTGTCCTCAATCTGTCCCAGCATCAGAGTCTTTTCAAATGAATCAGCTCTTCAGATCAGGTGGCCAAAGGACTGTAGTTTCAGCTTCAACATCAGTCCTTCCAATGAACGCCCAGGACTGATCTCCTTTAGGATGGACTGGTTGGATTTCCTTGCAGTCCAAGGGACGGACTCTCAAGAGTGTTCTCCAACACCACAATTCAAAAGCATCAGTTCTTCCAAACTCAGCTTTCTTTATAGTCCAACTCTCACATCCATACATGACAAGTGGAAAAAGAATAGCCTTGACTAGATGGACCTTTCTTGACAAAGTAATGTCTCTGCTTTTTCATATGCTGTCTAGGTTGGACATAACTTTCCTTCTAAGGAGTAAATGTCTTTTAATTTCATGGCTGTAATCACCACCTGCAGTGATTTTGGAGCCCCCAGAAATAAAGTCAGCCATTTTTTCCACTGCTTCCCCATCTATTTGCCATGAAGTGACGGGACTGGATGCCACGATCTTAGTTTTCTGAATGTTGGGCTTTAAGCCAACTGTTTCACTCTCCTCTTTCACTTTTATCAAGAGGCTCTTTAGTTCTTCTTCACTTTCTGCCATAAAGGTGGTGTCATCTGCATATCTGAGGTTATTGATATTTCTCCCACCAATCTTGATTCCAATCTTGTGCTTCTTCCAACCCAGCGTTTCTCATGATGTACTCTGCATAGAAGTTAAATAAGCATGGTGACAATATACAGCCTTGATGTACTCCTTTTCCTATTTGGAACCAGTCTGTTGTTCCATGTCCAGTTCTAACTGTTGCTTCCTGACCTGCATACAGATTTCTCAAGAGGTAGGTCAGGTGGTCTGGTATTCCAATTTCTTTCAGAGTTTTCCACAGTTTATTGTGATCCACACAGTCAAAGGCTTTGGCATAGTCAATAAAGCAGAAATAGATGTTTTCCTGGAACTCTCTTGCTTTTTCCATGATCCAGCAGATGTTGGCAATTTGATCTCTGGTTCCTCTGCCTTTTCTAAAACCACCTTGAACATCAGGAAATTCACAGTTCACGTATTGCTGAAGCCTGGCTTGGAGAATTTTGAGCATTACTTTACTAGCGTGTGAGATGAATGCAATTGTGCGGTAGTTTGAGCATTCTTTGGTATTGCCTTTCTTTGGGATTCGAATGAAAACTGACCTTTTCTGGTCCTGTGGCCACTGCTGAGTTTTCCAAATTGGCTGGCATATTGAGTGCAGCACTTTCACAGCATCATCAGGGACCACCAATTGGTGTCCTGAAGAAGGAATAATAAAGAGACGTGAAACCAACCTGTTTGCAATAGCTAGGACATGGCATCCATTGGCAGACAAATGGATAATAAAGCTGTGGAACATATGCCAATGGAATATTACTCAGCTATTAAAATGAACGCATTTGAATTAGTTCTAATACGGTAGATGAAACTGGAGCCTATTATACAGAGTGAAGTAAGTCAGAAAGAAAAACACCAAATACAGTATATTAACGCATATATATGGAATTTAGAAAGATGGTAATGATGACCCTATATGTAAGACAGCAAAAGAGATACAGAGATAAAGAACAGACTTTTGGACTCTGTGGGAGAAGGCGAGGGTGAGATGATTTGCAAGAATAGCATTGAAACATGTATATTAACATATGTGTAATAGATCACCAGTCCAAGTTCGATGCATGGAACAGAGCACTCAAAGCCAGTGCACTGGGACGACCCTGAGGGATGGGATGGGGAGGGAGGTGGGAGGGATGTTCAGGATGCAGGACACATGTACACCCATGGCTGATTCAGGTCAATGTATGGAAAAAGCCACTAAAATATTGTAAAGTATTAGCCTCCAATTAAAATAAATAAATAAAATTTTTAAAAAAAGAAATAGACATGAAACTAGATTGGGCAGTGGCTGATTTTACTTTCCTAATTATAACATTTTTATTTCAAAGGAATTCATGGCATTCTTAAAAGTAATATTTATATAAAGAATGCTTGGTTCATGCAACATTCAACACAGTTTCATTAGGCTTTTGGAAAGAAAAAAAATATAATTTTCTGATAAAGGGTATCCTGTCTCTCTCACTGAGAAAAATCTATAACACATTCTTAGATCAGAGATAGATTATAGATTTCCTTCCCTGTGGTCTCAATTTGTACTTTATGTTCTCAGCATTCACTAGTGATAAGCTTTATTCCTTTTGAATTCCCATTTTCTTTTGTAAGACTGTTGTATCCCCCACATGTTAGTGTTCCTTAGGAGATCAAGGATTGGCTCATTCTTAGTCTTATAAATAAATACTAGGAAATACTGACATGTGGTTTTCTATCAAAAAGAGCTCTCTGAAATTTCAATGGCAGGGTTTAGCCACTTCTCCTTAAAGGGTCAACTGTTAGTAAAATTAAACTCCCAATGTCACTCAACATTTCCATACCATCTATCAATGTTTCACTGTTGAGGAAAAACAACCAGGACCACAGAGCATGATTACAGGATGCTATCAACTGAATATGTTTTCAGTTCATGTGTTGAAACCTAATCTCCTGTATGATGATATTTGGAGGTAAGGCTTTTGGGAAGTGATTAGGTCATGAGAGTAGAACTCTGATCAAGGAGATGTGTCCTTATAAAATGGACCCCAGAGACCTTGCCTTCCCCTTCTGCCATGTGAGGACATAAGGAGAAGATATTGTCTATTAATCAGAAACAGGCTCTCACCAGACACTGAATACGCTGACTCCTTGTTCTTAGACTTCCCAGCCTCCAGAAATATAAAGGGAAAAGACTTCTGTTGTTTATAAGCTACCCATTCAATTATTAGAACACTAACAGACTATGACAAAAATTGGTACCAGAATAAAGTGCTACTATAACAAATAACTAAAAATGTGGAAGCAGTTTTGAAATTGGGTAATGAATAGAAGCTAAAAGAGATTGGAGCCTCATTCTAGAAAAAACCTACATTGTCATGAATTGACCTTTACAGTCAATTCCAATGAGGGCTCAGACAGAAAAGAGAAATGCTAGAGAGAAAGTTTCAATCTTTTTAGAAAATACTTAAATCATCCTAAACAGAATGTTGATAAAATATATGAGCAGTAAAGGCCATAATGAAGAGATATCGAAAAGAAGTGAGGAGCATGTTATTGGATAATGGAGAAAAGGCCATCCTTGTTCTAAATTGGCAAAGAATTTGGCTGAATTGTGTTCTAGTGTTTTGTGGAAGGTAGAACTTTCAAGTAATAAAAGTGAATATTTTGCTAAACTTATTTCTAAGTAAAGTGTTGAAGATGTAGCTTTGCTCCTCTTAACTGATTATAGTAAAAGGAAAGAAGAAGCGAAGTTAAAGTCACTCAGTTGTGTCCAACTCTTTGTGACCCCATGGACTATACAGTCCATGGAATACTCCAGGCCAGAATACTGGAGTGGGTAGCCTTTTCCTTCTCCAGGGGATCTTCCAAAACAGGAATTGAACCCAGGTCTCCAGCACTGCAGGCAGATTCTTTACCAGTTGAGCCACAAGAGAGGAGAGAAATAATGTAAAGATAGAATTGGTAAGCAAAAAAGGAAGCAGAAATTAAAGATTTGGAAAATGTTTAGACTATTGATATTACAAAAAATGAGAAAATTAAGGATGTGGCCAGGCAACCACTGGATAAGATTAGTATGAATTAGACATCTAAGGGAAGCTTGAGCTATTATGTTAGACAATGAAAGAATGAGCCAGAAGATGATTCAGAGATCATCAGAGCTGCTACTCCTATCACAGATCCAGAGTCCAAGGTCTAGGGTGGGGGTGCAGAGTAGTATACAATTGGCCACTGGTACCTGTAGGATCTGGGTGCTCATATGCTAAACCTAATCCCCAGTGTGATGGTATTTGGAGGTGTGACCTATGACAAGTGATTAGATCATGAGGATGAAGCTATCATGAATTGGATCAGTGTCCTTATTAAAAAAATATACTACAGAGCTCTCTTACTTTTCTTCCATGTGAGGACGCAGAAAGAAGAGCCATGTATGGTATTTTATTATAGCAGCCCAAATGGACTAAGACAGAGTTCCATCTCCATGAAAGCGCAGGTAAAGTCTAGCAAATAGATGTGAAATATTATGCTTCAGTATATTAATTTTCTAGAAATTTATGAAAAATCAAACAAAGGGAAAATTAAAGCCTAAAACTAAAAAGTTCTAAAAAAATAGCAAGCCTGCTTATACACCAAAAAACAAAAACAAAAATCACAAAACAAACAAACAGTTTTAGAAGAAGCCTAAGGTTATTGGTGGAGAAGGCGATGGCACCCCACTCCAGTACTCTTGCCTGGAAAATCCTATGGATGGAGGAGCCTAGAGGGCTGCAGTCCATGGGATAGCAAAGAGTCGGACACGACTGAGTGACTTCACTTTCACTTTCCACTTTCATGCATTGGAGAAGGAAATGGCAACCCACTCCAGTGTTCTTGCCTGAAGAATCCCAGGGACGGGAGCCTGGTGGGCTGCCCTCTATGGGGTCGCACAGAGTCGGACAAGACTGAAGCGACTTAGCAGCAGCAGCAAGGTTATTGGGGAAACTGTAACATAGTGTAATACTGATTAAATTTAACACAGGTGGAAATTAACTTTGGATCTTCCTTAATGAAAAAAAAAATCACTCATTTTAGTTGCATACTTGACTAAACTGTGGTGTGCTGTACTCAAGAACAGGCTCCAAGAAGAACTTCTAGGGTCAGCACAATAGCCAGGAAGATGGGAAGTATGAAATTTATTCAATGTACTTGGAGTGGCCTTCTCCTACAAGTATAAGTTAACTCTCATTAATACCATTCCTAGCCACATAAACCCATTTGACTTTTTTTTTTCCTCCAGAGGATGTCTACTTTGCAACTATAGGTTATTTTTAAATAAATTCATTACATATATTGTTGATATACTCTATTCTTTAATTCATCAGTTGGGCATTCATAAATTTGTCAATTATGTCATAATTAATTACTTTGTTAAACTGAAATATTTTGCAACAACCTTGAAGACCATATTTTGTCTTGAACATTCAACATATGCTCTTGACTTTAGATTTCCATAGATTCATTAAGACATTCAATAATAAGCTTCCTTGTTGACTGATATTTAGAAACATCAAAACCTTCTATCTTGAAGTCAGAAAAATCTGTGAGCACAAGTTTATTCAGGGCATAAATTCTCCCTGTGGTTTAATTAAAGATTGGTAATTAGGATTATTATGTGTTGTAGCTAATCCTGAATTCTGATCACTGTGCATTGTTCCCAGCTGGCCCCTTTGATCTTTTCTTTCATGCTCCAAATAGTTTCACCAATTTAAGTTTGAAAAAAATTCCTTTGTGACTCAATTTATAAAATAAACGTGCTATAATAGTTCAGGGAGAATATTAAGGATGATAGAAATTTTATGATGAAGTTATTTCATTTGACGTGTTGCTCTGTCCCAATTTATTTCCCTTATCTACTTTTCATATGTTTTAAAATGGAATTAGTATAAATTCATTTTTAAATAGAAACAATTATCATCTGTAGATTATATGTATGTGTGGGTATATATGTGTATATATGTATGCATAACTTATTTCACTGCTTGTGTTTTTTAAAAGTAAGTTATGGCTTTGATAATTTCTAAATGGAAAGCACATCATAACCATTTTTATAAAAAGTGAAATAGACACAAGAGATATTTTCTCAAGACTTAACAAGTGTCAGAATTTAAAGTTTTTTCCTTCTGTCAATGTTTATTATTTCCATTTATTTAAGAGAGTCTATAAATTTAGTTTACAGGAAAAGCTATGAATTCTAAATTTAAATGGTTGAGAAAATTTTCAGATTTACAAATGATGCTTTAACTATTGATGGAGGATAAGATTATATGCTCAAGAAATTTGGTCAAACTGGATTCAAACATTGAGTGTGAAATGATGGTGAAATCTTCCACACTATCTCAATTTCAAACTCATGGAAAATTAATGACTGCTATGAAAAGCCAGGCTTGTGAGCTTAATTAGCCCAATACAGACACCAACAAACACAAACAAAAAATTCCACTGAATTCTCACTTCAGTTTTTAAATCCCACTTTCTTTTGTGCTATATTTTAAAAGAAACAAACACACTGTGAAATTCATCATTATTAAAATAATGGGCTACTTGCTCCAGTCAATTTGCCATTTTGCTATAGTACAAATGGTGGAAAAAAAATCATAGAATTGTAAAAAGTAGAGTTTTTCTTAAAACTGAGGAAAGAATAAATAGCTGATAATTTGATAGCATTATATCAAATATTTATTTTGATGATATTTATCTAATTTTAAATATTTTTTCCTTCCTGTGACTAAAATTATTTGGCGAACTGTCTTAATTCTATAATGGTTTACAGGCTGTGAAATATGTTGGTGTGGGAGTATTAGTAAAAATATAATGTGTATACTTTCTCCTAAAGAACTTAGAGCCTATTGTACAATGTGAAGTAAATCAGAAAGAGAAAGACAAATACCTTGTATAAATGCATATTTATAAACTCTAGGAAGATGGTAATGATGAACATATCTACATGGTAGCAGTGGAAATGCAGACATATAGAGTAGGCTTTTGGACACAGTGAGGGAGAGAGAAGGTGGGATGATTTGAGAGCATAAGCACTGAAACATATATTTACCATATGTAAAGTAGATAGCCAATGGGAATTTGCTGTACTACATAGGGAACCCACAGCCAGTGCTCTGTGGCAACCTAGAGAGATGGGATGGGGAGGCAGATGGTGGGGGGAGGTTTAAGAGAGTCAACACATGTATACCTAAGGCTGATCCATTGATGCATGACAGAAACCATCACAATATTGTAAAGAAATTACCTTCCCTTGTGGCCCAGCTGGTAAAGAATCCACCTGCAATGCGTGAGACCTGGGCTCGATCCCTGGGTTAGGAAGATCCCCTGGAGAAAGGAAAAGCTACCCACTCCAGTATTCTGGCCTGGAGAATCCCATGAACTGTATAGTTCATGGGCTTGCAAAGAGCTGGACACGACTGAGTGACTTTTTTTTTTTTTAATTTCCAATTAAAAATAAAATATAATTTAAAAAATAATGTATATACTTTCTCATTTCTTAAAATTTTAGTTGCATTTAAGACAGTAGTCACAAATTTCATTGAGGAATTCTATTCTATATTATCATGTTCATGCACTAAGGCAGTTGAAGAAATCATTTTCTGGTATTTTACTGTGAATCTATTAATTATTAATGCATAGCTTTTAAAAACAGTTACTCTCTGTATCAGTCACAATAAGCTGGGTAAATATAACAATAAATAGCCCCAAGTCTCAGTGACTTGAGATGTCAAAGATTTGTTTCTTTCTTAAGCAATTTCTGCAGGTTTTGGCAGCTATCCAGGTAGCTATCTCCACAGCAATTGTTCTACATGGTAGAGTTCAGCATCTTAGATTACACCTCTAAATCATCAAATCTTTGATAACTACAGGAGACGAATGAGATTGAGGATGGGAATACATACTTTTTATTTATACCCTAATATATCTTTAATATTTCAACCAGGATGTAATTCATGGCACTCTGGTCACATTTTATTACTAAAGCAACTTCTATCAGTTCAGTTCAGTTCAGTCCAGTTCAGTCGCTCAGTCGTGTCTGACTCTTCGACCCCATGAATCGCAGCACCCCAGGCCTCCCTGTCCATCACCAACTCCCAGAGTTCATTCAGACTCAAATCCATCGAGTGAGTGATGCCATCCAGCCAATCTCATCCTCTGTCGTCCCCTTCTCCTCCTGCCCCCAATCCCTCCCAGCATCAGAGTATTTTCCAGTGAGTCAACTCTTTGCATAAGGTGGCCAAAGTACTGGAGTTTCAGCCTTAGCATCATTCCTTCCAAAGAACACCCAGGGCTGATCTCCTTCAGAATGGACTGGTTGGATCTTCTTGCAGTCCAAGGGACTCTCAAGAGTCTTCTCCAACACCACACTTCAAAAGCATCAATTCTTTGGTGTTCAGCCTTCTTCACAGTCCAACTCTCACATCCATACATGACTACTGGAAAAACCAACTCCTATAGCCTTGCCTAATTTCAAGAGGTCAGGAAAGTGCAATCTTTTTTCATGGAAAGAACAAAATATATTGTTGAGCAGTAATAATATCTACTATACTCCGAGATTTTCATTTACTTGCTTTTCTTGTTGTTGATTTGTTTTCATGATTGCATTATACTTTGGACAGGGGTTGGTTAAACTTTTCTGTCTAGAATAAAATAATGAAGATTTAGCTTGTTGTAGTGTAACAGTAGCAATGCTGCTGCTGCTAAGTCCCTTCAGTCAGGTCCGACTTTGTGCGACCCCATAGATGGCAGCCCACCAGGCTCATCTATCCCTGGGATTCTCAAGGCAAGAATACTGGAGTGTGCTGCCATTTCCTTCTCCAATACACGCATGCATGCTAAATCGCTTCAGTCTTGTCCGATTCTGTGGGACCCCATGGACAGCAGCCCACAAGGCTCCTCTATCCACAGGATTCTCCAGGCAAGAATACTGGAGTGGATTGCCATTTCCTTCTAACAATAGCAATAGGGAAGGGATAAACAAATGAACCTTCTGTGTTCCGAAAATAGTTTTTTTTTTTTTTCTTTTTTACAAAATGTGGTGTGCCTGACTTGGTCATAGTTTAATGAATCCTGACTTAGAGTAACACCCATCCCTTCTGATACAGAGGCCAAATGTTAATAACAAGGGATTTCCTGGACCCTTCACTTCTTAGTCTCCTATGAAGTCTTCCTCATATAGCCATGTGAGCTGTGAACTGTGTAAACTCAAAGGCAATTTTCCCATCAACTACAAAATTAATGGTACCTCTTTTATTTCTGAATCAGTTCATTTCATTTCAGTGGCTCAGTCGTGTCCGACTCTTTGCAACCCCATGAATTGCAGCACGCCAGGCGTCCCTGTCCATCACCAACTCCCAGAGTTCACTCAAACTCACGTCCATCGAGTCAGTGATGCCATCCAGCCAATCTCATCCTCTGTCGTCCCCTTCTCCTCCTGCCCCCAATCCCTCCCAGCATCAGGGTCTTTTCCAATGAGTCAACTCTTCGCATGAGGTGGCCAAAGTACTGGAGTTTCAGCTTTAGCATCAGTCCTTCCAATGAACACCCAGGACTGATCTCCTTTAGGATGGACTGGTTGGATCTCCTTGCAGTCCAAGGGACTCTCAAGAGTCTTCTCCAACACCATAGTTCAAAACCATCAATTCTTCAGTGTTCAGCTTTCTTCATAGTCCAACTCTCACATCCATACATGACCACTGGAAAAACCATAGCCTTGACTAGACGGACCTTTGTTGGCAAAGTGATGTCTCTGCTTTTGAATATACTATCTAAGTTTAGTACTAAGCCTTGTACAGATGTTACATCAACCATTTATACTTCTGTTTCATAGATATCAGCGTGTTCTATTCTCTATTACAACAAAAGTCTTACATAATAGTACTCAGTGTGATGAACAAAGTCTTAGGGGAAATATGCACAAAATAAACATTATCACAATGGTTATTTTTGATATATAAGTTATAAATAAAAAGGTAGAAAATGTTGAAAAAACATAAAAGACAATTCAAGTGCTGTGATTTTTTAAAATTTCTAGTTCAATTTACATGAATATAAATATGCACAAATAAACTGGTATGACATTGAATAATCAACTTTACACTGTATTTTTATTTCACTTGATGTTTTCTAATATTATAAATTTTACAATATTGTGATTTTTAATGAATTTCTAGTCTTTCTAGTTAGACCAATTGTAATTTCTTTGACCATTTTCTTTGAAATTTACCATGTTTAAAATTTTTACTAGTACAAATGCCACAATGAAATGGCATTCACTAGTATAAATACCTTAAAGATGTAAGTCTTTGAGTACATCTCTAATTATTTTGTGAAAATAAATTCCAATGAATACAATTTCTTAGTCAGTATAAGAATATGCTCTAGCTTTTGATATGTTTTGACAAATTGTACATATATCCCTGTATATGCTCACAAAGAGGGTATGAATATTTCATATTATCCACACCAATATTGAGTATTATCTTCATATGGATAAATCATGTAAAAGTATATACTCTTAGTTATCTATTATTTTCTGACTCAAGAATAATTTATTTTTTTAGCAATTTCAGCAACCAAGTTCATACACACACACATACAAAATGGATTTTCCAAGATATTAGAATGTTACTAATATAATAATAGAAATCATGTATTTGTTGTATAATTATCTGCCTTGTTATACAGAGGAATAATTAAAATGTTTCTTAAAAATTTTGTTATCATTAAGTAATATAGGAATTACATTATTAATATCAACAAAGTTTCACTGTATAACATGTTTCTGTACTGTTTGATTTTGCACACCTTGAAGATTTATTATTTTTATAATAAGGAAAAAATAGATGTAAGTTAATAGATATGCACATGGTAAAACTGTATGCTAACAACCTGCTTTCTCCATGTTCCTCAGGAAAAATAAACCTTATTATGTAGCTATATTACATTATTCATGGGTTTATATTTTCTTTCTTCAGTAGTCTGTGTGTGTTCTTATTCTTTCATGTGGGATAGTAGAGAGAGAGAAAATCATCTACTCCACTCAGTCACAGACACGGGGAGAATGTAGCTGTGATGGATAAATGGTTTTGGAGGTATTTTGAACTGAGGTAAGTTTATCTAAGAAGAAAAACAAGGTATGGAAAAGTTGGAAACATTCTATTCTATTCAAGAGGCTTGGGAAAGGTAGGAGTCCTTATCTTCTGCTATACTTGTGTTTTTCATGTTTTCTTAGTTTTCTTAGTTTTCCTTGTTTCTTATGTACTCCCAAATGGACCCTCAAATAATTTTTCTTTGCCTACTAATGCATTCAATGAGGACAAATTTATGTGAGATTGTTTTTTTTTTTTTTTTCAGACTCTGTGAGAGTAGCTGTTTACTGTAATAATTATAATAAATATTGTTAATTGGTAAAGGTTTGTTGTTTTAGTTGCTAACTCATGTCTGATATTTTTGTAACCCCATGGACAGTAGCTGCCAGGCATGTGCTTAAAATGTACTAATATAAATGTGGTGGACGCAAAACAGAAAAAAATCAGGGATAGAGGTGAGGAAAGAGAGTTTTAAATTTTCAGTAACTACCAATATTAATGGCCTATTTTATAAAAGAAAGTATATTAAAATTTTACTTTTATGCACTAGTCAATAAAGAAAGTGTTACTACTGCATGTAAATGTCTTACAAATAACTAAATGACAATATGTCAGCAATGTTAGTACTCCAGACTTTGTATAACTTCTAACTATAAGAAGCTCTTAGAAGATCACACGATTTGCCAAAAAGATTAGTGTTTTTTTCTTCCAATTGGCAAAGAAATTAGACATTCTATTTTGCTATATCTTACTATTTAACATCAAAATGTTAACAAAATGAGAATGAATCCATCTGCATTAGACACTGCAAGTTGTCTCACATTTCCATTCCCACCCTTTTAATGTTAAGCATAATACATAGGTGACAGTTTTCCCTGCATCTAGATACAGTCATGTGACTTCCTTCTAAGCAATGGGACGTGAGAGAATGTGACAGGGATAACATTCAGGTCATGACTTGGAAGGCAAAATGATGCCCTACATTTTGGCCTGTTGTAGTCTCGCTAGCTGGAATGCAGATATAAAAAAGGATGTTTTTTCTAATGGGCTTCTCAGGTGGCTCAGTTCAATTCCTGGGTCAGGAAGAGCCCCTGGAGGAAGAGATGGCAACACACTCCAGTATTCTTGCCTAGAAAATCCAAGGGACAGAGGAACCTGGCTAGAGTTCATAGGATCGCAAAAGACTTAGCAACTAAACAACAGCAACAAATTTCTAATGGAAGTTACACATTGAATGTAGCAGACCAGCAAGCAGGCTGGGACCCTGGCACTGAACAGAGCCTGATACAGCCACCATATCACACCAGGAATATTTTTCCTCTGACTGTATGTGAGGGAATTAAACTTCTATGTGGATTAATCCATTGTTATTCTGACTTTTGTTACTGTAGCCAAAATTTTGCTCAATTAACCAACTAAACACAAACAAAACAAATGTAAATGGGCTGGAATAAGTGAAAAGGAATTAATGCTTTCTTCCTGTCTTGGCTCCAACAACAAGATTGCGTGTATAGTCAGTTATATAATAAAACATTCATTTCTAAATTTTAAATTGATAAATGGACTGGCTAGAACAAAATAAAAAAGTTTCTATAAATATATACATATACACATATATATGAGAAAATTTGAATGAAATATGAAATATAATACAATATGATTTACATGTTGACTGTAAGCACTGCAGTTGGGGAAGCAAAGGCAGGTATAAATAATAGATTGTAACAAGTGCAGTTATATTCAAATAAGCAAAATCTTTTGGGATCACAGAGGAGCAAGTTCATACTTCAATGTTGACAATTAAAAAATCTGTTGTCTTGTACTGCCCATTTTGTTCAAATCTTATGTGAAACTACTAACATAAACATTTTCAGAAGAATGTACAATTAGAAGATTGTACAATTTAGTCTATATTCAACAAACATTTATTGGTTGCCTCCTATTTGTTCCTTTGAGAGGCACTAGAAAGCAAAATGGAGAAGGAAATGGCAACCCACTCCAGTATTCTTGCCTAGAGAATCCGGTATTCTTGCACAGGGAAGCCTGGTAGGCTGCTCTCCATAGGATTGCACAGATTCAGGCACATTCAGGCACTGAAGCGACTTAGCATGCATGCATGCATTGGAGAAGGAAATGGCAACACACTTCAGTATTCTTGTCTGGAGAATCCCAGGGATGGAGGAGCCTGGTGGGCTGCCCTCTATGGGGTTGCACAGAGTCAGACAGGACTGAAGCAACTTAGCAGCAGCAGCAGAAAGCAAAAGTTAACACATAGAACCTCTCCTTAAGAAAGTCAAAATCAAGGTCAGGAACAAAGGTGGGCAAAATAACTGTAACAGATAATGATAAGCTCAATAACATTAGCATGAGCAAAGTACTTTGGGAACACATATGCGTAAGTGATCAATTTTATTCTGAAAGTTAGAATAGGTTTCATAGGAGAAGTGATATACGAGTTAGACTTTAAAGAATGAGTTGTATTTTTCCCTCATCCTTCCAGAGGTTTCCAAAAGTCAAATTTATCACAATGTGAAATGAGCTACTTCAAAAAGTGGTAACTTTTCTACCACTGAAGATGATAGAGCACAAGCTGAACAAAGCTCACAGAATGCAGTGGTGGGGAGTTGAGCTTCTGTGTTGGGAGTTTGGCAGATATACCTTGCTTTTCTAAGTTCCATCTTCCCTAAGATGGTAACGTCTAAATTCTGAGTTGGTGGTGGTGGTTTAGTTGCTAAGTCATGTCCAAGTCTTCTCACCCCATGGACTATAGCCTGCCACTCTCCTTTGACTGTGGAATTTTCCAGGCAAGATTACTGGACTGGATTGCCATCTCCTACTCCAGAGCATCTCCCCAACCCAGGGATCAAACTCTCATCTCCAGCATCTCCTGCACTGACAGGCAGATTCTTTACCACTGTGCCACCTGGGAAGCCCTAAGAGATAGATGGAAAGTATGAATTGAGTTCAGATTTTAAAAATTATCAAATGTAATGTTTAGGAGTTTTAAATTTATTCTATAAGCTACTGAAGTAGCAAAAATTTTGGAATCAGAAATAAATTTGAGAGTTTTGAAAGACTGAAGATATCATTATCCATAAAATTAAATAAAATATAAGATATCTAGTGGGTTTCTGGTGCTTTTTGTCCCCATAGCATCTTTCCCTCTCTTGCTGAAAGTATCTCTTTCTTTCTTTTAGAAGCTTCTCTTCTCAAGTACAAGCAATCTTGGTACCATGGTAAATTAAGGCAGGCAAAAAACCTAAGGCAGGTAATGAAGAAATTTGCCTTGAATTTGAATCTTGTGTAAAACACCCCCAGTTGAAGCTGATGATTCACCCCATCCCAAAGACTGTGTCTTGCAAAGATTATTTATTGATTTATAAATCTAGATTTGCAGAGCTGCATTAGTCTTGTTCTTCCTAAAATATCATTTTCAACTTTTCCTTCAATACTTGTTTGCTAAACCATATCCTACCATACATTCTAGATTGGTCATTAACCACAATTCAGTTGTGCTGTTTGTGAATAGAAGACCCTGATACATACCCACAACTGTCCTGTCTGATCATAAGCATACTCATTACTAGGTCACTTAGTGAGATCACTGATATTATTAAAAAAAAAAATAGTTGGTGTTACACACAGGAAGATGGAGAACTGAAAGCTCCAGACTTTACTTCCACCAATGGACACACCTATTCAACGACTATACACAGACTATTCCCCTTTTTGAGAAATATAGGGACCAGTTGAAAACCTCTTTCACCTCATGCAAAACTCAAAAGCAGATGCATCAAAGCTAGTAAGGAACTGTCATGGCACCCTCTATGGTAATCCCTCCTCCCAGCAAAGCACCTCTTGGTCAAGAGGAACCTCCCCAGCTCCTTGCTTCTTCCTGGGCCAGAAAGGAAAGGACTGTACCATACACCCAAAGTTTTGACATTTCAGGGGACAGCCTGATGGTTGGTGTCCATCTTGCCTGAAACTGATCCCTGAAAAGGAAGAGCTCCAAGTCAGGAGCCACTGAGAATAAAGACAACAGTTTGGACTAGTATATACTCACTTATCATACTCTTCCCTTTAGCTCAGAATATAACAGATGGATTCCAGCTTTTCTCAGGGAAGGGAAAGAGTTGGAGAATGGATCTCCTGCTGCACTCTAGATGCCTGGGAGCCAGTGCGAATAAGAGCAAAGGTTTGGATCATTATATAGTCACTTGATATTTATATACACACAATTTGTGAATGACAGTAACCAATTATATTTTGTTAGGCATATTGCTGCCCCAAACAAAATCAAGAAGGAATAAGCAGTGAGGAGGAAGGATTAAGTTAACAACTAATTGAGCCTGGTACAGAAATGCAAAACAATGTCTTCAAACATGGACAAAGATGTATCCACATTACAGAAGATTACAATGATAAGTGATTTTAGGGCTTTTTCTGTGATGCTCTTGTACTAGCAATGATAAATGATGAGTAGACATGTCATTGTTTCTGTTCAGTGGCTCAGTCATGTCCAACTCTTTGCGATCTGATGGACTGCAGGACACCAGGCTTTCCTGTCCTTCAGCTCTGGAACCATGGAATTTGTTTCACCAAATCATTGGCTAGATAGCATATGGAAAAGGATTCTCATTTGGTGAGGTCCAGTAATAAAAGGGAGATGCAGTAATATGGGAGCAAAGCATAAAACCAGTAAGGAAAACTCTACTTAAGAACAGATGTGGCTAATAGATACTGGAATCAGAAACTTCTAATATTTATTTACTTTTTTCCTTCTTGGCATTGGGATTCACTTATATTATCCTTAAACTTTAGTAAATTCTGTTACTAAAGTGGAAGTGCAGAGGTGTGGATCAGAATAGGGGGTGAGGAACCCCTACCAGGAATCATTTGTGAAACTTATAACTAGACTTTAGAGACTGGAAAAGGAACTGAATTATAGCATTTATGATGCGTGAAGGTGGAGTAGGATTACTGTTATTTGGATACTAAAGCAAAAGCTGCCTTTGTTTGTCACTTGTGTTCTACACAATCAACTTTGGGGAAGGTCCAAAGAATTAATTTCCAAATGCTTTGTTCTTCTTGTGGTTC
Source organism: Bison bison bison (assembly GCF_000754665.1). Lineage (NCBI taxonomy): Eukaryota > Metazoa > Chordata > Mammalia > Artiodactyla > Bovidae > Bison > Bison bison. Next base: position 3,178,410 of record NW_011494832.1, on the reverse strand, counting down.
TTGTAGCTAGCTATTAGTCCCATTAGAAAAGCAGAATCTGGGAACTAGCAATGTGACTCTTCTACTGGAAATATATTCAGTTCAGTTCAGTTCAGTTCAGTCACTCAGTCCTGTCTGACTCTTTGCAACCCCATGAATCACAGCACACCAGGCCTCTCTGTCCATCACCAACTCCCAGAGTTCACCCAAACTCATGTCCACCGAGTCGGTGATGCCATTCAGCCATCTCATCCTCTGTCGTCCCCTTCTCCTCCTGTCCCCACTCCCTCCCAGCATCAGGGTCTTTTCCAACGAGTCAACTCTTTGCATAAGGAGGCAAAAGTATTGGAGTTTCAGCCTCAGCATTAGTCCTTCCAATGAACACCCAGGACTGATCTCCTTTAGGATGGACTGGTTGGGTCTCCTTGCAGTCCAAGGGACTCACAAGAGTCTTCTCCAGCACCACAGTTCAAAACCATCAATTCTTCAGTGTTCAGCTTTCTTCACAGTCCAACTTTCACATCCATATATGACCCCTGGAAAAACCATAGCCTTGACTAGGCGGACCTTTGTTGGCAAAGTAATATCTCTGCTCTTTAATATGCTATCTAGGTTGGTCATAACTTTCCTTCCAAGGAGTAAGCGTCTTTTAATTTCATGGCTGCAATCACCGTCTGCAGTGATTTTGGAGCCCAAAATATAAAGTCTGACACTGTTTCCACTGTTTCCCCATCTATTTGCCATG
>NW_011494832.1:3141897-3177586 GCF_000754665.1 Bison bison bison | reverse complement strand
CCCCATCTATTTGCCATGAAGTGATGGGACCAGATGCCATGATCTTAGCTTTCTGAATGTTGAGCTTTAAGCCAATTTTTTCACTCTCTTCTTTCACTTTCATCAAGAGGCTTTTTAGTTCCTGAAATCTATTAATAAAGGGTTAAAAATATCTCTCAAAACTAAAGAAGCCTAATTTTGTACAGCTGATAATTATTCCCTTTTCTCATTCTCAATACACATGCCCCTCTGGGATATGGCAGGCAGACAGCAAAGTTTTATTGTTTCTTGTTTATTGTCTTCAGAGTTAGACTGATCCTAAGCATCATTAGACCAGTCATATTCATGCCACAACAGGGGCTTTCAAGTCCACAGGGTGTGAAGGAGGACGCAGAGAGGAAAAATCAATGGCATCACATCAAGAGTCAAGGAAGAGGACTTCCCTGATGGTACAGTGGATAGGAATCCCCCTGCCAATAAGGGGGAGATGGGTTCCATTCCTGGTCCAGGAAGATTCCACATGCTGAAGAGCAACTAAGCCCATGCACCACAACTACTGACACCTGTGCCCTAGAGCCTGTGTTATCGAAGAAGAGAAACCACCCCAATGAGAAGCCCTGTGCACCACAAGTAAGAGTAGCCCCGACTTGCTGCAACTAGAGAGAGAATTCACATAGCAACAAAGACTCAGTGCAACCAAAAAAAAAAAAAAAAAAAAAAACAGTCAAGGAAGAGATTATTTGGTGTGTAGCTGCATCTGGAAGTGTTATTACTTCTTCATAATTTTTCCAGTAAACTACATTTGAATTTTTAACATCAGTGTTCATTTCAACACTTAATTTTTGTATTAGAAAATCTGTACCTTTTCTCCAATTATAATATTGTTATTATCCTGAGGATTGAGTTAGACAGTATTTATTTCACTTATTTATTTTCTTATTCAACAGCTATTTACTAAGTACTTTTAACTATTTACTGAGTACCTTTAACTATGTACTTTGTTAAACAGTGGGTATACAATAGTGAAAACAACAAGTAAAATCTGCCCTCATGGAGCTGGAACTCTAGTAAAAGAGGCTTAGCACCAAGTTCAGTATATATATATACAAACATACATACATATGTACATATATATTTGTGACAGTATTACTCATATCATAAATATACATAGTATTTCTCATGCCCTCAATTTATTAAATTATCTGCTCAAATGTCACCTACTCAAGAGAGACATTCACAAGCCAGCCTATCTGGATTCTTAAATAAAAGTGTTAATACAATTCTCTTTATATTTAGTTATGTAATAAAAATTATATGTGTATGTACATTATATGTGTATAAAACATATATTTTATATACAGAAAGTATTAAACATATAACATATTTAAACTATAATATGATCCATAACAAAGGCTGGTGAACATTTTTTACTTTAACACATTACATGTATATTGAAGGACAGAGAACTCATAACAACATATATGACAGGAAGATAAAGATCAATGTATTAGAAAAGAATTTTTCTTTCCTAAAAAGTACTTTAAGATGCTTAAAGGGGCTTCTCTCATAGCTCAGTTGGTAAAGAGTCTGTCTGCAATGCAGGAGACCTGGGTTTGATTCCTGGGTCAAGAAGATCCCCTGGAGAAGGAATTGGCAAACCACTCCAGTGTTCTTGACTGGAGAATCCCATGGACAGAGAAGCCTGGCAGGCTACAGCCCATGAGGTCACAAGAGTTGGACATAATTTAGCGACTCCACCACCACAAAAAGGTTAAATGTTTTATTTACCTCTTTTTTGTCATTGAACATGAAATGACTATGAAAGTGTAGGAAAAGACTACCAGTTTAATTCAAAAAGTACACAGGTAAACATATTTCCTTCTCAAAATAAAAATACTTTTCATATTGCTTATTTCTTATTGGTAAACAGATATGTATATATTAAAAAATGAATGTGATACAATATACTACCAAAAAAAGAGCCAGACAATATACGATGACTACTCTGGAAAATAATTACCCATGATCTTTAAGCTTCTAAATCAACTTTTGTATTCAGATAAAGTATTAGTAAATATGTTTTCCAGTTCTTTAGAATCTTTTTAAACTGTTGAGTTTTGAGGTCATTTATTGCTACCAAAATGTTATGAAAGGATATGATATTTTGGCTTTTTTTATACTGCATATTCATTTTATTTCTTAACCAGGAACACTACCATGTGCATATTTAGCTGTGTCTGACTCTTTGTGACTTCATGGACTGTAGCTCACCAGGCTCTTCTCTCCATGGGATTTTCCAGGCAAGAATACTGGAGTGGGTTGCCATTTCCTCCTTCAGAGGATCTTCCTAACCCAGGAATTGAACTCATGTCTCCTGCATCTCCCACGTTGGCAGATGGATTCTTTACCACTGAGCTACCTGGGAAGCCTGAATGCTTACAGGGCTGATGTTAAGCAGTTTGGCATCAATCTGATTTTTGTTTCTTTGAGAGTGATTTTATCTTTCCCTTTAGCAGATTTTGAATTTTATCCTGGTCTTTGATCTTTCAAAACTTCTTCTTAAATAATGTATCTAAATATACGAAAAGTATAATTTATCATGAACAAATCAGATTAAAGAATAGTATCATGATCAAGTAAATTTTACTTGAGAAATCCAAGATATTCTCAACATTGGCCATCTTTTAAAGCTATGCAATGAATTAGCATAATAAAGGAGAATATCCACCTGGTCATTTAGATTATGAAAAATATTTGTAAAAGTCAAACTGTGTAGCTAATTACATTCCTTATCAGGCCAGGAGTAGAAAAATATTACTTAACACCGTCAATGATTGTACCAGAAACTTACCAAGAAAATGTAAAAACATCCTCATTAACCAGACTCTAGATACATATATTCAAATATCATCTATGATATTTTCAAGTGAAAATAACAAAATAAAAATTAAACTTGTTCAACTGATAAGGAACGTTATTGATTTATAGCCTAGAAGGCCAGAATGTAAGTCAAACTTCAGAATTAGCTTGATCCAGGAGTTCTTTGACTATTTTTCTATAATTGACTCATATATGATGTCTTTGCTTCACTCTCAGACTCCATATTTTTCATGGTAAAAAAATAGAAATACTGTGGTATTTTTTTCAGGTAACTCATTCCCATACTAGGATGTCCAAAAGAAAGAAAGAAAGAAAAAAAAAGTGTCTCTCTCATGGGTTGCTTTTAAGGGAGAAGAAACTTCATGCCAGACTCTTCTAGCAAGTCTCTATCTATATCTACTGTCCCCAGATTAGTAAATATGCTCAATTTCTATCCTACACTTTGGCTAAGAGTAATGTTTTAGGATGAACGACTTAAATTATTGGACTTAAAAAATTGGACCAAGCATTATGGCACGTGTGAGCAACTACTCTTGACCAACAAAATTTACCTTTGAAGCTGCAGTTGGGTCAGTTTCCTCTGAACTAAAGTGGGTACTTTGGGGAATTTTGTACATTTGATGTTAAAAATCAAGTCACTACAAAAAGTATACATTCACTATCACCAGAAATATTGTAAATGATACTACAGTCCTAGACAATTTTAAAAAACAATAAAAAGAGGAGTAGGAGATATGAATATTGGGGAGGAATAATTGGAAGAGGGTATAAAATTGTCATTTTAAAATATTACCTTACAAGGAATAAAATAGAGCTAACTGAAAGTTTAGAATTATTGAGTAAAATTACTTGGTACAAGATAAACACTTTTCTACACATGAACAATAACTGATTGGAAATTGTAAAAATGTTTTTTAAATATACTATTCACACATTTTATAACAGCCAGAAGTCTCTATTATATACTGAAATAAGTCCAATATATTATGGGCAGGGCCCAGCTGTGCCAGAGTACATCACCTGGGTAAATGACCTGGCTCTGGATGGCTTGATTAAATTCTGAAATTCTTACAAATAAAAAGATACAGGGAGAGCAGAAAAATGAAATATAGGATTCCTCAGCAATATTTCTTCAGAATAAACAAGGAAGAAAATGTTATCTTCTTACTGTTTTTATTTATAAATCCCTTAAGAACAAACCACAAACAAAACTTTATTTCTGGTTTCAATTTGTAAATTTTTAGTTATCAACCTTGCTTCAAGGATAGAGTTTACAATATCCAAAGACTGGAAGATTTCACATTTTTCTGTGGATTCTGGAAATTATTGACTTCAGGGTTCATCTACTCCATCTGAACATCAAAGTCACCTGGGATTGTTAAAAATTATTGATGTCTAAGTCCATATAGAACCAAATATATGACATTTCTGGGATTGACAGCAGATCTCAGGAACTTTTTTTAGTTTCCTAGGTCATTCCAAACTCAATCTAGGGTTGACAACTTCTGACTAAATTCTCCATGCCATGATTTTATAATGATGTTGAAGAGTTGTAGGAAAGAGAAAAAGCAAAAGCATTGATCCAGAAATTTGGAAGTAACTTGTAAATTGTTGGACTACAAATAAATTAATGAGCAGTGCATCTTAACTATTAATGGACAATACACTTGAGAAAAAGGACAGAATGTTTGTGGATTTAAATGTCTTCATTCTCAAAAGTTCAAAATTGTCTGGAAAATTAAATACCTTTGATTCAGGCTAAGTCTGTTGCCATGGAAGATTCTGTAGAAGATGTGGCTATATTTTAAGGCTGAAGCAGAAATCCAGAGTCTCTCAGGAGACTCAGGAGACAAGAGGTACAGACTAGTATGGATGGTCAGGAGGATTGAAGAAGGTCAGGTGCAGACGTGAGAGCAAAGAAGCTCAACTAAAATGAAAAATCCAAAAGCAGATTGAAAAATATGTAGGGCCAAACCTGAGATTTCATTATTATTATTATTATTTTATTCTTTAACTTTACAATATTGTATTGGTTTTGCCATATATCAACATGAATCCGCCACAGGTATACACATGTTCCCCATCCTGAACCCTCCTCCCTCCTCCCTCCCCGTATCATCCCTCTGGGACGTCCCATTTTTAATTATAGCTGTGACCTTGCAGTGACCTATGGGTTTCCCTGGTGGCTCAGATGGTAAAAAATCCACCTATAGAGCAGAGGACCTGTGTTCAATCCCTGGGTTGAGGAGATTCCTTGGAGAAGGGAATGGCTACCCACTCCAGTATTCTTGCCTGGAGAATTCCATCAGTAGAGGAGCCTGGTAGTCTGTGGAGTCAGACATGACTGAGCAACTAACCCACAGTATTTGCAATGACCTACAAGTAACAAATGCTGTGTTCCAGGACATTATTGCTCAGTTCTAGTTCCTTAAGATCTATATTCCATTTTGAATATATCTAATGTCAACTCTGGAGCATCTGAAAACAAATTAAGATGTTTGGAAAGAAATTATAGTGTCTTGTTCATGCATATTATTGCTATTATTAGAAGGTTATTTCCATAATTTAAAGGGTTTCATTAAAAAACATTGAATAATATTTGAAATAGGGTTCATTTTAAAATGAATCTTTTCAAGTTTTATTTTAGGAGGCAATATTTTCTGTTAAATGTGTCTGAACAAGTTATGCCTCTATAAAAGGTTATTTTAAAATAAATTTGTATTTTGATGTATCAAATTTCCTTTCCATGATTATTGTTTCAATAATACATATTTTTGATGTGGTGACTTCAATTGTTAACACTAAAAATATTTGCAAGTGGAATGAGATAAGAGAAAAAAGATTTCCAGAAAAGAAGAAACAGTAATTATTTTAAGCTGAAAATACTATTTAACCTTTTGAGTTTGGTAAAGGTATATTTTCTTACAAAATTCTCTTTTTTAATAACCCTAAAATTATTCACCCAGTATATGTAAAAACTTCTATTTAGTATGACTGGCTACCAATTTCTTTAGTTTCTAACAATATAGACCAATATATTGGAGACTAGAACTAGTCTTCTACAAAATAGTAAATCAAATGTATAAGAAGATAAATTTTCTACTGATTTATTTGGCATTCAATCATTTGCTAGATACTTTTATGATCTTTACTTATTTTGTAATCTTAATAAATAGAATCAGTGCCTCTGATATTAAAATATAAGATATTATTTTACATAAAATGTTAAAAACATTTGTTTCTGAGTTGTAATTTATTTTTATCTGGTTCACCAACAGATGTTCTACTGAATCATTGTTCTACTGAATTGAAGTTATATTGAATACCAGATGGGGAAACAGTGGAAACAGTGGCAGACTTTATTTTTTTGGGCTCCAAAATCACTGCAGATGGTGACTGCAGCCATGAAATTAAAAGATGTTTACTCCTTGGAAGGAAAGTTATGACTAACCTAGATAGCATATTGAAAAGCAGAGACATTACTTTGCCAACAAAGGTTCGTCTAGTCAAGGCTATGGTTTTTCCAGTGGTCATGTATGGATGTGAGAGTTGGACTGTGAAGAAAGCTGAGCGCCGAAGAATTGATGCTTTTGAACTGTGGTGTTGGAGAAGATTCTTGAGAGTCCCTTGGACTGCAAGTAGATCCAACCAGTCCATTCTGAAGGAGATCAGCCCTGGGATTTCTTTGGAAGGAATGATGCTAAAGCTGAAACTCTAGTCCTTTGGCCACATCATGTGAAGAGCTGACTCATTGGAAAAGACTCTGATGCTGGGAGGGATTGGGGGCAGGAAGAGAAGGGGACGACAGAGGATGAGCTGGCTGGATGGCATCACTGACTTGATGGACATGAGTCTGGGTGAACTCCGGGAGTTGGTGATGGACAGGGAGGCGTGGCATGCTGCAATTCATGGGGTCACAAAGAATCGGACATGACTGAGCGACTGAACTGAACTGAACTGAATGCTCGACAGTTGAGGCAAACCTAATTAACCATGTTAAGATCCCAAGACCACTTACTTAGGCATCAGAAGAATAAATTTAGGACACTATTCTATCTCCAGGAAACAATATTGACAGCTAAAACTAGAAAATTCTGACTGATTTACTTATCAACATCACAGAGGAAAATACTAGGACAGCAATTGGCTGGAACATCTAACCCCATAAGCTGTTAATAATTTTGGACTTGCAAAATTCTTTTCTTTCTAGCTTCATCCTGGGTCTTTGACTTAAATATTTTTAAACTTCTTCATATCGTCCCATAGCATGTTGTTTTGCCTCAACTACAGTTCATTTTTTCTCCTCATAGTATTATTAGCATGTGAGCATGCTTCTTTATGAGGGTGTAGGAGTATTATCTACTGAAATAAAAACCACACATGATCAAATTCTTTTTCTTTTCAGATTATCTCAATTTTATAGTCAATGAATTATAGTTTTCATTTTCTTCTGTCATATCATAAGTATTACGGGTTGAATAGTGTCTCCCAAAATATGTTGAGGTCTAGCTCACAACACTTCAAAATGTGATCTTATTTAAAAATAAGATCATTTAGAGGTAATCATGTTAAATTAAGGTCATTAAGATGGGCACTGTCCAATATGACTTCTATCCTTATGAAAATGGGAGATTTGACACAGAGACATTCATCAATAGATGAATGGAAACAGAAGTTGTAATACATAGATACAATAGAATATTACTCAGCTATAAAAAAGAACTCATTTGAGTCAGTCCTAAAGAGGTGGGTGAACCTACAGCCTATTGTGCAGAGTGAAGTAAGGCAGGAAGAGAAAGACGAATACTGTATATTAACATATGTGTATGGAATCTAGAAGGATAGCACTGATGAAATTATTTTCAGGGTAGCAAATGGCTACCCTCATGGATCAGATGGTAAAGAATCCACCTACAATGTGGGTTCAATCCCTGGGTTAGGAAGACCCCTTGAAGCAGGACATGGCAACCCACTCCAGTATTCTTGCCTGTAGAATCCCCATGGACAGTGGAGCCTGGTGGGCTACAGTCCATGTGGTTGCAAAGAGGTGGACCCAACTGAGTGAACTGGCACAACAATGGAGACTTAGACATTGAGAACAGATGTATGGACAAATAGAAAGAATGATTCATGCTGATATATGACAAAAACCAGCACAATATTGTAAAGCAATTATCCTCCAACCAAAAATTATAAAGAAGTTTATAGAGAAAGTCTAACAAAACTATGTAACATTCTTCAGTAGCTACTGGAAGAGTCATAATACTGTACGGCTAGAGTTCTTAAAAACTTAATTCTATATCTCTGAATCCTCTGTTTAAGAAGTCAGAAAAACATGCAATATGAAAAACATTTCAGTCACATTTGTAGAATGTTTAAAAGTAAAGTGAGTTTTAGCTCAGAGGGGTATATTTCAGATATGGAAATTAAACTCATGAACAGTGCATATGATGCTTGCTTGAGCCACACTAATTATATACTACTACTGGTCTCCCAATTTCCAGCTCCATAGGGGGAAAAACTACAATCAGTCAATCCATACACTAGGCAAAGAACCATGCACTAGTCTGAAGGAAAAATCCCTGCTGATAAGAAAATATGAATATAACTTAATCCACAGGATTGCAAGGGGACCATCCAGTTGTTGAAAATGCTTCATTTTTAAATGAAACTAGGCTTTAAAACTCCACTGAAGAGACCCTCTTGTAAAACAAAAACAATAAAAATTGATCAGTGATATATTACTCTAATCATTAACATATTTCAGTTGACTTTTCAAGATATATAGAAACATTTTTTTTTTCTCACAAAAGAAAAAAAAATATAAATAACTGAGCCTACTTAAATTTGAGTCCCATACTCACTGGATTTGCATTATGTAAGGAAAACAGAAATAACATATTTTTTCAGAAGCAAGAAATGAGACATTTGTACACATCACTCAATTTAATAATTATAACATCCCTTTGGAGTAGCACTGTCTCCATTATTACAGCTGAGACAATTGACTCTATAACAAATTCACATGGCTAGGAAATGGAACATCCAGATTTAAAAATCTGATCTTACTCCTATATCTGAGTCCTTAAGCAACACATTATACTAATTCTTTCTAGTCTATAAACCAGATAGGTCTTTCTGAAGTTCAGAGAACCATAAAAAAACTTTCCAAACTATTAAGACACATTTTTATCTCCTCTTATGCAAACTTAGCATAAAACAAAAACACAAACTAGATATCTTTTAGTTATCTTTGCATATCTCTCAAACTCATGAAAATACAATTCTCAACATCTGCATTCTAAGGACCAGAGGCAAGGGAAAAGAAGATAAGAAGAGAAGTGAAGGACAACACTTGGAAAAAGAAAAAAGCATAAAAAAGGAGATGGATGAGAAAAGGAAGAAATTCTTATTCTCTACTTTTCAGTCAATGATTGGAAAAATTCACCTATACTGCTATTGTCTGGAAACCACTGATGCGGAGAAAATGTGCATGTGTCCTTGTATTTCATCTGTGACATTTTTAACATCTTAGGTTAAGTTTGGAGTCCTTTAAGACTTCTGAATGCTGATAAAATGAGTGTAAAAGTTAATTCTAGAATTTAGAGGAAGACAGATGAATCAGAGATTCCATATTTCAACAACTGTCATATTAATTTCAGTTTTTCTTCAACACAAATCTTCAAGTAAGTCAACTTGTCTTCGTATCTTGACTTCAGTTCAGTTCAGTCACTCAGTCGTGTCTGACTCTTTGTGACCCCATAGACTGCAGCACATCCGGTTCCCCTTATCCAACTCCAACTCCCAGAGCTTACTCAAACTCATGTTCATCAAGTTGGTAATGCCATCCAACCATCTCATCCTCTGTCATCCCTTTCTCCTCCTGCCTTCAATCTTTCCCAGGACTGGGGTCTTTTCAAATGAGTCAATTCTTCTCATCAGGTGGCCAAAGTATTGAAATTTCAGTTTCAACATCAGTCCTTCCAATGAATATTCAGGACTGATTTCCTTTAGGATGGACTGGTTGGATTTCCTTGCAGTCCAAAGGACTGTCAAGAGTCTACTCCAATACCACAGTTCAAATGCATCCATTCTTCAGTGCTCAGATTTCTTTATAGTCCAACTCTCACATCCATTCATGACTACTGGAAAAACCATAGCTTTGACTAGACTGACCTTTGTTGGCAAAGTAATGTCTCTGCTTTTTAATATGCTGTCTAGGTTGTTCATAGCTTTTCTTCCAAGGAGCAAGCATCTTTTAAATTCATGGCTGCAGTCACCATCTGCAGTGATTTTTGGAGCCCCCCAAAATAAAATCTGTCACTGCTACTGCTGCTGCTGCTAAGTCACTTCAGTCATGTCTGACTCTGTGTGACCCCATAGACGGAAACCCACCAGGCTCCCCCATCCCTGGGATTCTCCAGGCAAGAACACTGGAGTGGGTTGCCATTTCCTTCTCCAATGCATGAAAGTGAAAAGTCAAAGTGAAGTCGCTCAGTCATATCCGACTCTTCACTCTTTCCCCATTTATTTGCCATGAATTGATGGGACCATATGCCATGATCTTGGTTTTCTGAATGTTGAGCTTTAAGCCAAGTTTTTCTCCATCCTCTTTCACTTTCATCAAGAGGCCCTTTAGTTCTATCAGGGGAGTGTGTAGTTTCCTCAGTTCTGTCTCACTGCAGCAAAAATATGAAGTGGCAGACCAGTGTTACAGTTCATTTTTATTTGGCAAGCAAAAGAAAATACATCTTCAAGGCATGAGGGTGAGCCAACCCAAAAGAATCACAGGGCTCAATTCTGGCTCCTCTTTTTAAATGTTTTTTCTCCTCCCCTTGAGTGTGCCTTATGTAAATTGGGCTAGCCAGGAGGGCTGTTTGCTTCACCTGAGGTTCTCACTCTGGTCCTTGGATGTTCCTTTGTTGTATTTTCATGGGCTTTTCCCTTTCTTTGTCTTTTAGCCATCTCTATTTTGGACTCCTCTCTCCTATTCTAACTACCTAACAGTTCCTCTTCACTTTCTGCCATAAGGGCAGTGTCATCTGCATATCTGAGATTATTGATGTTTTTCCCAGCAATCTTGATTCCAGCTTGTGCTTCATCCAGCCTGCCATTTCACATGATATTCTCTGTATATAAATTAAATAAGCAGGGTGACAATATACAACCTTGATGTACTCCTTTCCCAGTTTGGAACCAGTCTGGTTCTAACTGTCGCTTCTTGACCTGCATACAGATTTTTCGGAAGGTAGGTAAGGTGATCTGGTATTCTCATGTCTTGGAGTATTTTCCACAGTTTGTTGTGATCTACACAGTCAAAAGCTTTGGTGTAATAAATAAAACAGAAGTAGATGTTTTTCTGGAATTCTCTTGCTTTTTCTATGATCCAATGGATGTTGGCAATTTGATCTCTGGTTCCTCTGCCTTTTCTAATTCCAGCTTGAACATTTGGAAGTTCATGGTTCATGTACTGTTGAAGCCTCACTTGGAGAATTTTTAGCATTTTTTTGCTAGCATGTGAGATGAGTGCAATCATGTGCCTGCAATCTTGACTTCATGGTCTCTGTAATATTTGGTATTTAAAAAAATGCTTTTTAAAGAAGCAGAAGGAAAAAGCAAATGCACGTTGTAACTCTGTGTGCTGCCCATAGTATTTGTCCTCACTGCCTTTGAAGTCACATTACTTTTCACTACAGTCCACTGATGGCAGGGAGACTACTTAGCCCTAAAAGTAACATATTTTGTATTTCACACATTTTAAAATATCCTAAGACGTTAACAATACTTTTAAAGCACAGTAACTCAACCTAAACCGAATTTCAGAATAGTCCAGTCCCAATTCTACTTCATGGTGGAGAGGGAGGTTTCAAGCAATGCTCCAGACATCAGCTGGGCTTCCTACAATTCAACTCAATTCTGATATTATCTACCCAAAGATAGCATCAGATTCCACAGGTAAAGAGTTCAGTCCTACAAGAGTGCCTTCTACTTCAGATGCCAATTACAGGCTATAAAATTAATAAACAGAAACCTCAGTTAGAGATGGGAGACCAGAAAGGAGAGTTGTCACAGAGAGTGAGGATAAGAGAGCCCAAGAGGATGGAGAAAGACTTCTCTTCTTTCCTGGCAAGGAGTCAGCCAACAAAAAGCCATGACTCTTTGTTTACAATAGCCCTTCTAATTTCTTTTCCTCTCTATGAAAATGTTTTCCTTCCCTTGCCCTGTGATGACTTGCAGGTTGCTCACAGTGGTTGCAGACCGTAGTTGCAGATCCTAAATAGCAGTTTCCACTGGTCCTGAATAATAAACCCATCTTTGCTAGAGAAACATCAGGCAGTTTATTAATTTCAGGTCAGCAAAGCCCAGGTTGTAACAGTGCTTTTTCCCATGTGCTACAAATTGGAGTTTCTAACAATCCACTTTCCCACAGGATGCCAATCTCAAGTGCAAATTGTTACCTATACTCTGACCAACTATCTGTAAATCAGATTCCCATGACCCCTCTTTGGATGTGATTAATTCATTAGAGAATTTATACTGAAAAAAAAAATGAGTTTATTTTTATTCAGAATCTCACTAGGACTATAGCCCAGGAGATAGCCTCTCAGATAGCTCTGAGGAATTGCTACACTGCTCCAAAGAGGTAGGGTAAGTGCCAAGAGCCAGTGTGTGTGTTTATAAAATATATTTGTTTTATTTATTTATTTATTTCTTGCTGGGAAATACATGTAGTCAAGCATACTCATAAAAGATTATTGCTAATAACAGAATTCAGATACCTCAAATTAATGATTTTAGTGCTTATCTATGTATGGGAAGATTCAAGAATCTTGACTCTTGAAACTCCTCAGGGTTCTTTGTCGGTGAGCTCAGCAATGAGCTTCATTTTAACCTTTCTTATAACTGGACAATGAACAAGATTCTTTGTTCTTTTTGTTTATGAGCAGCTCAGAGAACATACGAAACTTATTTACCCAGTAAATTGCCAGTGTGTTATAAAGGATTTAATCAGGAATGGGACTTCCTTGATGCCTCAGCAGTAAAAGAATCTGCCTGCAATGCAATAGATAAGGGTTTGATCCCTGGGTTGGGAAGATGCCCTGGAGGAGGAAATAGCAACTCACTCCAGTATTCTTGCCTGGAAAATCCCATGGATAGAGGATCCTGGTGGGCTACAGTCCATGGGTTCTGAAAGAGTTGGACACAACTGAGCAGCTGAACACAGCACAAAGGCTTCATTACACAGCATGATTGATGAAGTCGTTGTCCAGTGGTGATCAATTCAACCTCTAGCCCTTATTCCTCCTCAGAGGTTGAGGGGAAGGGCTGAAAGTTCCAACACTTCAATCACAGGGTTGGTTCCTTGAGCAACCAGCATTCATCCTTAGGTGACCTGAGGGCATTTAAAAAGTCACCTCATTATAGTAGTATAAAAATACTACTTCATCTCTCTCACCTCTTAGGAAGCTCCAGGTGTTTTAGAAGCTCAAGGTTAGAAATGGAACAGAGACCAAACATATTTCTTATTATAAATCACAATATTACATACAACAAAGACACATGATTTAAGTTCTATGCATGACACTTCCTCTTGCTGGGTGACTTGAGGCAATTTACTTAGGCTTTCTGTGTTTCAGGTTTTCATATGTTGTGGGAGGGAAAAGAAAAAAAACATCAACTTTCATTCCTTTACCCTCAGTTTCTTCTGGATGGTCTAAAAATTTAATTGACATAAAACAGATTAATGGGAATAATAAAATTTTATTTTGTATATATGGGAACTCCACATATATGAGAGGATCAAAGACTCCACTTGCATGAAAAGTTCAAAGACAGAATAGTAAAATGACATATATATGACATCTTGAGTTAAGAAATGGGATAGGGCCCTGAGGCTTCCAAGGACAGGAGGGTAATTTATAAGACAATAAGAATAGCAGATGTTGAGTAACTAGATGTTTTCTTTGCCATACAGATGGACAATGCAGATAAAATTTATCTCTGGTAATAACTCTTACTCTGGAAAAGTCCAATTTAAATGAATCAGACATGACTTAGCAACTAAACAAAAACAACAAGTAGTCAAGGGAAGGGTAAAAGTTTCTCTTGAATCCACAGGGTCTTGCTTACGTTATCTCAAGATAATTTTGGGGAAGTTTGTTCTGAAACCCTTCAATGTAAAACATCCTAATAGTACCCACCTTCTGGGATTGCTAGAATGATAAAGGAAGATGATTCTTTAAAAATACATAGTGCATTCAATAAAAAATACTCATTATTATTGTAATATGTACTATATTATTAGCAGAACTGAAATCATGTAACTCAGTTTGGGACTTGAACCCACAGTCTAACTGAGATCAGACACCTAGTCTCAGGACTTAATGAAGTTCAGGTTCTTGATGTCTCATCACAGAAAGAATTCAGTCAAAGACAAAGTGATAGGTAAGGAGTATATTTACTTAGAAATGCACTCCACGGACAGAGTGTGGGCCATCTCAGAAGGCAAGAGTGGCATACAGGTTATGGGGTGGTCAGTTTTTTATAGAGGTGAGTAATTTCACAGGTTGTGAGTGGGAGGGGTATTCCAGCTATTTGGGAAAGGGTGAGGGATTTCCAGGAATTGGGTCATCACCCACTTTTTGACCCTTATGGTCAGCCTTGAAACTGTCATGGTGACTGTGTGTGTGTCATTTATTTTGCAGATATGTTAAAGTGAGTGTATTTTGAGGTTCAAGATCTAGTGGAAGTCAATTTGTCAATAAATAGCTGCCTGAATGAGCATTGAGGGACAGACTGTCTCACCAGTCCTATACCAGAGAGGTTCAGTACAACCAGCACTCTTAGGACCACTGGAAAGGAGTCTGTTTGGCTCCCTATGGATAATGTTTCTGGTCTCTATGTCTATGAAAACATATCAGTTCAGTTCAGTTCAGTCGCTTAGTCATGTCTGACTGTTTGCAACACAATGGACTGAAGCACACCAGGCTTCCCTGTCCATCACCAACTCCTGGAGCTTGCTCAAACTCATGTCCAATGAGTCAATAAACATATAGATACCTAGAGTTACTGCACTCCTGTGCTATTTGCAAGTCAGTATTAGGGTGACAAAAAGGTGCTACATCTACAGTGTTATCTTAAAGAAAGAGGGCTTTCATCTTGGAATAAGGTACAATTTACTAATTCAAGATGACCCTTAAACAGCTCAATATGAAGTCAAAACTATGTAAATATCATTCAACCAAGCCTCCTAGTTCATATCAGCAATTCTCTTTCTCATAGGATGAAAAAAATCAATATACTAGTAATCACAAAAGAAGTCATATTGGCAAGCCTATGTAACCACTAAGAATTCATGTTATAATCCTGTCTAATTTTAACTAATTAAAATATAATTTAATATATTAAATAAAAACGTACTACAAGTTTCTTGCCTGTGACTTGTTAAATTACAGTCATGCTATTTATCTGTGATAACATAGTCTATCATAGAAATGTTGAAATTCACAAATAAGAGACACTAAAGAGCATTATTTTAAGAATTGATTTGTGGTGCATCCTTCTCAAATTACCAGAAATATCTAAGAAAAATCAAAAGTGAAGATATCTAAGGAAAGTTCTCAAAAATGAATTAAAATTCAGTGTAGGTATTATCGCTTATTGAGCATTTTTGAAGAATCAGATTGAGGTTTCTTCAAGTAAGGTAAAACACCACTGTGCTGTTACAACAAAGAAAACAAATAAAACTCTTCAATCAGTAATAGTCATACACATGCTGAAGGAAAAAAATAAATCTTGCATTTGCATCACTTGTATTAAGTTTTGGGAAAAAAATCTTGCACTTGCATCATTTGTACTAAGTTTTGTTGGTCACAATAAAGTAAGAAAAAGAACTGTACTCTAATGAAAAGGGAAGTATGTCTTTCATTTCAAAACCTCCATTTAAATCTTCCATTTTGTCAGATTTAAACTTCTACTTTTTCAACTACCTTAAGACTTTTAAGTTAACAACATGTTCTCTTTTCTTTTAAGTTGTGATTATCATTCCAACTTCTTTATAAATTTTTGAGCAATTTATTTTATTCCACTGAAAAGAAGTTGAAATTGAAGTCAAATACCACTTTTGTTCAATAAGGCTTTGATAATGTAGTGGTTTACTCTTTTTAATTTACTATGCTTAAAAAAATCTCTCATATATTACACTGCAGTAATCCAGTTTAGACAGTCAAAATTAATGAATTGGATATCTCTCTTTCATAAAATTATTCCCATTATCTTACTTTAATTTATGCCTAAGATATTCCTACATTTAAAAGTGTCAGAGTTAATCCTTGAATTACACTTTAAAATGTTTATAAACTGCAAATATAAAGTATTATTAACAACATTTATCAAAAAAGAAGAAGAAACCAATTGCTACAGATGTTATTTTTAAATGTCCTCTGGGAATAATGAGAATCATTGTGTCATAATTTTACCTCTGTATCTATGACTAACTTGTTTCATTTATTGTTCAGTTCAGTTCAGTTCAGTCGCTCAGTGGTGTCTGACTCTTTGTGACACCATGGATCTCAGCACGCCAGGCCTCCCTGTCCATCACCAACTCCCAGAGTTTACTCAGACTCATGTCCATCGAGTCAGTCATGCCATCCAGCCATCTCATCTTCTGTCGTCCCCTTGTAATTTTGTGTTATTAAAATCATATCTTGGTATCAATTCCCAGTTGTGACTTCTGACTTTTCTCTTGCAGTAGCCATAGGCATCACCAAAATCTCAATTCACCATTCATGACCATGATCTGTTGGTCACAAAGTACATTAATCATGAGACTAGGAATAAGCCAGTTTAAAGTCACCATTTATATTACTAAAGTAATCCTGAAAGTCATGTATGCAACTCTATTTCAATGGACAACACACTAATAACATTATTACATGTAATTTAGAATCAACCTGTGAAAGTGAAAGTTGCTCAGTCGTGTCCGACTCTTTGTGACCCCATGGACTATACAGTAGATGGAATTCTCCAGGCCAGAGTACTGAAGTGGGTAGCCTTTCCCTTCTCCAGGGGATCTTCCCAACCCAGCCATTAAATCCAGGCCTCCTGCATTGCAGGCAGATTCTTTACCAGCTGAGCCATAGGAAAGCCCAAGAATACTGGAGTGGGTAGCCTATCCCTTCTCCAGCAGATCTTCCCCACCCAGAAATGGAACTGGGGTCTCCTGCATTGCAGGTGATTGCTTTACCAACTGAACTATCAGGGAAGCCTTTACATGTATTAAAAAAAGTAGAAAATACTAGCAAGCATCATCAGCTTTTATATTTTAGCTTTTAACTAGGCATTATAATAAAAGTAATAAACTCTGTTTTACCTCAGGAGCTGAATCTTGTGATATATAAAATAAATTAAGATTAAAACATGCTTTTCACTGAGCTTTTACATTAACCTTAAGTTTTCCAGTAGGTGACCATGTTCAGTAATTGGCCATAAACCAATAGTCTCACATGCTGATAGTGCTGCTAGACAGCTGTAGGAGAAGTTAGTTTGATGAAATACAAATGAAAGCATAATAGAAAATTCATCTCAGAACAAATTATTTCTTCTGTGCCTGGCCTTAAACTCCATGAGGGCAGAAACTCCTCTGTTTGGGACTTTATCCTATGTATCTTTTCATCAGGATTCAAATTGGTCTTTCTCAGAATAAGAGTTATTACAAAAGATAAATTTTATTTGAAGTGAAGTTGTGTATGACTCTTTGAAACCCTATGGACTATACAGGTCGTGGAATTCTCCAGGCCAGAATACTGGAGTGGGCAGCCTTCCCCTTCTCCAGGGGATCTTCCCAACCCAGGGATCAAACCCAGGTCTCCTGTATGGCAGGCAGATTCTTTACTAGCTGACCCACAGGGAAGCCAAAGAATACTCCAGTATTTGAATGGTCCTTTATTTCTTTCCTTTAAAAGTCTTTGTACTAAACCAGTAATCTGGTGAGTGAATGAGTTACCTGAGTTCTGTGAGTCACTTTAACAAATTAATCAAACCCAAGGAGGAGATCATGGGAACCTCTGATTTATACCTAGTCGATCAGAAGAATAGGAAGCAACCTGTGTTTGCAATTTTCCTCTGAATTGGAGGGCAGTCTTATGGGACTGAACCATTTACCTAGGGCATTTGATGCTATAACTGGGTAGACAGTGTCAGAATTGAGTTTTATTGTAGGACACCCAGCTAGTGTCCAGAGCATTGGTTGGTGGTCCCTGGTGGCTCAGAGGTTAAGGCATCTGCCTGGAATACAGGAAACCTGGGTTCGATCCCTGGGTTGGGAAGATCCCCTAGAGAAGGAAATGGCAACCCACTCCAGTACTCTTGCCTGGAGAATCCCATGGAGGGAGGAGCCTGGTGGGCTACAGACCACGGGGTCACAAAGAGTCAGACACCACTGAGCAACTTCCCACTCTCCATGAACTTCTATTTTCTTATTTATATATTTGCCTTCAATTGCCAAATTTCTGTTTTGTTGTTGTTGTTGTTGTTGTTTTTACCTTAGAACTTGTCAACTACAAATTGGCACTTGCCCATCAACTACAAAAGCTAGTGTTCAGAGCATTGGTTAATGGTATGGGGACGCTACCTTCCTCTGAACACTGGAATTGAGTCAAGAATTCAAATAATGAGTAGACATTATTTCACTATGATTTTGAAATGCATGAGCTGTATGCTTCTTTGTTGTTGTTTAGTTGCTCAGCATGTCCTGCTGAGCAACTTTTCCTGCTCATTGGCAGGAAAGCTATGACACACCTAGACAGCATATTAAAAAGAAGACATTACTTTGCCAACAAAGTTCTGTATAGTCAAAGCTATGGTTTTTTCCAGTAGTCATGTATGGATGTGAGAGTTGGATCATAAAGAAGACTGAGCACCAAAGAATTGATGCTTTTGAATTGTGGTGCTGGAGAAAACTCTTGAGAGTCCTTTGGACTGCAAGGAGATCAACCCAGTCAATCCTAAAGGAAATCAACCCTGAATATTCATTGGAAGGACTAATGCTGAAGCCGAAGCTCCAGTACTTTGGCCACCTTATGTAAAGAAAATTACTCACTGGAAAAGATCCAATTCTGGGAAAGATTGAGGGCAGGAGGCGAAGGGGTGGCAGAGGATGAGATGGTTAAATAGCATCACTGACTCAATGGACATGGATTTGAAAAAACTCCAGCAGAGAGTAGACAGGGTAGCCTGGCATGTTGCAATCCATGGGGTTGCAAAGAATTGGACACGACTTAGCTACTGAACAGCAACAACAACACATCTAATCATTGTAACTAGTATATCACTGCTTCTATGTTCTCCTAGTTGATAGAACAAGGAAATATGTGTGTGTTTATATATGTATATACACATATATCTATGAATATTTCCCAATTTAGTTATCTGTATCTATATTAATCTAAATAGTAGTTCACACTGATCCCTCCAACATTAATCTATTACCATACGGATTATGGACACATCTAACTTCCTCTTTCTTATCTGTAACCTCCTACTCCATCAATGAAAAAACTGGCTCTCACCATCCATTATCTGTTTGTTTGATTCAATTATACATAGTAGTTCCAAATTATTAAATGTACCATCGTGATATACAACTTTATTAACTAGTGTCTTTATATAGTCTTCCTTTTATATTTATTCTTATGGACAATTCTCATTTTCAGAATTACTTAGTTCAGTATCTTCTTCCCATCCTCTTCTGTTAGCTTGCTTCATACACTTGTAATACAGTTAGATTCTCTTGTCACATTGTACACTCATCCTGGATTCTCTCAACCTCTTAAATACTTTTTAGATTTTTTGTATGTATTAAAGTATACTTTGTAATGTAAAATTCTATGGATTTTGACAAATGCATAATGTCATTCACCATTACTGTCAGTCTTTCATAGAGAATCTACAAAATACTTCACCAGTACTCCTCAAAACTCTCAAGGTTATCAAAAACAAGAAAAATATGAGAATCTGAGGAGGAGGCTAAGGAAATATGGCTACTGAGGGTAATCTACCATTTTTGATGGAATCATGGAATAGACAAATGAGATTAGGTAAAAATTAAGGAAATCTGAATAAAAGATGAGTTACAGTAGATGAATGGGCTACAGTCCATGGGGTCGCTAAGAGTCGGACACTACTGAGCAACTTCATTTTCACTTTTATGCGTTGGAGAAGGCAATGGCAACCCACTCCAGTGTTCTTGCCTGGAGAATCCCAGGGACAAGGGAGCCTGGGGGGCTGCCATCTATGGGGTCACACAGAGTCCAACACGACTTAAACGACTTAGCAGCAGCAGCACAGTAGATGGTAATGTATCAATATCTATTCATTCTCTGGTGATTCAGTAGTAATGAACCCAACTGCCAATGCAGGAGATGCCAGTTTGATCTGCGGTTTGGGAAGGTCCCCTGGAGAAGAAAATTGCAACTCACTCCAGTATTCTTGCCTGGGAAATCCCATGGACACCAGAAGGACAAGGATCAAGGATATATAAAGAACTCCCACATATAATAATGAGAAAACACATTGCAAATAGTTAAGAAAAAAAGAGACAGGTAGCAAAAACTATGGATGGGAAGGTCACTGAAAAGGAAAATAAAATTAATAGGAATTTGAACAGATAATCTGGCCTCATCATCTAAGGACAGTCAATATAAATTAGTATAATTAAGAAACTATCAGAAGCCTGATAAGCATCAGAGAATATGGAGCAACAAAACTTCCTCATTGCTGGAGGAATTAACAGACTCTACCATTCTGGAGTGGAATTTGGAACACACATTACATTAAAGACGCCAGTTGCCTACTATCCAAGAATTCAGTATGTATTCACATATATTATATTTGTGATATTTATATTTTCACATACATATAAATGTATTAAATATATGTTAATATAATTATATAATATATATAGACAAATATATATGAATATATATTCACATATGTTAGATCAGATCAGATCAGTCGCTCAGTCATGTCTGACTCTTTGCGACCCCATGAATCACAGCACGCCAGGCCTCCCTGTCCATCACCAACTCCTGGAGTTCACTCAGACTCACGTCCATCAAGTCAGTGATGCCATCCAGCCATCTCATCCTCTGTCGTCCCCTTCTCCTCTTGCCCCCAATCCCTCCCAGCATCAGAGTCTTTTCCAGTGACTCAACTCTTTGCATGAGGTGGCCAAAGTACTGGAGTTTCAGCTTTAGCATCATTCCTTCCAAAGAAATCCCAGGGCTGATCTCCTTCAGAATGGACTGGTTGGATCTCCTTGCAGTCCAAGGGACTCTCAAGAGTCTTCTCCAACACCACAGTTCAAAAGCATCAATTCTTTGGTGCTCAGCCTTCTTCACAGTCCAACTCTCACATCCATACATGACCACAGAAAAAACCATAGCCTTGACTAGACGAACCTTTGTTGGCAAAGTAATGTCTCTGCTTTTGAATATGCTATCTAGGTTGGTCATAACTTTCCTTCCAAGGAGTAAGCGTCTTTTAATTTCATGGCTGCAATCACCATCTGTAGTGATTTTGGAGCCCAGAAAAATAAAGTCTGACACTGTTTCCACTGTTTCCCCATCTATTTCCCATGAAGTGATGGGACCGGATGCCATGATCTTCGTTTTCTGAATGTTGAGCTTTAAGCCAACTTTTTCACTCTCCTCTTTCACTTTCATCAAGAGGATTTTGAGTTCCTCTTCATTTTCTGCCATAAGGGTGGTGTCATCTGCATATCTGAGGATACTGATATTTCTCCCACCAATCTTGATTCCAGCTTGTGCTTCTTCCAGCCCAGCGTTTCTCATGATGTACTCTGCATATAAGTTAAATAAGCAGGGTGACAAAATACAGCCTTGACATACTCCTTTTCCTATTTGGAACCAGTCTGTTGTTCCATGTCCAGTTCTAACTGTTGCTTCCTCACCTGAATACAAATTTCTCAAGAGGCAGGTCAGGTGGTCTGGTATTCCCATCTCTTTCAGAATTTTCCACGGATTATTGTGATCTACACAGTCAAAGGCTTTGGCATAGTCAATAAAGCAGAAATAGATGTTTTTCTGGAACTCTCTTGCTTTTTCCATGATCCAGCGGATGTTGGCAATTTGATCTCTGGTTCCTCTGTGTTTTCTAAAATCAGCTTGAACATCAGGAAGTTCACAGTTCACATATTGCTGAAGCCTGGTTTGGAGAATTTTGAACATTACTTTACCAGCATGTGAGATGAGTGCAATTGTGTGGTAGTTTGAGCATTCTTTGGCATTGCCCTTCTTTGGGATTAGAATGAAAACTGACCTTTTCCAGTCCTGTGGCCACTGCTGAGTTTTCCAAATTTGCTGGCATATTGCGTGCAGCACTTTCACAGCATCATCTTTCAGGATTTGGAATAGCTCAACTGGAATTCCATCACCTCCACTAGCTTTGTTCATAGCGATGCTTTCTAAGGCCCACTTGGCTTAACATTCCAGGATGTCTGGCTCTAGGTCAGCAATCACACCATTGTGATTATCTGGCTCATGAAGATCTTTTTTGTACAGTTCTGTGTATTCTTGCCATCTCTTCTTAACATCTTCTGCTTCTGTTAGGTCCATACCATTTCTGTCCTTTATCGAGCCCATCTTTGCATGAAATGTTCCTTTGGTATCTCTGATTTTCTTGAAGAGATCTCTAGTCTTTCCCATTCTGTTGTTTTCCCCTATTTCTTTGCATTGATCGCTGAAGAAGGCTTTCTTATCTCTTCTTGCTATTCTTTGGAACTCTGCATTCAGATGTTTATATCTTTCCTTTTCTCCTTTGCTTTTTGCTTCTCTTCTTTTCACAGCTATTTGTAAGGCCTCCTCTGACAGCCATTTCGCTTTTTTTCGTTTCTTTTCCATGGAGATGGTCTTGATCCCTGTCTCCTGTCAATGTCACGAACCTCATTCCATAGTTCATCAGGCACTCTATCTATCAGATCTAGGCCCTTAAATCTATTTCTCACTTACACTGTATAATCATAAGGGATTTGATTTAGGTCATACCTGAATGGTCTAGTGGTTTTCCCTACTTTTTTCAATTTAAGTCTGAATTTGGCAATAAGGAATTCTTGGTCTGAGCCACAGTCAGCTCATACATTAGAGCAGTACTTTAAAAACAATGTTACCATCATCCACAGTAAAAAATAATTTCTGTATTACAATCCTGTGTACACAAAGTTTTTAGAGGAAAAATAAAAGTTAATTGAAACAATATCCTTACATTTGTGATATATTTGGATATTTTCTTGTATTCTCTTCTTCCTTGCCACTTCTCTCTATTCTTTTGTGCTTCAACTTTTTAAGACCAAGGGGTCATGTACAAGCTTATATATTGCTGAGTTTTTGTAAAGAGAAAGTAAAATACTTAGCAATTTATCAAGAGAATAATAGATGTATAATGAAATTAATGAAGCAGGGAAAATAGCATCAACATAAATAAAATTCAAAAATATAATAATTGAAACAAATGTAAATTAGATGAGCAGTACAAGTTTGATGCATGTAAAAGGGCATCCAAAGCTGGTGCTCTGGGACAACCCATAGGGACAGGGTGGGGAGGGAGATGGGAGGGAGTTTCAGGATGGTGGGGGACACAGGTATACCTGTGGCTGATTCATGTCAATGTATGGCAAAATACATCACAATACTGTAATTATCCTCCAATTAAAATAAATAAATCAAATAAATAAAAAGTATATTGATACAATTTAACTACAGAATGGTACTGTTATAGAAAAGTTCAAAACATACCAAAAATCCAAAATATTCATGGGAATGATAAACTTTAAATTTGGGATAGTGATAAACTTTAAATTTCGATACCTTCAGAAACTATAGGAGAAAGGAGAATGGAATTGAGAAATAGTATAAAGGAGGTTGAGCACCGAAGAAGTGATGCTTTTGAACTGTGGTGTTGGAGAAGACAGTTTAGAGTCCCTTGGACTACAAGGAGATCCAACCAGTCCATCCTAAAGGAGATCAGTCCTGGGTGTTCATTGGAAGGACTAATGATGAAGCTGAAACTCCAATACTTTGGCCACCTGATGTGAATAGCTGACTCATTTGAAAAGACCCTGATGCTGGGTAAGACTGAGGGCAGGAGGAGAAGGGGACAACAAAGGATGAGATGGTTGGATGGCATCACTGACTCAATGGACACGAGTTTGGGTAAACTCCAGGAGTTGGCGATGGATAGGGAGGCCTGGCATGTTGCAGTCCATGGAGTCACAAAGAGTCAGACACAACTGAGTTACTGAACTGAACTGAACTGATGAAGGAGGTTTTAATTATAGTTGCGTTATTATTTAAGCTAGAAGATGGGCACTTGGGAATCTACTTAGTATTATATTTTTAGCATGCTTAAAATATTTCATTATAATAAAAAGGGAATGCAATATATGGATATAATTATAAGGAGAAATCCTTAAGACTTTTATGATCCTTATCTTTGCATAATAACTATTCAAGCTCAAACAATTCATTCGAACTTCCTGCCCTCTTAGAGTTAAGATATGGCATATTTCCCAACATTTCACTGAAGGAATTCTTCATATTTCTATCAGGATTTGAATCTTCATTAAGCTCTCATAACTTATTCACTTTTCCTTGCTACTGAACACCCTGAACTGATCAATTTTTTTATTACAGAAGAAAACAATTTTGTATAAACACAGTATTTCCCCAAAATTCTACTTGCAAATCTGGACTGATTCAAGGGTTAAATCCTTAGTTACATGTGGATATTATTCAAGCTGAATCTGTTTAAATATTAAGTTTAGTTCAAGCAGATAGATGCTTCCATTTTTAGGTATTTGAACAAAAAAATGAAATAGCTTTGAAAATGAATTCAGGAAGCTGAGTGTGAGTGAGCTTAGTCATTTAATTTAGAGGAATAGTACATCCAGACAGCACTGTAATGGCCTAGTCACACAGAGTTTAATGTGCAGATTTTTACTGTATTTTTATAAGCTCACAGGCAGATCTGATTTATTTAAATCAATGCTTAGTTTTAAAGGTATACTTCATTTATTTAAAACCATAAATCAAATTGATGACAAACATTATCAATGGCCTTACAGTATCTCTGTGTCTTGGTTAACTGATGTCCACTTGAAAAAGACAGATGACAGGACAGTAGAGGCTATTTGATATAACGAAGACTGATAGCCTCTGCCATTGTAGAGTGCAGCACATTTGCCATCAATTTATATTCCAGCAGTTCATTTCAGGCAGAACCAGACAAAATAAAAAAGAAAGTAGAAGGAAAGGAGCTGTACTATCAAAAAAAAAAAAAATCTCAATACAGTAACCTAAAATGTCAGCAAGTAGAATTTTTATGTTAAATACATCTAAATGCTGAAGAACAAAATAGAAAGCATGAGCAGTATTTTCCTTGAATTTGAATGATAGATTTACTACCACATGATTTTTAAAAATTTCTAAAATACGTCATATTTTGGTGTACAGAAAGGTGTTTTCTATATGTAAAATTCACCACCCAATATCAAAAACAGGACATATTACTGCAAATATTGGTATGTTCCTCATCAATTTCATCCATTGCCTACTTTCCATCCCTAAATCCAGAAGAAAAAATTAAAAATTGGTGAACTGACAAACAATAACAAAAAGGAAAACATGAATAATAACATAAATTTAGAGAAAATATAAGGAGTTCCCTGGTGGCCTTATGGCTAGGATTCTGGACTTTTTACTGCAGTGGCCAGGTTTCAGTCATTGGTGTGGGAACTGAGATCTTACATGCTGAACAGTGTGGCCAACTCCAAAATTTAATGACATCATCAATGAATTACAGAAAACTTCTAAAAAGAATTCTAATCATAACAGTACTTTCCAAATGAAAGAAAAAGAAACATCACCACACTGCACAAGCCTTGAAAGTGAAAGTCTTAGTTGTTCAATCCTGTCCAACTCTTTATGACCCCATGGACTGTAGCCCACCAAGCTGCTCGGGGCATGACTACTGGAGTGGGTAGCCATTTTCTTCTCCAGGGCAGATAGCAAATACTGCCACTGATATCAAATTCTGTTTCATATGAAAATAGAAAAACACATGCAACTTTCATTCAAGATCCTGTATTTTTAAAAGTACTAAAAAGAATACTAACAAAAAGTATAACCAGACTGGTTTTATCTTAGGGATACAAGATTGATTAAGGATTTAAATATCAATGCAATAATTACATTAACACAGTTTGGTCATCTCAACTGATGCAAAATAAAATACATTTAATAAAACTCCCTATTAATTCTTAATAAAAGAATTTTTAGCAACTATTAATAATTATGCAAGGTGATTTTTATAATCTACTATAAAAGGATAATTCAATAAAATAAATATAAATATCATCACACATATTGGTGACATGTTGAAAGTTTTGTCTTTGACAATAGGAACAAAAGATGGATACTCTTTATGCAACTTTGTACTTGGAAGTCCTAAAAATGACAAAAGGTAGGGAAAAAATGAAATGCAATGATTGGAAAAAAGTGGAAGTGTTAGTCGCTCAGTTGTGTCCAACTCTTTGCAACCCCATGGACTATAACCCACCAGGCTCCTCAGTCCATGGAATTCTTCAGGCAAGAATACTGGAGTGAGCTGTCATTTCCTTCTCCAGGGGATCTTCCCCACCCAGGGATTGAACCTGGATCTCCTGCATTGCAGGCAGATTCTTTACTATATGAGCCACAAAACTGAGTTATATGTTATACCATCATCTAAGAAGAAAAATCCAAAACTGTCTGCAGATAAAATTATTAAACTAATAAAGCATAAACTCAATATTAAAAATCTGCATTTTTATATACTAGCTAAAAGAATTAGGAAATGAAATTTTAAATAAAATATCTTTTGTAAAACCCACAAAATCTAATATTTAGGAGTAAACCTAACAAAATATGTGCAAGAACATGAAGAAGAAAACTAGAAAACATAACTGAGGCATATTAAATGGAGTGCGCCTAAAGGAAGACTACAACAGTTTAAAGGACTGGAAGATTCATCAATGAAAAAATGTCAGTTCTTCCTATACTGATCCACAGATTCATAGAATTCCATGAAAAATGCAGGATTTTGTCAAAAGTGAAAAGTTCTTTCTAAATTTATATGGCAATTCATAATACCAAGAATAGTCAGGAGTAAGAATAACAGATCTTATCCTGTAAGATGGCTACATATATCTATAGTAAGTAAGGGAGAAATTAAAGAATGTACAAACAATCCTGGGGATGCAATGTACAGTACAGTAACTATAGTTAATAATACTGTATTGTACATTTGAAAGTTGCTAAGAGATTAGATTTTAAAACTCTCATGATAAGAAAAATAATTGTAACTATGTGTGGTGATTGATACTAACTAAATTTAATGTGGTAATTATATATCAAATCATTATGTTGCACACTTGAGATTAATGCGGTATTATATGTCAGTTATATGTCAATTAAAAAAAATACAGACAAACACTGAGTTTTAACAACAGTAACACTGCAGAGCAACAGAGAAAGTGTAGCATCTCTTTTAACACCTGGTGCTAAGGTTCGTTGGCTATCCATATGGGAAAGAAAGTAAAATTTGAATGCTATTTTATGTCATACATACAAAAATAATATTTAGTTGGATTATTCATTTAACTGTGATTGGCAATAAATAAAATGACTAGAATATAGAGGTTCTCTTTATTAACTTATGATCAGACTTCTTAAATAAAGATATTAGATGCACTAAGCGTTATGCCTCGCTGCCTTTCTTTTTCTTGAGGATGGTTCTGGTCACCATCTCCTGTACAATGTTACAAAGCTCTGTCCAGCACTCTGTCTATCAGATCTAGTCTCTTGAATCCGTTCATCACTTCCACTATATAATCATAAGGAATTTGATTTAGGTCATACCTGAACAGCCTAGAGGTTTTCCCCACTTTCTTCAATTTAAGTCTGAATTTTGCAATAAGGAGTTCATGATCTGATCCACAGTCAGCTTCTGGTCTTATTTTACCTGACTGTATAGAGCTTCTTCATCTTTGGCTGCAAAGAATATAATCAATCTGATTTTGGTATTAACCATCTGGTGATGTCCATGTGTGGAGTCATCTCTTGTGTTGTTGGAAGAGAGTGTTTGCTATGACCAGAGTGTTCTCTTGGTGAACACTCCAAGGCCAAACTTGCCTGTTACTCCAGGTATCTCTTGACTTCCTACTTTAACATTCCAGCCCTCTATAATGAAAAGAACATCTTTTTTTGGTGTTAGTTTTAGAAGGTGTTGTAGGTCTTCATAGAACCATTGAATTTCATCTTCTTTAGTGTTAGTGGTTGGGATGTAGACTAGGATTACTGAGGTGTTGAATGGTTTGCCTTGGAAATGAACCAAGGTCATTCTGTCATTTTTGAGATTGCACCCAAGTGCTGCACTTTGGACTCTTTTGTTGTCTATTGGGGCTACTCCATTTCTTCTAAGGAATTCATCTCTTCTAAGGGAACTTCCAGATGTACAAGCTGGATTTAGAAAGAGCAGAGGAACCAAATACCATATTGCCAACATCCGTTGGATCATAGAAAAAGCAAGGGAATTCCAGAAATACATCTACTTCTGCTTCATTGACTATGCTAAAGTCTTTGACTGTGTGGATAAAAAGAAACTGTGGAGAATTCTTAAAGAGATGGGAATATCAGATCCCTTACCTATCTCCTGAGAAACCTGTATGCAGGTCAAGAAGCAAGTTAGAACCGGACATGGAACAATAGACTGGTTCCAAATTGGGAAAGGAGTACATCAAGGCTGTATATTGTCACCCTGCTTATTTAACTTCTCTGCAGAGTACATCATGAGAAATGTTGGGCTGCATGAAGCACAAGGTGGAATCAAGATTCACGGGAGAAAAATCAATAACCTCAGATATACAGATGATACATACCATCCTTATGCCTGAAAGGGAAGAGGAACTAAAGAGCCTCTTGAAGAGAGTGAAAGAGGAGAGTGGAAAATCTGGCTTAAAACTCAACATTCAAAAACTGAATATCATGGCATCTGGTCCCTTCACTTCATGGCAAATAGATGGGGAAACAATGGAAACAGTGACAGACTTTATTTTCTTGGGCTCCAAAATCACTGCAAATGGTTACTGCATTCATGAAACGAAAAGACGCTTGCTATTTGGAAGAAAAGCTATGACAAACCTAGACAACATATTAAAAAGCATAGACTTCCCTTTGCCAACAAAGATTCGTATGCTCAAAGGTATGTTTTTTCCAGTAGTCATGTATGGATGTGAGAGTTAGACCATAAAGAAGGCTGAGCATCAAAGAATTGATGTATTTGAACTGTGGTGTTGGAGAAGACTCTTGAGAGTCCCTTGGACAGCAGGGAGATCAAACAAGTCAATCCTAAACAAAATCAATCCTGAATATTCATTAGAAGGACTGATGCTGAAGCTGAAGCTCCAATGTTTTGGCCAACTGATGCAAAGAGCCAACTCATTGGGAAGACTGGTCCTGGGAAATATTGAGGGCAGAAGAAGAGGGGGTGACAGAGGATGAAATGGTTGGATGGCATCTTCTACTCAATGGACATGAATTTAAGCAACCTCCCAGAGATAGTGAAGGACAGGGAAACCTGACATTCTTCAGTCCTTGGGGTTGTAAACAGTTGGACACAACTGAGAAACTAACAACAGCAACAATTATAAAGGGAAATATGAAAAATTAAGATTTCTGTTGATCAAGACACCATTAATAGACAAGTCCTGGACTAAGTCAGTAAATTTGTAGCATATGTCATTTGTTGTCAACTTTTTTAACATGTTTGAATGAATAAGGAAAAAGATAATAATAGAAAAAAATTACCAGAGGACCTTAGCAAGCAATCCAAAAAGAGGATAACCAAACAGCCAATAAACAAACAAACAAAAAAAAAGGTGTCCAATCTAGTTAGTAATGAAGGAATGCAAGTTAAACCTAAAATGAAATATTACTACACATTTACCAAAATGGCTAACATTAAAAGTACTGAGTTCAAAATTTGCATGCTTGGAGAAACTATATGGCAATATCTCATACAGTTATTATATTAATGTCAGATGACCTTATAATCCAACTTTCAGGTACATACCAAACAGAATTGCATGTGTTATGCACCCTAAGAAATTTACAAGTGTGTCCACAGTAGCATTTTTAAAGGCATAAATGAAAAACGATTGAACTATCCATTAACAGTAGAGTGGATTCATATATTTTGGTATATAGATAGAGTGGACTACTGCAGCTATGCAACAAGAGACAAATATTACATTATAATGTTGAAGTGCATGGAAAAATAGATGCATTTTATTCATTAATATTAAGTTCAAAAATAATTTGAACTATGATGTTTATGGATTTATGCTTAGGTGGTTAGACTAATGAGAAAAGCCTAAAAGTGTTTACCTTTTGTGCAAGGAAAGAGAGTCACCAAAAGGTAGGATTTTGGGAGGAGTGGGTAATAATGTCCTATTTCTAGACCTGGGTGTTGGTTACATGAGTCTTTGTGATAAATCAAGGTGCACATTTTTTCTGTACAATGTACAGTATACACTAAAATAGTTAATCAATGGGGTGTAAGAGAGTACATTCTGGAAGAAGTTAATAGAGTTAGGAGACTTTTGGAATCATCTATGCCAAAAGTTATAAACACTCAAGTAAGAATGGTTTTAGTGGACAAATAAAAAGGAGGACAGGTTAAAAAACCCATTCAAGGAGGATTAATGCAGAGTACATCATGAGAAACCCTGGACTGGAAGAAACACAAGCTGGAATCAAGATTGCTGGGAGAAATATCAATAACCTCAGTTATGCAGATGACACCACCTTTATGGCAGAAAATGAAGAGGAACTAAAAAGCCTCTTGATGAAAGTGAAAGTGGAGAGTGAAAAAGTTGGCTTAAAGCTCAACATTCAGAAAACGAAGATCATGGCATCCAGTCCCATCACTTCATGGCAAATAGATGGGGAAACAGTGGAAACAGTGTCAGACTTTACTTTGGGGGGCTCCAAAATCACTGCAGATGGTGACTGCAGCCAGGAAATTGAAAGACGCTTACTCCTTGGAAGGAAAGTTATGACTAACCTAGATAGCATATTCAAAAGCAGAGACATTACTTTGCCATCAAAGATCCGTTTAGTCAAGGCTATGGTTTTTCCTGTGGTCATGTATGGATGTGAGAGTTGGACTGTGAAGAAGGCTGAGTGCCGAAGAATTGATGCTTTTGAACTGTGGTGTTGGAGAAGACTCTTGAGAGTCCCTTGGACTGCAAGGAGATCCAACCAGTCCATTCTGAAGGAGATCTGCCCTGGGATTTCTTTGGAAGGAATGATGCTAAAGCTGAAACTCCAGTCCTTTGGCCACCTTATGTGAAGAGTTGACTCATTGGAAAGACTCTGATGCTGGGAGGGATCGGGGGCAGGAGGAGAAGGGGACGACAGAGGATGAGATGGCTGGATGGCATCACTGACTTGATGGACATGAGTCTGAGTGAACTCCAGGAGTTGGTGATGGACAGGGAGGCCTGGAGTGCTGTGATTCATGGGGTCGCAAAGAGTCGGACACGACTGAGTGACTGAACTGAACTGAAAACATGATTATATAATATAAATACTGCACACTTTAAGAGAAATGTGGGATTAAATTATTTTTTCTACCACATAAAATTAGTATCAGTCTCTTCACCTTTGCACTTATATGTGGCATGTGGTCATGCTAAGTCACTTCAGTCATGTCCAACTCTTTGCAACCCTATGGACCATAGCCTGCCAGTTTCCTCTATCCATGAGATTCTCCAAATTCCATTTACAAACAGAGATTTAAAAAACTACTTATAAATGGTCAGACACAGGATTTGACAGAATTTAGGAACTTGATGAATGCCCTTTCTCTGCCCTTGATCTATTTCTTGCAATAAAACAATCTTATTGATGTGACATTAACAAATAGCACCAAGACGCTTCTGTGCATCAGAAACAAGTTTAAAAACTGAAAATTACATGAAGTGGAATATGGTATTTTAGATTTTTGGAAATGTATTTTGAAGTACACCCTTCATTTTAGTTCAAGTTATTGTTTTCAAAGAAATCTTAATAACTTATATTGAAAGAAAGATTTGAATTCCATTATTTTAAAAGGAGAAAGTTGAAAGCAGGCTTTGTGCGAGTATAATTGAAGAACTTTTAAAATACTTTATTCTAAGTTGTTTCTTATAGGTATCATTCAGCAACCTTGTCTTTGGCCTGACATCTATATTTCTTATTGTCTCTAACTTCCTCAAGAAGTGACTTGCTGTATTGACAATCAAAAGTACAGATATATCATGGATCAGGTAGAAACTTTCTCATCCCTACCTCTGGGACAACAGGGTAGAAATTGTTTAAAAAGAAACTTAGAATTTATAATACTTTTCTCTCATTTAGAACAGGGTCTTCTGCTTGATTCCTTGGGACTTCAAAAAGCCAATAGGAATTATTTGGGGAGCCAAAGGAAAATAATAATGTGGAATTATGTACTTCAGTTGGGCTGTTTACTTCATTTTAAAGAAAAGGAACAAAGGGGGATTCTTTAAACAAGTTCATTTGCCAACATAAATAGCCACTGTAAAACAAAGCAGAGAGTTTCTGCACAGATTAAACAGGACATTTATGTTATTATCTGAATTCTGTAATAGAATTTAAATTATGAATTTCAAATTTCATACCCCAACCTGAAAGTTTTCCCAGGTGGCACAGTGGTAAAGAATTCTCCTGCCAATGCAGGAGATTCAAGAGACAGGTTTCATCCCTGGGTCAGGAAGATCCCTTGGAGGAGGAAATGGCAACCCACTTCAGTATTCTTGCCAGAGAAATTCCATGGACAGAGGAGCCTGGTGGACTACAGTCCATGGGGTCACAAAGAGTCAGGCATAACTGAGCAACTGAGCACAGTACAGCATACCCGCATAAGCACTGAGTTACCCTCAAACAGAAAATGGAAATCCACACCCAGTCTGCCAAACATTTGATAAAACCAAAATGTCAATACAAAAGTATCATATGGCTGGACAGTTGACTGATTTTTGATAAGCTGTGAAATCTATTGCATGCCATCTCTTCACCTGTGAGTATTTGAAATAGGAAGCTATCCATACTTAAATCATAAAACAGAATCCTATTATGATAGTTATTTTTTCCACAGAGAAGCACATAGTAAGCATTAATTAAGTATTGTTTTAAATAATATCTAATAAGTGAAGCTCCTCAGTCGTGTCTGACTCTTTGTGATCCCATGGACTGTAGCCTACTAAGCTTCTCCATCCATGGAATTTTCCAGGCAAGAGTACTGGAGTGGGTTGCTATTTCCTTCTCCAAGTATCTAATAAAATACACATTTAATAGAACAGGATATGGTTGCAGGTAAGCCACTCTCTTCTGTGTATTAAATATAAATGTAAGTTAAATTAAATAGAACTTACAAATTTTATTAGAACAATAATTTAATGAAAATTCTTAATAACTGAGAAATCTCTATTAATAACAGCTTTTTTTTATTCTTTAGAGATGAGTTGCATGAGTCTACAGGCATTCCATCCTGAATGAGCCCAATCTCATCTGATTTCAGAATTTAAGCAAGGTCTGGCAAGGTTAGTACTTGAATGGAAGATGGGTTGCATGGGAGGAAAAATCAGATTTGTGGATTATTATTTCATTTTTTGAAAGTTAAATAATAAATGGACCTTCATGATAAATAGAATGACTACACAAGTCTCCAGTCTAAGAACATAAGCCTTCATTTGATGACCCTGAGCCTGTGATCTACAGAGTGGCTGGCACTATAACAAATTTGTGCTAACAAGGTCAGGTTTGACATTACTAACCCTTGAAATAATGGACACTTTATTAATAAAGATTGATAGAATATTGAGTTGTTTTTCACAGAAAAGTTCATTTCACTTGGTCTGTTCGTCATTTATATGGTGTGATGCCAAAACTCTATAATATAATAATAGGACATTTTCCCAAGGCAGTGCAGGTTATTAAAAAAAAAATGTCAAGACATGTCTCAAAGCTATCCACAGGTAAATATAATGTCATAGCTCCCTTGACATTTCATGTATGAAATATTTCTTCACCAAATAGTTCCTCATATCTACCATTTCTTCACATCTTTACCCTTTAGTCTCAATTTTTTTTTCCTGTCCTGTCAGCTTCTTTCCTCACTTGATGCTTCTGTGTCATAAACACCGAACCACAAAGCCTAGTTACTACCTCCCAGGGACTCACAAATATAAACCAAAGGACTTATTCCTAAATTGAGTACAGGTTAGGTATTTGAAAAATACTGAAAAAACAAGGAAAAAGAAACCAGAAGTTTAGGAACATAAAGTGATTTATGTGATTTACCTGCAAAGTTAAGCTGCAAGTAGCTATGATAGTATCCTAGAAAAGTGAAAACTGCCTCTTACTTGTTGTATTGAATCTTATTTAATCTTCTTTAATTTTTTTACTTAATGCAACTATAATGAAGCCACAATTTTTGACAATTACAGGAAAATATTTTATCTTACGCAGTAATTCCAACTGTTGGCAAAAGAAACTATACCAGAATAATCAGAATGATACAACATAAATATTTTTTTCATGTTCTGTCACAGTGCTTTGACTATTAATTAATAAAACAACATTTGCAAAACACAATTTTCTTTAGATGTCTCCTTTTTAAGCTTTTTTCATTTTCCTGTAGAAAGGAGAAACTAAAATATCTCCTGTTCAGTAGTAAATAGCTTTGTTTCATTAAATTTATTAGATTTTTCACATCAAGAAATAATCTGACAGAGATATTTTTTAATCTGTTTATTATGTTCTTGTCCTTCAATCTATACTGTATGGATCAATCATCTCTGGGAGCTTGGACTACCTTTTTGGTTTTTTGTAGAAGATATCAGATTGCACCATTGTATTGACAAATCACTTATTACAATATTTTGAAAACTCAAAAAAGCAAAATGGCTGTCAGAGGAGGCCTTACAAATAGCTGTGAAAAGAAGAGAAGAGAAAAGCAAAGGAGAAAAGGAAAGATATAAACATCTGAATGCAGAGTTCCAAAGAATAGCAAGAAGAGATAAGAAAGCCTTCTTCAGCAATCAATGCAAAGAAATAGGGGAAAACAACAGAATGGGAAAGACTAGAGATCTGTTCAAGAAAATCAGAGATACCCAAGGAACATTTCATGAAAAGAGGGGCTCAATAAAGGACAGAAATGGTATGGATCTAACAGAAGCAGAAGATATCAAGAAGAGATGACAAGAATACACAGAAGAACTGTACAAAAAAGATCTTCACAACCCAGATAATCATGATGGTGTGATCACTGACCTAGAGCCAGACATCCTGGAATGTGAAGTCAAGTGGGCCTTAGAAAGCATCACTACGAACAAAGCTAGTGGAGGTGATGGAATTCCAGTTGAGCTATTCCAAATCCTGAAAGATGATGCTGTGAAAGTGCTGCACTCAATATGCCAGCCAATTTGGAAAACTCAGCAGTGGCCACAGGACTGGAAAAGGTCACTTTTCATTCCAATCCCAAAGAAAGGCAATGCCAAAGAATGCTCAAACTACCACACAATTGCACTCATCTCACACGCTGGTAAAGTAATGCTCAAAATTCTCCAAGCCAGGCTTCAGCAATATGTGAACCGTGAACTTCCTGATGTTCAAGCTGGTTTTAAAAAAGGCAGAGGAACCAGAGATCAAATTGC
>NW_011494832.1:3137587-3141655 GCF_000754665.1 Bison bison bison | reverse complement strand
GAAAAATTGTGAAAGAGATGGGAATACCAGACCACCTGACCTGCCTCTTGAGAAATCTGTATGCAGGTGAGGAAGCAACAGTTAGAACTGGACATGGAACAACAGACTGGTTCCAAATAGGAAAAGGAGTACGTCAAGACTGTATTTTGTCACCCTGTTTATTTAACTTATATGCAGAGTACATCATGAGAAATGCTGGGCTGGAAGAAACACAAGCTGGAATCAAGATTGGTGGGAGAAATATCAGTAACCTCAGATATGCAGATGACACCACCCTTATGGCAGAAAATGAAGAGGAACTAAAAAGCCTCTTGATGAAGGTGAAAGAGGAGAGTGAAAAAGTTGGCTTAAAGCTCAACATTTAGAAAACGAAGATCATGGCATCCGGTCCCATCATTTCATGGGAAATAGATGGGGAAACAGTGGAAACAGTGTCAGACTTTATTTTTGGGGGCTCCAAAATCACTGCAGATGGTGATTGCAGCCATGAAATTAAAAGACGCTTACTCCTTAGAAGGAAAGTTATGACCAACCTAGATAGCATATTCAAAAGTAGAGACATTACTTTGCCAACAAAGGTTCGTCTAGTCAAGGCTATGGTTTTTTCTGTGGTCATGTATGGATGTGAGAGTTGGACTGTGAAGAAGGCTGAGCACCAAAGAATTGATGGTTTTGAACTGTGGTGTTGGAGAAGACTCTTGAGAGTCCCTTGGACTGCAAGGAGATCCAACCAGTCCATTCTGAAGGAGATCTGCCCTGGGATTTCTTTGGAAGGAATGATGCTAAAGTTGAAACTCCAGTACTATGGCCACCTTATGTGAAGAGTTGACTCATTGGAAAAGACTCTGATGCTGAGAGGGATTGGGGGCAGGAGGAGAAGGGGACGACAGAGGATGAGATGGCTGGATGGCATCACTGACTCGATGGACGTGAGTTTGAGTGAACTCCGGGAGTTGGTGATGGACAGGGAGGCCTGGCAGTCTGTGATTCATGGGGTTGCAAAGAGTCAGACACGACTGAGCGACTGATCTGATCTGATAGTACAATATTATGCATAATTTTATTACTTGAATGCTTCCTATATTTAGATTCCCAGATAAATGACCATAAGCTATGTTGTTAATTTTTATAAGCCAACCTCAATACAGGATATAGTTATTTATGACTGGATTATTGCATTATGCTCCAAATTGTTCCTCTATCTTCATTTTAACATTGATTCACTTGAAAATTCAACCCTGCAATAATTATCTAAGTAAATCACTAGAAATGAACATAGTAGAATAAAAATCCAACCTTCATCAGCTTCACATTACTGGCAAACTAAAGTTTAAATGCTCAGCCTGACAGGTAACTTCCTACACTATCACATACATCACCCTGACATCCATACTGCCAATTACCACAGTGTGAAATCTGACACTACAGTGCCTCAACTTATGCATCATCTCCAAAGAAGGAAGAATAAATTAGTAGGTGAGTCCAATTTATTAAAAAACTTTTATATTACAGCTAAATATATTTAAGATACTCTCCTTGACCCAAAGTCATGCAAGAATAAAGTATCTTTGGTTAACAGTAAGTTAATTCATGGCCAAGAAAAAAAAAATCAAACCGTTAAAAACTTCTTGTAATTTTAAAGAACGTAGATTTCATCCAACATGCAATGAGAAATCATTGAAGAATTTTAAGCAGAACAATAACTCAATTAGATTTGTAGCTTAGAAAACTATTCTTGACAGCATGTGGATGATTGATTGAATGGGGAGAGAGACTAGGGAAGTTAGTTTAGAACACCAAATGAAAGATAATAGTGGCCCCAAATAAGGAAATGGCCCTGGAAAGGAATTCTTTAAGAAAAGGGTCTATTTCTTTTTCCTTTCTCGTGTCCTCTCACCTAGCATAGTGCCTGTCACATATCCAACCTGAACCTCAAACTGACTCTCTGGAAAAGAAAAATGACTAGTATAAAAATGTGACAAAATATAAATCACTGTCAAATTTTTTAGTTTCTTAATTTATTTAACACAGTGCTATTATATATCTCAAAGGGCATTTTTATAATTAATTTGTTAGCAGAGTCTTCACAGACCATCTCCTCACCACAATACTCTTGGTTCTGATTCCTTTGCTTTTATAGAATAAATAGCTAAAAGAGGAAAAGTTAGCCTTTGCTTTTCTAATGTTCTCTATTCTCATTTCAACCCCAAACAACAAGTTAAAACATTCCCATCAAGGGATTCCCTGATGGCTCAGTGGTAAAGAATCTGCCTGCCAGTGCAGGAGACAGGCTCCATCGCTGGTCAGGGAGGATCCCACATGCCACGGGCAGCTAAGTCCATGCACCACAAT
This sequence comes from Bison bison bison, assembly GCF_000754665.1. Taxonomy (NCBI): domain Eukaryota; kingdom Metazoa; phylum Chordata; class Mammalia; order Artiodactyla; family Bovidae; genus Bison; species Bison bison. Next base: position 3,139,303 of record NW_011494832.1, on the reverse strand, counting down.
TACTGAAGCCCATGTACCCTAGAGCCTGTGCTCTGAAACGAGAAGCCACTGCAATGAGAAGCTCTTGCACCAAAACTAGAAAGTGGCCCCTTCTTGCAGAAGTTAAAAAAAAAAAAAAAGGCCTGTGCAGCAATGAAGACCAGCACAACCAACCAATCAATCAAAAGAATTTGTCCCTGTCTTTAAAATAATATTTTTGTACAGTTGGGCTTATTTCTTTAAGATAACTTCTCAGAAACAGAACCACCGGGTCAGAGTTTCCAGGTTTATATACTCTTGGTATTTTTAGGATACATTTATAAGCCACCCTGGCATGATTGGCCAAATCACAGGTAAAAAGATTTTCCATAGCCAACTTATAATCCTTGCTTTATCCAACACTTTGGTTGGTAGGGGGTGTTCTACTTAATTTTGGTAGAAGCTGAGACTTACTTTGAGGTAATTTTAGTTTTATAGGAAAGTTCCAAAGATAGTACAGAGAGTTCCTGCATACCCCTTAACCAGTTTCCTCTCTGTCAACTTATGTTACTGCGGTCCAAACTAAGAAACCAACATTAGTGTTACTCTACTAACTAAGCTCCAGACTTTATTTGGATTTCACCAGCTTTTCTAGTAATTCTGTTTTTCTTTGCTCAGATCCTATCTGGGTACCACATTACATTTAGAACCCTTGCCTTTTGGGTCCCCATACAGTTATAGGATTATGGTTGATTTTTTAAAAAGAAGGAAAAGTTTTTTTTAAGGCATTAAGCACTTAAACCTTAAGTTTAAGAAGCTGATCTCTAGACTAGTCTGCTTTGGTTTGAATCCTGACTTGCCACCTAAGTTGTATTATATGAGTATACTAGGTGTCTCCCTTTTCTCAATTGTAAAATAAGAATATTGATAGTGCTAACTTTACAATGTGGTTACTTCATTTAAATGATATAGTACTGTCAGTCTCTTAATATAGAGCCTGACAAAAAGAGCTCATGCCGGGGTCCTGCCCCGGCTGATCCAGGTTATTCGAAGCGGGGATGGCGTTGGCGACCTATTTATTTAAATATTTTATCAAAGATATAAAGAGTAATAGGATGAGGATAGCTCAGTAGGAAAATTCAGTGGAGAAAAGAGGCTGAGTGGCTTGGTTTACACGGGAGACCAATAACACTTCAAGACAAGAAGTTTGCACCACTTACATAGGCTACAGGCGTCCTTCCGTTCTCCCGAAGGAGAGGAGACACTGAGGCCTCCCCGGTCGGATCTTAGAAGCCCAGGCATAATTAGTAAGCATGGTGGGTTCTGCGCTCCAGATGGAGACTCAACCAGAGTGAGAGAGAGAGCGACATGGGGAGGCCAGTATTTCGAGAAACTGATCCCAATTCTTTATTTTCCATGGTCTACTTTTACACACTGAGATGTTATGCAAAAGTCATGCGGGGTCAGCAGTCCTGACTTTTATCAAAGTCAGGTGCTTCATACAAATGTATACAGAGGTCTTAGGGGTGTTACATCATCTTCTGGCCGGGGGGGCCTGCTGACAATTTACGACCCTCTCCTTGTGACAACGGTCAGTCAACCAGGACACTTATTTCTCCAGGGGTGATTATTCTCAAAACAGATGCCACCCAAATAAAGTAACATTCCTACAGGGTGAGGGTATAGTGGGTTTTAGTTAAGGAAAGAATTTACTTAGCCTAAGGTCTAACGTGATTAATATCAAAGGTTAATACTTAT
>NW_011494832.1:3115690-3137487 GCF_000754665.1 Bison bison bison | reverse complement strand
CTAACGTGATTAATATCAAAGGTTAATACTTATTTCTTCTATATATTCATTAATGTGTGTAAGGGCAGGGGATATGGAGACTTAGCAACAAACATTGGCTCAACAAATGAAAAACCCTTCACCAACACAATTTCTAATCAGCCCACTATACTTATAGTTTTCTAACTTCTCTAAAGAACCTGTTTTTGGAAGGTTTAAAGCATCTCGTGCCTCTCATGGTTGGGAGGCTGTGAGTGATCACATGTGGCCGGACAAGCCTGTCAGGCAGGCTAGAGAACCTTCAGAGGAGTTTGTAGGTTAAAACACTCTTATCATGCCCAGGAATTATTATTAACTGGAGCTCTAAGTTAACTCCTTCTCCGAAAGAGGTGGTGGGGGACAGCCCCCCGTAAAGTCAGGGGTGTAGATGAGCACAAAGTAGTGAAGTAGGCAGGGTCTGGTTATGGGGGTAGATGCTCGAGGATTTCCAGGGGGACTCCTGAGGCTCGATTTCGCCTTTGCGTATGTCGAGCCTCCTTCCTCATGACCTTTGTCATGGGCGGAGTACCTCACTCTGGCCCCCAACATCCTCACAAAAAAGTTAAGCATTTTTGTTATTGCTGTTTATATTAGTTTTTTAGTCAGAACACCTGGAGAAGGAAATGACAACCCACTCCAGTATTTTTGCCTAGAGAATCCTGTGGACAGAGGAGCCTGATGGGCTGCCGTCCATAGGGTCACACAGAGTCCGACACGACTGAAGTGACTTAGCACGCATGCAATAATTCCAGACATCCTTAACTTCCCTACCTAATATCACATATTTTGTTGTGAGCAATTCTCTATTTAATTCACTTTGCTTACTCACCCACACTGTCAGTTTCTTCAGGGTAAAGCATATATCTCAATTATCAACATTCTAAGAAATATAAAAGGCATAGCATATGTGCTTAAAATAAAGTTGAATAATTAGTTCTTAAAATTTAACTCATTGACAATTTCTTATGTTAAGATGCAGTTAGAGTTGGGAGTCATGCTTTCATATCATTGTAATATACCGGTGTCCTAGATTCCTTTGTAATCTTGAAATTTTGCAGGTTTTACTGAATATCCCTAGGATGTCATATTATACTATAGTGCACAAACAAAGGACTGTCGCTGGGAGTGGAATAAGAAGAATTTAGTAGGATAAGACATTCAGCTCTGAAGAGACTTTTTTCTGTAAAATCCTAGCAGTTATAAATGTTATCAAGATTATAACCATAAGGCATCATATACAAACATTTTATCAGTCACATTTCACTGATAGAAGTAATCATCATTGATTTGTTCTCTTTCAGTTCAGTTCAGTTGCTCAGTTGTGTCCAACTCTGCAACCCCATGGACTGCACAACGCCAGGCTTCCCTGTCAATCACCAACTCCCAGAGCTTACCTAAACTTATGTCCACTGAGTTGGTGATGCCATCCAACCATCTCACCCTCTGTCATCCAATTCTCCTCCCGCCTTCAATCTTTCCTTGCATCAGGGTCTTTTCAAATGAGTCAGTTCTTCGCTCAGGTGGCCAAAGTTTTGGAGATTCAGCTTCAGCATCAGTCCTTCCAGTGAATATTCAGGACTGATTTCCTTTAGGATGGACTGGTTGGATCTCCCTGTTATACAAGGGACTCTCAAGAGTCTTATCCAGCACCATAATTCAAAAGCATTAGTTCTTCAGCACTCAGCTTTCTTTATAGCACAACTCTAATATCCACAATGACTACTGGAAAAATCAAAGCTTTGACTAGACAAACCTTTGTTGGCAAAGTAAAGTCTCTGCTTTTTAATATGTTGTCCAGGTTGGTCATAACATTTCTTCCAAGGAGCAAGCATCTTTTAATTTCATGGCTGCAATCACCATCAGCAGTGATTTTGGAGCCTCCCAAAATACCCCATCTATTTCCCATGAAGTGACGGGACCAGATGCCATTATCTTAGTTTTCTGAATGTTGAGCTTTACGCCAACTTTTTCACTCTCCTCTTTCACTTTCATCAAGAGGCTCTTTAGTTCTTCACTTTCTGCCATAAGGGTGGTGTCATCTGCATATTTGAGGTTATTGATATTTCTTCCAGCAATCTTGATTCCAGCTTGTGCTTCATTCAGTCCAGCATTTCTCATGATGTACTCTGCATATAAGTTAAATAAGCAGGGTGACAATATACAGCCTTGACATATTCCTTTCCCAATTTGGAACCAATATGTTGTTTTCTTTACATCATACAAAATCATTTTTAATAATATTCATCCCAAGTTTTTATTTTTTGGATTCAAGTTTATTTGCTAGAAAGTGTTTACAACTTTAATAACACACATAAAGTGAATTCAGCAACCCTTATTTGGCCTCATGAATGCTTGGACAAACAGCAATGGCATAGGCCTCAAAATCCTTGATAAAAGCAAACTTCAGTATAGGGTGGGATTTTAAAAGGACAGGCTCACAATGGAATTTGTTTGCCTGGCTTTTCTACTTAACACCTCATCATAGGAAGAGAGGCAGTTATAACAAAGTAAAAGAATAAACATTTATTGAGCACCAGTCATAAGTTGGACAACTAAACTCAAAAGATAAATAGCTGATCTACCTCTGGATGTGACAGTCTGAAAGGATCAGTACTGGGCCCTCTCAAACACAAAAGTCCAGTCCAGACTACTTATGTATTTGGGTTCACAGGAAGCAACAGTTAGAACTGGACATGGAACAACAGGCTGGTTGTTGTTGAAAACGAAGATCATGGAATTTGGTCCCATCACTTCATGGCAAGTAGATGGGGAAACAGTGGCGAACTTTATTTTTCTGGGCTCCAAAATCACTGCTGATGGTGATTGCAGCCATGAAATTAAAAGACGCTTACTCCTTGGAAGGAAAGTTATGACCAACCTAGATACCATACTCAAAAGCAGAGATATTACTTTGCCAAAAAAAGTCCGTCTAGTCAAGGCTATGGTTTTTCCAGTGGTCATGTATGGATGCGAGAGTTGGACTGTGAAGAAAGCTGAACACTGAAGAATTGATGGTTTTGAACTGTGGTGTTGGAGAAGACTCTTGAGAGTCCCTTGGACTGCAAGGAGATCCAACCAGTCCATTCTGAAGGCGATCGGTCCTTGGTGTTCATGGGAAGGAATGATGCTGAAGCTGAAACTCCAGTACTTTGGCCACCTCATGCGAAGAGTTGACTCATTGGAAAAGACTCTGATGCTGGGAGGGATTGGGGGCTGGAGGAGAAGGGGATGACAGAGGATAAGATGGCTGGATGGCATCACTGACTCAATGGACGTGAGTCTTAGTGAACTCTGGGAGTTGGTGACGGACAGGGAGGCCTGGCGTGCTGCAATTCATGGGGTTGCAAAGAGTCAGACACAACTGAGCGACCGAACTGAACTGACCTGAAGTATATCTAATATATCTAGGGTAAAGAATCTGCCTGCCAATACAGGAAATGCAGGAGATGTGGGTTCGATCCCTGGGTTGGGAAGATCCCCTGGAGGAGGAAATAGCAACCCACTACAATATTCTTGGCTAGAAAATCCCATGGAGAGAGGAGCCTCATGGTCTACAGTCTATGGGGTGGCAAAGAGTCAGACAAAACTGAACACGTAAGTACCAGGTATATCTAGTTCCCTACTAGATTGCTTTAGCTATTCAATTAAATAATTTAATTGGCTCTTGGATTTTATGTGTCCAATTCTGAGTTAACTAATTTTGTCCCTCTATCCAATTTGGCAAAGCAATAGCAATGTAGCAATAACAGTTAGAGGAACAAACTTCAAATGCAAATAATATACAAGAAGTCTACAGGAACATCTGAACCCACTGGAATGTTAATAACAATAATGATTATAATACTGAAAATCATCACTGCATACTGACTCAGTACTAAACAATATACTAAATCCTTATAATACTTATTTACTTTTCACAGTAATATAGAGGGATAGGTACTGTAATTGTCATTTGTGTCATTGAAAAAAATTGAAAGACTTAAAGTTCATGAGGAAAAGCCAGAGTTTGAATTCTGATTTTCTCATATTTACAATTACAAAACATCTATTCTGATATTGAATTTCAGTGCAACATTTGAGTTTTTTTGAATGAAAATATTGCCATAGTAAGTACACAGTGTCTCACCAACTTTCATTTCAATGCATCCGTTTGTAATTACCATAATGGCAATTTCTAACACTGAGCAAGAGAAAAGCTGGAATCTAAGTTTCACCACAACATACATCAATATAAGGAACCCATGAGTGCCAAATACCTAGCTATCATTACCTCAATTTGTATACTCAAATATATTGTAAAGGTGTCATAGAAAGTTCTTTATTTCATGTTTTAATGTCATGATATTTAGGAATGGGCATTTTCTTGGAACAAAGTTGCCCGATAGTACCCCATTAAACTATGAGTTATTCTTAAGAGAATTTCAATTAAAAACATTTCAGACACTGGGGCTCTTTCAAAATGCTTTCTGTTTTTTGCAAAAGATTATTGTTTGTCAAAGGATTGAATAATCTTTATGTTTGAAAGAACATTCAACCTTAAAACTAAAAGTCTTTACTAACATCATTGAAAACTGAAATGCATCCCTCAAAATTAATACAAATTAACTGCTGAGCAGTTTAGTCCATTATCTTTGATAGACTTACAACTAAATTGGGAAAATGGAATACCTAAAAGTGGAGGAGATCATAATACTGGGGCTGAAATGGAGACTTGGAGACGCTATGTAGCCAAAGTAGCTACTAAAGAAAGAAGTCAAGGAAGTCCTTCAAATGACATAAAACTTTGGGGAAAACTGCTGTAAAACCTCATTTTGGAAGATGACAACTTGTTCTATATTTACGGTTGCTATATTCTATAATAATACAAAGAGAAATCTCACCCACCCACATGATGGATGACAGCCCACTGTCTTCATGCACAAATCCTCTCACCTCACTTTCAGGAGCTCTCCTTTCCTGAAGGTCTTCTATTCCTTAGCTTGCAGATACAAGACATGTCCAAGAAGCAACACACTTTACCTCAGTATATACACATTGAGCTAAGCCTCCCAAGGAACCAATTTAACTCAAGCACGATGAACCAATTCTTACAAAATGCCTGTTGAAATTTCAGCCTCTCTGTAATAACCAGAAAATAAAGAAACCAGGCTATGACCACAGATAATGGCTTATAAAAATTAATATTGCAAGAGATCTTCAAGAGATTAAGAAGAGGTGCAAGAATACACAGAAATAAACAAAAAAATGTCTTAATGACTGGGATAACCACAATGGTGTGGTCATTCACATAGAGCCAGACATCCTAGAGGGTGAAGTCAAGTGGGCCTTAGGAAGCATTACTACAAACAAACCTCCTAGTGGAAGTGATGGAATTCCAGATGAGCTATTTAAAATTCTAAAAGATGATGCTCTTAAAGTGCTGCAGTCAATATGTCAGCAAATTTGGAAAACTCATCAGTGGCCACAGGACTGAAAAAAGTCAGTTTTCATTCCAATCCCAAAGAAGGGTAATGCCAAAGAATGTTCAAATTACTGTACAATTGCACTTATTTCACATGCTAGTTAAGGTAATGTTCAAAATCTTTCAAGCTACACTTCAGCAATACCTGAACGAAGAACTTACAGATGTACCACCTGGATCTTCTAGACCCAGGCAGAGGAACCAGAGATCAAATTACCAACATTTGTTGTATCATAGAGAAAGCAAGGGAATTCCAGGGGAAAAAATCTACTTCTGCTTCACTGACTATGCTAAAGCCTTTGATGGTGTGCCTCACAACAAACTGTGGAAAATTCTTAAAGAGATGGGAATATCAGACCACCTTTCCTGTCTCCTGAGAATCTTGTATGTGAGTCAAGATGCAAGAGTGAGAACCACATATGAAACTATAAACTGGTTCAAAATTGGGAAAGGAGTACATCAAGGCTGTATATTGTCACTCTGTTTATTTAACTTATATGCAGAGTACCTCATGCAAAATGCCAGGCTAGATGAACCACAAACTAGAATCAAGATTGCTAGGAGAAATATCAACAACCTCAGACATGCAGATGATACCACTCTAATGGCAGAAAGCAAAGAGGAACTAAGGAACCTCTTGATGAGGGTGAAAGAGGAAAGTGAAAAAAATGGCTTAAACTCAACATTCAGTAGACTATGATTATGCCATCTGGTCCCATCACTTCATGGGAAATAGAAGGAGAAAAGTGGAAGTAGTGATAGATTTTCTTGGGCTCCAAAATCACTCTGGATGGTGACTGCAGCCATTAAATTAAAAGATACTTGCTCCTTAGAAGGAAAGTTATGACAAACCTAGATAATGTGTTAAAAAGGAAAAACATTCATTTACTGATAAAGGTCTGTTTAGTCAAAGCTGTGATTTTTCCAATAATCTTGTATGGATATGAGAGTTGGACCATAAAGAAGGCTGAGCACTGAAGAATTGATATTTCTGACTCCTGGTGCTAGAGAAGACTCTTGAGAGTTCCTTGGACTGCAAGGAGATCAAGCTTTCCTTTCACTCCCAAAGGAAATCAACCCTGAATATTCATTAGAAGGACTGATGTTTATACTGAAACTCCAATCCTTTGGCCACCTGATGAGAAAAGCCAGCTCACTGGAAAAGACCATGATGCTGGGAAAGACTGAGAGCAGGAGGAGAAGGGGGTGGCAGAGGATGAGATGGCTTGATGGCATCACTGACTCAGTGGACATGGATTTGAGCATACTCCAGGAGACAGTCAAGGACAGGGAAGCCTGGCGTGCTACAGTCCATGAGGTTGCAAAGAGCTGCACACAACTAAGCTACTGAACAACAATAACAGCCAGGAGTATCCCAGGTTTAGGAATTTAAGATTTTTCAAGCAAGAGGAATTTCTGTTCTATGAAAGCAAACAAACCAGACTTGAAACCATGAGTGTCAATGGGAATGACAAAGATAAATAGTCTTTATTCTTTTCACTCAGTAACTTGTCTGGAAGAGGACATTTATGCTGGGGGTGTTGGTGGAGGAGGATGATGTCATTAAGGAGTTTAGCTGACCCACTCTCTTCACTTTATGATAAGCACACACCACATTTTCACCTGTATTATTTTACCCTTAGGTCTTGTCTTGTACTATTCTTCTCTCTCTGCCAAAATTGTGAAAGTGAAAGTGTTAGTTTCTTCGTTGTGTCCAACTCTTACCAACCCCAAGGACTGTAGCCCACCAGGGTCCTCTGTCCGTGGAATTCTCCAGGCAAGAATACTGGAGTGGGAAGCCATTCCCTTCTCCAGGGTATCTTCCTGACCCAGGGATTGAACCCAAGTCTCCTGTCATTGCAGGCAGATTCTTTACTGTCTAAGCCACCAGGGAAGTTCTCTCTCTCTGCTGAAGTCTCCTTCATATGCTTAGTCTGTGCAGACCTTCAGTGTCTCTTCCTTTCACAGTTACTATTATATGCTCATGTGCTCAGTTGTGTTTGATTCTGGCATCTGTCAGACTGTTGGGATACCATGGCCAATAGTCCACCAGGTTCCTCTGTCCATGGGATTCTTTGGGCAAGAATACTAGAGTGAGTTGCCATTTCCTCCTCCAGGGGAGCTTCCTGACCCAGAGATTGAACCTGTGTCTCCTGTGTCTCCCACATTGACAGGCAGATTCTTTACTACTGAGCCGTCTGAGAATCCTCTAATTACTATTAACCATGGGATTAATAATTGATTCTAAACGTCCTTATTCTCTGCCAGTTTCTGGGACATAACTTAAGCATTTAGATAATGAATGATATATGGACATCTGGAACATCCTGACATCTAAGGAATGTCACATGAAGAGAGTGAAATGTATTTTAACACACACATGTGCCTGCATGCACGGACTCATGCACACACATACACAAATTTCCATTTGGAATTTGAACTCAAATTTTTGAACAAGTTTTGCTGTTTTTGTGATCATCTTGTCCAAGGATATCTAAATGAAAATCACTCAAATTACTCTTCCCTCAGTGGTGATAAAATATCTTCATTCATACATAGTATGAATGTACTTCATACCTAGTACTTCATAATACCTAGTAATATCATTTCGATATTACTAAAATGAAAATCCAAGTTCTTGTTTGAGGAGCCAAAGAATGAACTTCACAAACATGCAAACACTCATAGTAGCAAGCAAATAGATTTATTTTAAAGAGGAAAAAAGTACAGTGCTCTCAGCATAGACACTGATAGGCGGTAAAGTGCCCCAAAGGTGGGATTTATAGCAGTTTATATCCATACTAGTGTTTGATCTGTACATTTTTGGTTGGCTCTTGTCCTTAAAATATGCCATTTCTAACCAATCAGTTTAAAGGTTACAAAGTTAACTTGACTTCTTTATGGCTTTTTTTTTATCCCCAGTTTCTAAGTCTCCCCAGACATTGAGTCACTATCCAATAACCCTATATTATGGCCCCTGTCCATTTCACAACAGATGAGATATGGGCCAAAAGTTGATGGTCTACCTGTTGTTTTTCTTTCAGATAAGAGGGCCATGACTTAATGGTTTTCCTGTCTTGATCTGGGTGTTTTATGATCTACCAGACCAAGGATGCATTCCTCTTGCAGGAATGCTGGAAACTGGAACAAAGGGTATAGCTTTAATGGAATGAGATGTTTATTGAAAGGAAAAAAAAAAAGACCAAAGTCTCAGAGTTCTATTCTGACTGCCTAGAAACTCCTACTTTATTACCATGGAATATTAGGAATTCTACCATTAAAGAAAATGAATAACTCATTTTCTGCTTACACTAATTATTGATCTCTGTCATATCTCACCTCATAAAGACATGTGGGTTTATCTGCTCCATGGTGACTGAAATGGAAAACAGCACTCTTTCTTTCATGTCACCAGTATCTACATCTGAATAGATAATTCTTTAAATACTATAATTTAAAAATATTATACAGATTTAAATTAATTTTAAAACAATTACTTCTATAAAGTAAAATGCGAAAATCCTTTATCCCTTACTTCCTAATTCATTCTCCAACAAACTGTAAGTGTGTATATGCAATGTTATATTGAATGAACTAGACTTTATAGCCAGAAAAACTAAAATTGTCTGCTTTTCCTCAACTCAATGAAAGCAGCTCTTTTTCCTCTCTCCTGCTTACCCATTTGTGTCCCACTTTAACCTTGAAAGAATCTCTTTATAGTAAAGAGATTATTTGGTAATTTAAACTAACTCTTGACTATGCTTTCCTGAATGCACATCATGTATTGCCTAAACTGTTGATTATTTTCCTTGACAAAAAAGAAGTAAGAATGAAGAATTAAGTAGTTAAAGAATAACTACTCAATAAAGTATTGAGTAATATGCTATCTCTTTAACCCATTTATAACATCTTGCTTTGGGGTGTTTGGGACCTTATCAGTCATTGTCTGTTCTCAGCATAGCCAAAACTCCCAAAGAATGGAAAATATAAATTAAATATCTTGTTGTGTATAAATAAAAAATGAATTCATATTTAATTATCTGAGTAATATATTAAATAAGTTTTATTTTTAAGACCCGGTACTAAAGTCTCTCCTCTCTGCCAGGGACCTCCAGATGATGATGATGATGATTACAAAATACATCCCAACTTTTTATACCTGTAGAAATGTATCACTTTGTTCAATGTGAGTTTTACTTAATAAATGACATCATATCACACTGTGATCTACCTCATTCTTTTAAAACATAATGCATTATTCTTATGAATATGGCATACTTTGTTAAACCAATCCACCAAAAGCCAATTCATTGAAAACCTTTTACCAACTGATTGATTTTTCAAATAAAAAATTTGCAATATTTACTTTTTACATTTTATCATCTTTTAAAGATTTCTCCAAAACTCAAGTTGACACATTTAAAACCTAAAAATGTTCTATTTTTCAGAAGCAGAGTAATATTCTGAAAATATGTCCTTCAAACTTATTTTCTCTGCACTTTACTCACCAGATCATGGGTATCATCAGTTGGGCTGTTTTGTTTGCTGACTTTTTTTGTCCTTGGCAGCATCCTCTCACACTGTGTCCGAACTCCTTCTGCTGCAGTTGCAAGTTGATGAAGCACAATTGAACATTTCTTAAAATACTGCCAAGAAAAAGCAAATTGTTAACTATCCAATTGCTTGAAAAGTCTCATATAATACATATTGCTGCAAATTTTAGAATAAAAGAAATTAAATTTGGCAAATTGATTATTCTGTGCATTGACTTTTGGCAATTTGGCCAAGCAGTAAGGAAACTTTTCATAATGGCCTTGAATGAATTAACTTCCATCATTGTTCTTTTCCCATTGTTAGAAATATAGTCTGTTTTTCATTTTCTTTTAGTTAAAAAAAAAAAAAAAAACTTTGTGACTTTTCTCTTCATATCTTTTGCCAATTTGAATACTATGCCTTTTCTAAAAATTAATCTATAGGAAAATTTGCACATTCTGGTCTAATTCCTTTGTTTACTATGTGCTGTTTATGCTCAGTCACTTCAGTTGTGTCCAAGTCTTTGTAAATGGACTGTAACCCACTAGGCTCCTCTGTTCATGGAATTCTTCAGGCAAGAATACTTGAGTGGATTTCCATGCACTCCTGCAGGTGATCTCCCCAGGCTGGGGACTGAACCCAGATCTTCTGTGTCTCCTGCATTGCAGGTAGATTCTTTACCCACTGAGCCACAAGTTTTATTTGTAACACATTGGGCTTCCCACATGCCTCTATTTTTCCTTAAATTCGTTTATGATGTTATTTATCTTACAGAAATGTACTTTCAAATGTCAATTTAAAAATATACTGTGCTCTATTTCTTGCTTATTTTGAAACATAAGATGGCCATCTCTGTCTTAAAATCATAAATATTTTCTTTTAAAGTCTTCCAATATTTAAGCTGGCTTAAAACTCAACATTCAGAAAATGGAGATCATGGCATCTGGTCCCATCACTTCATGGCAAATAATTGGGGAAACAATGGAAACAGTGACAGACTATTTTCTTAGGCTCTGGAATCATTGCAGATGGTGACTGTAGTCATGAAATTAAAAGACACTTGCTCCTTGGAAGAAAGGCTATGACACACCTAGACAGCATATTAAAAAGCAGAGACATTACTTTGCCGGCAAAGGTCCATCTAGTCAAAGCTACGGTTTTTTCAGTAGTCATGTATGAATGTGGGAGTTGGACCATAAAGAAAGCTAAGTGCCGAAGAATTGATGCTTTTGAACTGTGCTGTTGGAGAAAACTCTTGAGAGTCCCTTGGGCTGCAAGGATATCATACCAGTCAATCCTAAAGGAAATTAGTTCTGAATATTCATTGGAAGGACTGATGCTGAAGCCGAAGCTCCAATACTTTGGCTACCTGATGCAAAGAACTGACTCATTTGAAAAGACCCTGATGCTGGGAAAGATTGAAGCCACGAGGATAAGGGGATGATGGAGGATGAAATGGTTTAATGACATCACCAATTCAACAGACATGAGCTTGATCAAGCTCTGGGAGTTGGTAATGGACAGGGAAGCCTGGCGTGCTGCAGTCCGTGGGGTCACAAAGAGTCAGACATGACTGAGTGACTAAACTGAACTGAAATTATTATTTTTGATATATTATTTTTAAACTGTATTGTTTTCAAAATATTTTTTTCCTTGCTATTTGCTTACAAGTCACTTTTAGATGGTTGGGAGAAATAACAACATTTTACCGTGCAACTTCTTCTAGTATACAATATAAAATTTAAATTTAGCTATTGTTCTTAAAATCCCTAAGTCATAACTGCCCTGGGAATTTCTTACTGAAGATTTCCTTTCCCAGGTTCATAGATTCACAGGCTTTTGCCATCTTGCTGAGTCTATCCCCCTTTTCCTGTTCTCATATTTTCTCATTTCCATTTACACAATTGCATTCTTATCCCTGCCTCTGTAGGTATGCTCCTTAAAATAATAAATTCTTAATTTCAAAACAGTTGTTATCTTCCTGTCACTTTATACAAACCTAATCATGCTCTAAAAGTTACATTTCCACAACCAAATCTCTTCTCAAGCAGTTTTATTAATAAAAGATTATGTTTATTCTCTGAGAAATATTGCCATATGTGTTGAACTAGTGATGGAAGTGTGTGTGTGTGTGTGTGTGGTATGTATGTAACTTTCCGAACTCCTTCAGTTAACAAAGCTGTATGCAATCTACCATAAGACCCAAGGGAAACTAATTGGCACAATTAACTCTGACACTTGTCTGAGTCACACCAGGAACCAGGGCCCTTAGTGATATCATAGCGTTCTATCACTCCAAATTTTGGACCAAAGTATCTATGCATCAGCCTTTAACTTGTATCTTCCGAAAAAAAATATAATCTTACCCCTTAGTTCCTACAACAAAATTATCAGGGAGGACTTAATGGGCTCAACCACAGACCTGAACTCATTCTTGAACTTATTGCTATGTCCAATAAGGAATGCATACTCCAATTATCTAAGACTTGAATAATGCGTCCAAAGCCAACTTACAGGGAGAGAGCAAGGTCATTACAACACAAACTCGATAAAATGAATTTCCTGTGGGGAATCAGAGGCCTATTAACCAAAATAGAAAAACGGTGTTAGACTGGCCCAATCAACGGATGTGCACTATAATAGAAGTGTTAGAGACATAAAACAAGGTATAATATTGAGGGTCATTCCAGGATATAAAAATTAATTGGAAGAATTAAAATAAATCACACATAAAACCATTAAAGGTAAACAAGACAGATATTATCTATTCATTAGATAGTTAATAGGTACTTTTTGAGAGTTATTTTTCACCAGAAACTGTTTTAACTTTTATGATTATGGCACCAAGCAAAACATAAAAGAATTCTGCTTTCAGAAAGTCTACAGTGTTTTAGAGTATGTAAACCCTGCTTTGATTACAAATATTATAAATTCAATTAGACCTAGCTCAAGACTGAAAAAGGAGAGAGAGAGAACTTTGTCAACAAAGTGGGATTCTCCACAGGCTATAGGACAAAGATGTAGCAACTTTAGAATGCAACACAAGCCTAGATTAGTATTATGAAATACTAGTAGTTAGTAATATGAAATACTTCTCTATTTTTTTCAATCCTGCTTTTCTTAGTATCTATTGCATTTGCAGTTTTCTATTGCAAACTGACTGATGTTTCCAGGATCTCATAGCAGAAAAATGTACACATAAGCAATTCCCCAGTTTGTATGTGATAGTCTAGGTATTTACATTCTCTGTAAGTTCCAAAATTTCCAGAGAGGAGACTCTGCAATCTGTTTGAATGAGATGCTTACCACTGGACAAACTCTCCATGGCCAAAGAAAGGGGCATAAATCTGCAGTGACTGTTGCAAATATGCAGATGAACATGCAAAGAAATTACCAGACAAGGGTCATGGGTCACTATTCAATGGGTGTCCACTACACAGGGAAGATAGACAACAATTTCAAACTGTGTTGTGTTTTGTGATAAGAAAAACACAGAGTCTTCCCTGGTGGCTCAGATGGTAAAGAATCTGCCTGCAATGCGTGATATGTAAGAGACATGTGTTCAATCCCTGGTTCAGGAAAATCCCCTGGAGTAGGAAATGGCTACCCACTCCAGTGTTCCTTCCTGGAGAATTAATTCCATGGATAGGGGAGCCTGGTGGGCTATAGCCCATGGGGTTGCAAGGAGTCAGACATGACTGAATGACTAACACTTTCACTTTTTCAGAAGTAGATGGGCTTCCCACTGTGGTTCAGTGGTAAAGAATACACCTGCAAATGCAGAAGAGGCAAGAGACACAGAAATACAGGTTCAGTCCCTCAGCTGGGAAGATCCCCCGGAGTAGGAAATGGTAACTCACTCCAGTATTTTTTGCCTGGAAAGTTCCATGGACAGAGGAGCCTGGAGGGCTGCAGTCCATGGGGGTCACAACTAGTCAGACATGACGGAGCAACTGAGCAGCAGTCAGTGACCCATGACTCTTGTCTGGTAACTTCTTTGCATGTTCATCTGCATGTTTGCAACAGTCACTGCAGATTTATGCCCCTTTCTTTGGCCATGGAGAGTTTGTCCAGTGGTAAGCATCTCATTCAAACAGATTGCAGAGTCTCCTCTCTGGAAATTTTGGAACTTACAGAGAATGTAAATACCTAGACTATCACATACAAACTGGGGAATTGCTTATGTGTACATTTTTCTGCTATGAGATCCTGGAAACATCAGGAAAAGCAGAAAAAAGGAGAAAACTCTTTTTTTTTGTTTAGGGAAAAGTTAAAACTTTTCAGTTGAGGTATTATTTTCACTAAGTTTTCAAGAAATAAGCAGCTTTTCCAGATGACTCAAATTGGATCAGCTTGGAACCTCATCATGAGATCTCTAATTTCATTCAAATGAAACTGTAAAATTTATAGTGATAGAACTCTAGAATAATTATTTTCTAGTATAACACTCATCAAATTTTAATATGTGTATCATCATCTGGGGAAGTCTTGCTAAAATTCAGACTCCACTGTCAAATGCCTGGGGGTGATAGATTCAGCATTTCTGCAAGTTACTAGATGAGGCTGAAAATGCTAGTGCACAGAATACACTTTTAGCTACAATGTCTAGTGTATTTTAAAGAAAGACTTACATTTTGGAGATTACTATGCTACTTAATGCCTTAAATCATGAAGAATATTTCACCATATTTTAGTGTCAGATGAATGAATCTATAACAGAAGGATATATAATCATTTTTTAAAAGTTAGAAGTCACATATCTTAAGGACTGGATATTAGATAATTGCAGTCAATGCAATGGCATACAAAACAATTTTTCTTTGACATTTGGGGGACCCACTGCAAAGAAAGCAATTTTTTATATCATATTATTTTTATAGCTGATTTATGGCCATTTGGTTCTTTGCAATTATCTTCAGTGTTTTCTGGTGTTCTTCTGATGAAAAAAATATACTGTCCTCTGGAGTTCACACAAACATCTAATGCAGTTTCCCTTTCATTGAATTACTGAGCATATGACACTAATTTGGTAAAACAAACTTAAATATACATTACCATGAAATGTTACCATGACACCATGAAAACTTCCAATGGTCAATGTTTTACAAATTGGAGAATACTATCATAGTATCTTCTTGTATACTATGAAGTCCCCAGTGTAAAACTAGGACTAGTAATAATAACATTAAGTTGTTTTAAACTAATACATCATAATTATATTAATACATAATGTAGTTTCCTGGTTTCCAGGAAACAGACTCCAAGTTGAAGATCTATATACAAGTTGTTTTATTGAAGAATGATTCCAGAAAAAATACACACACAAGGAATTGAGGGAAGGATATGTGAGTAGAAAAAGAAACTGAACCGTGCTACAGTTAAAAAACAGGCCTCAACAGAGCCCGTGGTAATGTAATTTTGAAGCCAGCCCCAAGAAATCCTCTGTCATGAACTGAAGCAAGGGGGCAGACTCGGGGTTTTTTTTGCCAATTGACCCACCCATGAACCAAACTCAGCATTTTTCCTCTGTGTCACCCAGTCATAGAGGAAATATAAGCCCATAGAGATGAGCTGGGATAAATGTGCCAGCATAACTATGGTGGATGACATAAGTGTCAGATTTCTTATATCTAATTTTCTGGGTGTAGAATTTTCTCAACTCAGTAAAGATATATTTAAAAAGTTAAATTCTATAATAATGAATGTTTCAATTTACAAGTCACATAGCATGAAACCCCAAAATAACTTGATTAACAATTAATGACTTAAATCATTTTCTTTAATGATTAAGGATATATTATTATATATTACCTTCAATTTAAAGAAAAAAATGGTTTCAGTGAAGAGGAATCCCCCTACTTTTTTTTTAAATAATGAGAATTTATATTTTAAAGTAAATGTAACCAACAGCAAGTTTTTAAAACATAACTTTCAGTAGTGTGAATTTTCCAGAAATTCTTTTCATTGGAGTTTTACTTGAGGACAAATTGAAGCTTTTGAATAGCACCATCTGGTCATCTATTAGACAGTGATATACAATAGAGCAGTTTCAAAATGAAAAAGAAATGAAGCAATGTTAAAAAATAAAGGCAAAATGGTTTCAATTACAAAGATTTCTGAACTGACAGAGGACTAATTTAGTAACTGCACAATTGGGATCATCACATTCTAGAACAGAACCATAATAAAACTAAGTATCATGTTTTCAGTAGTAAAGTGAAAGATATATTACATAGTAATTCCAAGTGCCTGAAAATAATGCAGCAGAGTCTAACAGTCTAGCAGGAGTCATTTTATATTATTAAAACTGCTTCTAAAATATGCATATATATATATATATATATAGATAGATAGGTAGATATCCACAGCTAAACCGAAAGCTAATTGTCACTTGTTAAAGTAGCATAAGTGTATGTGCATGGGTGGGGATTTAGCAGAGGTGATAGCAAAAAAGGATTTTAATGGTAGCCATCTGAAAACTCTTTATGGTCATATGCATGAATTAACAGTGAAAGCAAAAGGGGCAATGTAACTTGGCTGAAAGAAAAAGAAATACCATCTGAGACATAATAAAATTACATGGAACAGGTCTACTTATTGAAGCATAAATGGATCAGTCATTGCTCCTCCCTATGGAATGGAAATATCTATAATAAAGTAACTGAAATGTTCTCAAGTAGAATATGCTTTAAAATGTTCCTATAGAAAGCACCAAACATACACAATTGTAGGAATAATAGGATATTAAAACTATACTATTTATAGTACAGTTATATCCATTATCCAGTGTCAATATTTATGAACTCCTAAACCATTTGGTTTTACTTAATTAGCCTTCCTATTCTCATTATCTGATTTAAAGTGATGTCATATTACTTTAAATTAATATCTGAAAGACAATGAACATTATACTTTTCACATAATTTCTTTATTCTGCCTTAATACTTAATAATTGTATGATGTACCTTGTTAGAATGTATAGCCACTACATACAGTACTCATTTTCTTATAATACATAATTGAATCAGAGATCTTCAGGTAAATATTAATATATTCAGAATCCACACTAGTCCTTATGTTGGCTTTTCAATCATTTAGATTGTCTGAATTAATAATCTAATAGAGTCTCAGGAATAATACTTTCTAAATTATTGCATGTTCATAGAAGATTATCTGTGGCCTTTATATTTGAAGGTTAGTTGGGTAGAATTTATAATCTTTGACATATTTTCTTTTCTTCAATTTCTTACTATATTCTATTTTTGTCTAACAAATAAAAAGTATTGCTTTAAAAGGGGTTGATGATAATCTGATTTTTAACTTTGTAATTAGTCTTCTTGTCTTGCCCAAAAGATTTTCCTTCTTTCTCCCCACCCCCCAAGTTCAGTATACTTAAGAGGATATATCTTGGACTTCTCTGGTGGCCCAATAGTTAAGAATCTCCTGATGACACAGGAAACACTGGTTCGATCCCTGGTCTGGGCAGATTGTACACTCATATTGCGGGGCAACTAAGCCCGTGTGCCACAACTACTGAGCTTGCTTTCTAGAGCTTGTGAGCCTTAAGAAGAGTAAACATTTCCAACCGCTGTGCCCTCCCCTGCCACTGCAGCTAGAGAAAATTCTCTGTGCAGCAAGGAACACCCAGTGTAGCCAACAAATAAATATATAAATAAAAAGAGGATATATCTTATGTTGGAAACTCTCACTTGATTTTCTCAGATATATAGATACATATACCATTTCATATGAAGCTTAAGCTCTCTTTTAAAATCAAAGATATTCTTGAATTATATTTTTTAATACTTGCTTTATTCCATTCCTTTAGTTTTCTTTCACAGGTATGTATTGTTTGTGCATAGTATCTTCTTTGCATAAATTCTACATATTTAAATTTTTGCCACATCTTTTCAATCTAATCCTTTCTTTTTGAATTTTAAAATGCTTATTCTTTCTTCAACTGTCTCAAGATTTTATTTATATTGATTCTATATTCTTGTGTCTCATAGTTATTTTCTAATTTTTGAAATGCTTTTCTGTTCATCTGGTCACCTTTCTTTTAAATGTTTGTTTTTCTAATAATCTAACTTATAATTTTAAAATTTGTAATTTACAATGCTTTTCATGTACTTTACTATTTTCTTAATATCTTCACTACATCTTTGAAATTTTAGTCTATACTTTTCTTGCTAAGATGTTACTCTTTTTTCTTTTTCTCATAAAATAATCTGTATATTTGTATGAAATTTGACCAGAATATTTTCCCATTTCATTTTTTTATGTAACTTTTTCTGTGTTTTAGGAGAGAGAGGCACACCAGTATAATTTTATAGTTTTAAGGCTCTATGATTCCATAATCTTCACTAGAGCAATAAAAATATGCCTTGTTACCTTCTGAGTTCTGTCTCTTCACTTTCCTTCTCTCATCTTTATATATTCTCTTTCATTGCTGCTGTTATCCCTTTTATTCTGAATGTTTCTTACTCTACTCTCAACACTTTTTCATAATATGGAACTTTCTACTAGAACAGAGCTTTTGGTGTTCAGGAGTTAAAAGTCTTAAATACTTCCAGAAGTTTTAGACTTTTTGATAATCCTCTTGAACCCCCCTGAAAACTGGAGTCTACAAACCCCTTACCAGTTTCCCTGCCATTCTCCCTATAATCTGTTCAGTTCAGTCACTCAGTCGTGTCCGACTTTTTGTGACCCTATGAATCGCAGCACGCCAGGCCTCCCTGTCCATCACCAACTCCCGGAGTTCACTCAGACTCACGTCCATCTAGTCGGTGATGCCATCCAGCCATCTCATCCTCTGTCATCCCCTTCTCCGCCTGCCCCCAAATCCCTCCCAGCATCAGAGTCTTTTCCAATGAGTCAACTCTTCACATGAGGTGGCCAAAGTACTGGAGTTTCAGCTTCAGCATCATTCCCTCCAAAGAAATCCCAGGGCTGATCTCCTTCAGAATGGACTGGTTGGATGTCCTTGCAGTCCAAGGGACTCTCAAGAGTCTTCTCTAACATCACACTTCAAAAGCATCAATTCTTCAGCGCTCAGCCTTCTTCACAGTCCAAGTCTCACATCCATACATGACCACAGGAAAAACCATAGCCTTGACTAGATGGACCTTTGTTGGCAAAGTAATGTCTCTGCTTTTGAACATGCTATCTAGGTTGGTCATAACTTTCCTTCCAAGGAGTAAGCGTCTTTTAATTTCATAGCTGCAGTCACCATCTGCAGTGATTTTGGAGCCCAGAAAAATAAAGTCTGACACTGTTTCCACTGTTTCCCCATCTATTTCCCATGAAGTGATGGGACCGGATGCCATGATCTTCGTTTTCTGAATGTTGAGCTTTAAGCCAACTTTTTCGCTCTCCACTTATTCACTAATAATAATAATCTGTTCTCATGTCACCAAATTCCTGATGACAATTTTGAGATTCTTCTGTTCTCAGGACCTCCACTTGGATGCATATATGTACCACATGGATCTTACAGATGTTGGTGCTTTCCTCCCACTTGCTCAAACTTTCAGTCACTTAGTTTTGTTGTACACATTTTCCCTGGGATTTTGGATTTATAATCCTGTTTTATGTGGAAATTCAAGGAGATTAAAGCATTACACTGTCACCATTATCTCCATCAAATCAAGCAGAAATAGCAGAATCAATATAATTAAAATCTAAAACTGATGTAGTAATTTCCCAAAATATATAGTGCAAGGAGCTTCCATGGTGCCTCAGACGGTAAAGAATTCGCTTGTAATATGTGTTCTATCCCTGGGTTAGGAAGATTCCCTAGAGGAGGGCATGGCAACACACTCCAGTATTCTTGTCTGGAGAATCTCTATGGACAGAGGAGCCTGGCATGCTACAGTCATGGGGTTACAAAGAGTCAGACACAGCTGAGTGACTAAGCACATACGCATATATAGTGCAAGGATAGCAGAGGAAGGGATTAGATGGAAATTAGTGGCAATAGGACATTTATATCTTTTCAAATGACACCTTTGGTCCTGTGAAATTTGAGTACATTATTTTGCATGTGCATGCACATCCAAACACAAACAGCTTGCTTGATAAATGAGCAATAGTAGAAAAACACTGTTTTAAAAACCAAAATAAATCGGCAAGTAAATAAAATAAAATAATTAAGCTACTAACTGGCTACAGAATTGAAACAAAATAATAAATAACTATTGGAAATGAAAGACTAAAAGATTATATAGTATATGAAGTGAAAGTGAAAGTCGCTCAGTTGTGTCCCACTCTTTGCAACCCCATGGACTATACAGTTTGTGGAATTCTCCTGGCAAGAACATTGGAGTGGGCAGGCTTCCCCTTCTCCAGGGGATCTTCCCAACCCAGGGATCAAACCCAGGTCTCCTGCATGGCAGGCAGATTCTTTACTAGCTGACCCACAGGGAAGCCAAAGAATACTCCAGTATTTGAATGGTCCTTTATTTCTATCCTTTAAAAGTCTTTGTACTAAACCAGTAATCTGATGAGTAAATGAGTTTCCTGTGTTCTGTGAGTCACTTTAACAAATTAATCAAACCCAAGGAGGAGATCATGGGAATCTCTGATTTATACCTAGTCGATCAGAAGAATAGGAAGCAAACTGTGTTTGCAATTTTCCTCTGAAGTGGAGGGCAGTCTTATGGGACTGAGCCATTTACCTTTGGGCATTTGATGCTATCACTGGGTAGATAGTGTCAGAATCGAGTTTTAGTGTGGGGCACCCAGCTAGTGTCTAGAGCATTGGTTGGTGGTATGGGGACACCACCCTCCTCCAAACACTGGAATTGAGTCAAGAATTCAAATAATGAGTAGACATTATTTTACTGTGATTATAAAATGCATGAGCTGTATGCTTCTTTGTTATTGTTCAGTCGCTCAGTCGTGTCTGACTCTTTTGGGACCCCATGGACTGTGGCCCACCAGACTCCTCTGTCCATGGAATTTTATAGGCAAGGATAGAGGAGTGGGTTGCATTTCCTCCTCCAGGGAATCTTCCTGACCCAGGGATCGAACCCACATCTCCTGTATTGCAGGTGGATTCTTCACCACTGAGTCATTCAGGAAGACCATGAATCTTTTACAGGAAATGGAGTAGCCATCATGGTCAACAAAAGAGTCTGAAATGCAGTACTTGGATGCAATCTCAAAAACGACAAATGATCTCTGTTCGTTTCCAAGGCAAACCATTCAATATCACAGTAATCCAAGCCTATGCCCCAACCAGTAACGCTGAAGAAGCTGAAGTTGAACGGTTCTATTAAGACCTACAAGACCTTTTAGAACTAACACCCAAAAAAGATGTCCTTTTCATTATAGGGGACTGGAATACAAAAGTAGGAAGTCAAGAAACACCTAGATAAACAGGCAAATTTGGCCTTGGAATACAGAATGAAGCAAGACAAAGGCTAATAGAATTTTGCAAAGAAAATGCACTGGTCATAACAAACACCCTCTTTCAACAACACAAGACAAGACTCTACATGTGTACATCACCAGATGGTCAACATCGAAATCAGATTGATTATATTCTTTGCAGCCAAAGATGGAGAAGCTCTATACAGCCAGCAAAAACAAGACCAGGAGCTGACTGTGGCTCAGATCATGAACTCCTTATTGCTTAATTCAGACTTAAATTGAAGAAAGTAGGGAAAACCACTAGACCATAAGGGTATGACCTAAATCAAATCCCTTATGATTATACAGTGGAAGTGAAAAATAGACTTAAGGGACTAGATCTAATAGATAGAGTGCCTGATGAACTATGGAC
>NW_011494832.1:3113963-3114940 GCF_000754665.1 Bison bison bison | reverse complement strand
ATCTTCATGACCCAGATAATCACGATGGTGTGATCACTCACCTAGAGTGAGACATCCTGGAATGTGAAGTCAAGTGGGCCTTAGAAAGCATCACTATAAATAAAGCTAGTGGAGGTGATGGAATTCCAGTTGAGCTATTTCAAACCCTCAAGATGATGCCGTAAAAGTGTTGCACTCAATAGGCCAGCAAAATTGGAAAACTCAGCAGTGGCCATAGGACTGGAAAAGGTCAGTTTCATTCCAATCCCAAAGAAAGGCAATGCCAAAGAATGCTCAAACTACCACACAATTGCACTCATCTCACATGCTAGTAAAGTAATGCTCAAAATTCTCCAAGCCAGGCTTCAGCAATACGTGAACTGTGAACTTTCTGTTGTTCAAGCTGGTTTTAGAAAAGGCAGAGGAACCAGAGATTAAATTGCCAATATCTGCTGGATCATGGAAAAAGCAAGAGAGTTCCAGAAAAACATCTATTTCTGCTTTATTGACTATGCCAAAGCCTTTGACTGTGTGGATCACAATAAACTGTGGAAAATTCTGAAAGAGATGGAAATACCAGACCACCTGACCTGCCTCTTGAGAAACCTATACGCAGGTCAAGAAGCAGCAGTTAGAACTGGACATGGAACAACAGACTGGTTCCAAATAGGAAAAGGAGTGTGTCAGGGCTGTATATTGTCACCCTGCTTATTTAACTTCTATGCAGAGTACATCATGAGAATCGCTGGGCTGGAAGAAGCACAAGCTGGAATTAAGATTGCTGGGAGAAATATCAATAACCTCAGATATGCAGATGACACCACCCTTATGGCAGAGAGTGAAGAAGAATTAAAGAACCTCTTGATGAAAGTGAAAGAGGAGAGTGAAAAAGTTGGCTTAAAGCTCAACATTCAGAAAACGAAGATCATGGCATCTGGTCCCATCACTTCATGGCAAATAGATGGGGAAACAGTGGAAAGAGCGTCAGACTTTATTTT
>NW_011494832.1:3095952-3113863 GCF_000754665.1 Bison bison bison | reverse complement strand
TTTGCCAAAAAAGGTCCATCTAGTCAAGGCTATGGTTTTTCCAGTGGTCATGTATGGATGTGAGAGTTGAACTATGAAGAAAGCTGAGCTCTGAAGAATTGATGGTTTTTAACTGTGGTGTTAGAGAAGACTCTTGAGAGTCCCTTGGACTGCAAGGAGATCCAACTAGTCCATTCTAAAGGAGATCAGTTCTGGGTGTTCTTTGGAAGGACTGATGCTAAAGCTGAAACTCCAATACTTTGGCCACCGGATGTGAAGACTCACTGGAAAAGACTCTGATGCTGGGAGGGATTGGAGGGAGGCAGGAGGAGAAGGGGATGACAGAGGATGAGATGGCTGGATGGCATCACTGACTCGATGGACATGAGTCTGAGTGAACTCCAGAAGTTGGTGAATAAATATCAATATTTTATTGCCTATTATAACCCATATTTTATGTCAGATTTCCTTCATTTTTAACCTAATCTTCATTTTCTCTTTTCTAATCCACAATCCTATCCAGTGTGTTAGTCACTCAGTTGTGTCCAATTCTTTGTGACCCTGTGGACTGTACCCTGCCAGGCTCCTCTGTCCATGTAGTTTTCCAGGCAAGAATGCTGGAGTGGGTAGCCATTTCCTTCTCCGTGGGAACTTCCCAACCCAGGGATAGAACCTGGCTCTCCCTATTGCAAGCAGATTATTTACTGTCTAAGCCACCAGGTTTGAAATAGAAAATAAAAATCTTTCTTTTTTCTGTATTCTATTCCTGAATCCCATCCAGAATACTACATATATAGTAGTCTTATCTCTTTAGGTCTCTCTTGATTGTGAGAGTTTCTCAGATTTTCCTTGTTTTTGATGACTTTAGAGTTTCAAGGGATATCTGTCAGGTAGTTTTATAGAATGTGCCTCAGTTGGGATTTGTCTGAATTTCAATTGAGCATAGTAAAGGAATGGAATTTGGGGTAAAAGAACAGAGATAAAATCTATAGACACTACAATCTCATCATATCATATCAAAGTTCTATATTACCAGCAGGACTTGTCATTGTTGATGTTGATTTGATCTCTTGGTTGAGATTGTCTTTGTCAAGCTTCTTCATTATAAAGTTATGCTTTTTTCCCCTTTCCATACAGTATCCTTTACAAAGAAGTCATTCTGTTCAGCACAACTTGAGGAGTAGGGAATTTTGCTCCAGACTTCTTAAGGGCAGAATAGCCACATAGATTATTTGGAATTCTTCTGCATGGAGGATATTTCTGTTCTCATCACTTACTTATTTTTCAGTCATTTATGTCAGGATGGACTCATGGATATTTAGTTTACACTTTAGGCTCTAATCCATTACTACCTTCTTTTTTGTTGCTCAAATTATTTCAACTTTGGATATTTCAACTTTCAGTTTGCTCTTTAATCCCTTTGATATATTCTATTTGTGTGTGTGTGTCTGTGTGTGTGTGTGTGGAGATGGAGGGAAATGAGAATTACCTTACTTTCTGGCACTACATTATAAAACACTGCAAGCTTATCATGCATACTCTTGACCCACTTCTTATAATTAGCCATTTTTCAAGGATCCCTGGTTCTTTATATTAGAGAATGATATTAAAACTGATATCTGAGTGCTGAAGAGGAACTAAAGATGAGGGTGAAAGAGGAGGGTAAAAAGCTGGCTTAAAATTAAATATTCAAAAAACCAAGATCATGGCATCTGGCCCCCTTACTTCAAGGGAAACAGAAGGCAAAAATGTGGGAACAGTGACAAATTTTCTTTTCTTAGTCTCCAAAATCACTGCGAATGGTGACTGGAGCCATGGAAGTAAAAAATGTTTGCTCCTTGGCAGGAAAGCTATGACACACCTAGATAGCATATTAAAAAGCAGAGACATCACTTTGCCAACAAAGCTCTGTATAGTCAAAGCTATGGTTTTTCCAATAGTTATCTATGGATGTGAGAGTTGGACCATAAAGAAGACTGAGCAGAATTGATGCTTTTGAATTGTGGTGCTGGAGAAAACTCTTGAGAGTCCTTTGGACTGCAAGATCAACCAGTCAATCCTAAAGGAAAACAACCCTGAATATTCATTGGAAGGACTGATGCTGAAGCTGAAGCTCCAGTACTTTGGCCATCTGATGTAAAGAAAATTACTCATTGGAAAAGACCCTGATGCTGGGAAAGATTGAGGGCAGGAGTAGGAGGGGTGGCAGAGGATGAGATGGTTAGATAGCATCACTGATTCAATGGACATGGATTTGAAAAAACTCCAGGAGATAGTGGACAGGGTAGCCTGGCATGCTGCAATCCATGGGGTCACAAAGAACTGGACGTGACTTAGCTACTGAACAGGAACAACAACACATCTAATCATTGTAACTAGTATATCACTGCTTCTGTTCTCCTAGTTGATAGAGCAAGGAAGTATGTGGGTGTGTTTATATATGTATATACACATATATCTATGAATATTTCCCAAATTAGCTATCTGTATCTATATTAATTGAAATAGTAGTTCATGTTGATCCCTCCAACATTAATCTATTACCATACAGATTATGGATACATCTAACTTCCTCTTTCTTATCTGTAACCTCCTACTCCATCAATGAAAAAACTGGCTCTCACCATCCATTATCTATTTGTTTGATTCAATATATATAGATAGTAGTCCCAAATTATTAAATGTACCATTGTGATATACAACTTTATTTACTAGTGTCTTTATATGGTCTTCCTTTTATATTCTTTACAATCCATAGGGTCACAGAGTCAGACGTGACTGAAGTGACTCAGCACCCACACATGTAGTTATAAAAGACCATGTGGATTGTACAGAACCTGAGCTATTCCAGAAATACATTTAAAAGTTAGGGTATGATGAGATCTAATTTACAATTTCCTTTATGCTTAAGTGATATTCTTAAATTCACTCAGTAAATTATGAAATATTAAGTATATAACTTTCCCCTTGTTTAGCATTATTGTACCTTACAATTAAACATGATATAAAAATTTTCATTAATGATTCAGGATAGTCAAAAGTGTCTTATCATACCTTACTCCAAAGAAATATTAACAAAATGTTATAATTAATTTCATAATTGAATACAATAACATTGCAATATATTTCTGTTCCCTTTAAAGTTAATATCTCAATGTAATTTTTTCCTTGTCTGTTACTTTCAACTGACAAATACTGGTGACCTAAATGTAAGTCAGAATGAGTTGATGCATTGATTGGCACATAGTAGAAGCAGAACTCAAGGAAAAACAGACTACATGAATGAAATAAAATTGTAAAAATGGCATAACTTTTTCTGGCCCCTAAACCCTCAAATATTCACAACTACTTTGCAAAAACAGATGCATAAAGTTTGTTTTCCTAACAAATTAATATTCTAAAAGCCAAAAGCACTTTCTCAAAGTTCATATGTACTTTAACATTAATCTCTCCAACTTGGGAGAAAAGAAAATTCTAGAAGCACAGTATCAGAAATTACCTTAGAAATCAAGTGGTTTTTCAAATATTACAAGTAATAGCTGTTGTTTTTTACAAGTGAAAAAGTTCTGGGATCCTCAATAGATCAGAAGGAAGCAGATCTCTGTTGTAATTTGACAGGAATGGTTGGAAATGACAATAAATCTCACTTCATTCAGCACTTATAGCAGGTGTCTGGATAATTCTGAATTGCATATCATGACCTCTTTATACTTTTGAGACTGCATATTTAATTTAAGTACTTCATGGTTCAGATGAGAGGTTGAAGTTATAAATGATTTCTTTAAGTTAGAAGCAGTTAATTGTAACAGAGTTAATGTTATAATAAGTAACTTGAGCACAATTATGATGCTATTTGAGTTATACATGATAGCCTGGACTTCCCTAGAAAATCTATTAAACAATTTTTACTTTTATTTTTCCATTTTGCTTTCATAATTATGTTTCACTTTGATTGATGACTCAGTGTTAATTAAGGTATTATAATTAAATTATCATTTAAATGAACTTGTAGAGCTCACAGATTTCAAACGATCTTAAATCTTTGTGAATTAATCTTTGTGAATACTTCAAAGTTTTCCACTTACTTCTCTATTTAATGAACTCTAATGTATTTTATATAAGCAAAAATCATTTATGTAAATTTACAAAAGCACTGGTAGAAAAACATAGGTAATGTATGAGTGTGGAGAGTTTAACTAAGCTGCTCCATGACATTGCTACCATGGTATTTCTGTTGCCTCATCATCCATTTTATTTGGCTAAAAAGCCTGTGATGACATTAAATTGACACTAGCCACTCATGCAAGTGCATAGCCTAGATAGCAGTTTGTAGAGTCACAAGCAGATAATACCACCTAATGAAAGCAAAGAGGAACTAAAGAAGAGAATGAAAAAGCTGGCTTAAAACTCAACATTCAAAAAACTAAGATAATGGTATTCAGTCCCATCACTTTATGGCAAATAGATGGGGAAAAATGTAAACAGTGACACACTTTATTTTCTTGGACTCCAAAATCACTGGGGATGGTTACTGCAGCCAAGAAATTAAAAGACATTTTCTATTTGGAAGGAAAGCTATGACAAACATAGACAGTGTATTAAAAAGCAGAGATATTACTTTGCTAACAAAGATCCATAGAGTCAAAGCTATGTTTTTTCCAGTAGTTGTGTGAGAGTTGGACCATAAAGGAAACTGAGTACTGAAGAACTGATACTTTCGAACTGTAGTGTTGGATAAGACTCTGGAGAGACCTTTGGGCTGCAAGGGGATCAAACCAATAAACTGTAAAGGAAGTCAACCTTGAATATTCCTTGGAAGGACTGATGCTGAAGTTGAAGCTCTAATACATTGGCCACCTGATGCAAAGAAACAACTCATTGGAAAAGATTCTAAAGCTGAGAAAGATTGAGGGCAGAAGGAGAAAGGTGGCAACAGAGGATGAGATGGTTGGATGGCATCATCGACTCAATGGACATGAGTTTGAGCAAACTCCAGGAGATGGTGAAAGGCAGGGAAGCCTGATGCTTCAGGCCATGGTATTTCAAAGAGTTGGACACAATTTAGCAACTGAACAAGATTCACAAGCAAATGTAAATTCCTTATATGACCATTCCAACAGTGCCTGTGACCAACAGTCTCTCCTGTCACCCATAACCCTTCCCTTATGCTCCCCTTAGTTAAAACCCCTAAGGAGTTTATCAAAACTTTAGAGAAGACATCTATGGTGTTTACCAAAACCCCTTTTGTTAGTTTGAATTGACCAATTCAACTTTAGCTGAAAACCCTGAAGCACTCTACTCACTGACCCTAAAAAAAGCATGTGCAGAGGCCCTGTCCCTCTTCCTTTCTCTCTCTCTGTCTGTCCCCACTCTGCCTTGATATCCCCACATGACCTTTCAAGGCATGCTTGATACTTCCTCAAAGACTTTCAAGTAATAAGTTTTATTTCACTTTGTCTTGTGGCCTGTTGCTGAATCAGGAGTCATTATCAAGTATCTTATGCTTCACTTAAACTCAGCAGTGGCCAAAGGACTGGAAAAGGTCAGTTTTCATTCCAATCCCAAAGAAAGGCAATGCCAAAGAATGCTCAAACTACTGTACAATTGCACTCATCTCACATGCTAGTAAAGTAATGCTCAAAATTCTCCAAGCCAGGCTTCAGCAATACGTGAACCATGAACTTCCAGATGTACAAGCTGGTTTTAGAAAAGGCAGAGGAACCAGAGATCAAATTGCCAACATCTGCTGGATCATGGAAAAAGCAAGAGAGTTCCAGAAAAACAACTATTTCTGCTTTACTGACTATGCCAAAGACTTTGACTGTGTGGATCACAATAAACTGTGGAACATTCTGAAAGAGATGGGAATACCAGACCTGCCTCTTGAGAAACCTATATGCAGGTCAGGAAGCAACAGTTAGAAGTGGACATGGAACAATAGACTGGTTCCAAACAGGAAACGGAGTATGTCAAGGCTGTATATTGTCACCCTGCTTATTTAACTTATATGCAGAGTACACCATGAGAAACGCTGGACTGGAAGAAACACAAGCTGGAATCAAGATTGCCGGGAGAAATATCAATCACTTCAGATGTGCAGATGACACCATCCTTATGGCAGAAATTGAAGAGGAACTAAAAAGCCTCTTGATGATAGTGAAAGAGGAGAGTGAAAAAGTTGGCTTAAAGCTCAACATTCAGAAAACTAAGGTCATGGCATCTGGTCCCATCACTTCATGGGAAATAGATGGGGAAACAGTGGAAACAGTGTCAGACTTTATTTTTCTGGGCTCCAAAATCACTGCAGATGGTGATTGCAGCCATGAAATTAAAAGATGCTTACTCCTTGGAAGAAAAGTTATGACCAAGCTAGATAGCATATTCAAACATGAATTTGCCAACAAAGGTCTGTCTAGTCAAGGCTATGGTTTTTCCAGTAGTCATGTATGGATATGAGAGTTGGACTGTAAAGAAAGCTGAGCACTGAAGAACTGATGCTTTTGAAATGTGGTGTTAGATAAGACTTTTTTTTTTAATTTCTTTTTTTTTAAGTCTTATTTTATTTTTTAACTTTACAATATTGTATTGGTTTTGCCATATATCAACATGAATCCACAACTGGTATACACTTGTTCCCCATCCTGAACCCTCCTCCCTCCTCCCTCCCCGTACCATCCCTCCTGGTTGTCCCAGTGCACCAGCCCCAAGCATCCAGTATCGTGCATTGAACCTGGACTGGCGACTCGTTTCATATATAATATTATACATGTTTCAATGCCATTCTCCAAAATCATCCCACCCTCTCCCTCTCCCACAGAGTCCAAAAGATTGTGCTATACATCAGTGTCTCTTTTGCTGTCTCGTACACTATTCTCAAAAATATACAAGCAACTCCTACAGCTCAATTCCAGAAAAATAAATGACCCAATCAAAAAATGGGCCAAAGAACTAAACAGACATTTCTCCAAAGAAGACATACAGATGGCTAACAAACACATGAAAAGATGCTCAACATCACTCATTATCAGAGAAATGCAAATCAAAACCACTATGAGGTACCATTTCACGCCAGTCAGAATGGCTGCAATCCAAAATTCTACAAGCAATAAATGCTGGAGAGAGTGTGGAGAAAAGGAAACCCTCTTACACTGTTTGTGGGAATGCAAACTAGTACAGCCACTATGGAGAACAGTGTGGAGAAGACTGAGGGTCCCTTGAACTGCAAGGAGATCTAACCTGTCCATTTTAAAGGAGATCAGTCCTGGGTGTTCATTGGAAGGACTGATGCTAAAGCTGAAATTCCAATACTTTGGCCACCTGAGTTGTCTCATTGGAAAGACTCTGATGCTGGGAGGGACTGGGGGCAGGAGGAGAAGGGGGCGACAGAAGATGAGATGGTTGGATGGCATCACCGACTCAATGGACATGAGTTTGAGTGATCTTTGGGAGTTGGTGATGGGCAGGGAGGCCTGGAGTGCTGCGGTTCATGGGGTTGCAAAAAGTCGGACATGACTGTGCGACTGAACTGAACTGAACTAACATGTTAATTTGATAAATTCATAACAAGGAAAGAAAATGGGGAAAATTTAAGAAAAAAAGAAATGTGAAACAGATATTATCAGTAACAACCAAAAGCTAATGTGAAAATAATAGTTTAGAATTATGAGAAGTATCTCTTTGTAGTTTCTCTTTTTTCTTCCACCTGTACTGTCTATTATATCCTGTGACTGAATGTCATGTGCTCTTATGGCAATAAAGTAACCTCTACAAACCATATTTAATGGAAAACCAATAAGGATATATTAACATTCAATAAATTTTATGAAAATAAAAGTTTCTTATGAAACAATGTACACATATAGCATTAACATACCAATATTCTTTTTCTAGTTATAAAATTTTCATTTTCACACAAAATCAGTAATATATCCTTCAATATAAGCAGCACAAAAGATAAACAGAGATAGATTTGGAAACTGAGAAGGTGATTGCTTCAAAATAAAATATCAAAAATTATCATAATTATGGTACAACTGAAGGTAACTAATATTTATTCAACATCATCTATGAGAAGACACTGTGCTCAGTCCTTTATATGTATCTGTCTTACCTCATTATTAAAAATATTCTAGGAGGCATATATTCGTACTAATCTTTAAAAATACAGTATTTGGAGTTGAGAGAGATCTGAGTCAAAATTCTAGCTCTTCCACATACTAAGTGTGGGACAAAAGGCAAGTTATTAAATCTCTTTGAGCTTACAACTTCTACTGTAATAATTAGTATAATCTTATTTATTTTGCAAGATAATTGTGAAAACAAGTAATTATGTATGAAAGAACCTGGTCACTAGAAGGCACTAAACAGGTTGGAATTAATATTATACTGCTTTACTACTTCTATAACTATTGCTTACTACTCTAACTGTTATATTATGTTATACTGTTCCCATTTCTATCATCAACTACTTTGATTTTTAATATTTAAATTTTTTTCTTCCAGGTGACTAAAATGGCAAAAAATTCAGCAATCATAATTGTAAGAGTTGACCATAGGCTACTTGTTCAGACATGACATTTCAAAAGTGACCTTATTTCAAATGAGTACAATCTCTTGAGGAATTAGTTAGTAGAATATGTAAGACATTCTATACTGCAGAGATTAACAGCCCCTGGCCATTTCTAAAAATGTAGGAGACACTGAAATAAATTACTGTATATTTATTTTCCTGAAATTGACATTGTCTGTAACTAGCTGATAATCAGTGGTTAATTCAAAAGATAATAATTTCCTTTAATTGGCCTATTTTTAATAATCTTGGTAGAACCTTCAGTAAAAGGTCACTCACTATCGCTCCAAGGAAAGGTTTCTAAGAGTCTAACAATTCTCTCCCCAGAGTAAGATTATTTTCCCCATTAACCTTTTAAATGCAATTACATGAGTTTATTAACAAGAAAAAAATTTATTTGTTAAACTCAAGAGGATTTTTATGACACATGACTTGTCATTTTAAAATGTATTAATCTCACTCACCCTACATCACAGCAAACTCAGAACCATCTTAGGCAGTTCACCTCATGTGCCATAGTAAGCACAAAACAAAGGTTTCTAATTACAATGTAGTAATTTTAGTGATTTTAAAAAATGTCAGTAAACTCTTGTCTATTCATTTTGTCTTCTCTAATCCCAATTAGTATTGTTAGCAAAAGTAATATTATTTTGAATATTTGCCTATCAAACACAAGGATCATTTAACTCACAAATCAACTGTTTCTTAATATTTTTCTGTAGTAGTACAAGATACGCAGATGACACCACCCTTAAGGCAGAAAGTGAAGAAGAACTAAAGAGCTTCTTGATGATAGTGAAAGAGGAGAGTAAAAAAGTTGGCTTAAAGCTCAACATTCAGAAAACTAAGATCATGGCATCTGGTCCTATCACTTTATTGCAAATAGATGGGGAAACAGTGGAAACAGTGGCAGACTTTATTTTTCTGGGCTCCAAAATCATTGAAGATGGTGACTACAGCCATGAAATTAAAAGACACTTATTCCTTGGAAGGAAAGTTATGACTAACCTAGACAGCATATTAAAAAGCAGAGACAATACTTTGCCAACAAAGGTCCATCTAGTCAAGGCTATGGTTTTTCCAGTGGTCATGTATGGATATGAGAGTTGGACTATAAAGAAAGCTGAGCACAGACGAATTGATGCTTTTGAATTGTGGTGTTGGTGAAGACATTTTAGAGTCCCTGGGACTGCAAGGAGATCAAACCAGTCAATCCTAAAGGAAATCAGTCCTGAGTGTTCATTGGAAGGACTGATGCTGAAGCTGAAACTCCAATACTTTGGCCACCTGATGTGAAGAACTGATTCATTTGAAAAGACCCCGATGCTTGGAAAGCTTGAAGGCAGGAGGAGAAGGGGACAACAGAGGATGAGATGGTTGGAATGACATCACTGACTCAATTGATATGAGTTTGGGTAAACTCTGGGAATTAGTGATGGACAGGGAGGCCTGCTGTGCCACAGGCCATGGGGTCGCAAAGGGGCAGACACGACTGAGCAACTGAACTGAACTGAACAAGTCTACTAAATATTTCTTATAATCTCCCTATGTATATGAATTATATATATTATACATTATATATACATTATATAATGTATATGAACTAAATTTTAATTGGGAGAATTAAATCAATAAATGGATCTTGGTGATAGTTCGTTTTGGTAAGTCATCTTGAACATGGAATAATATAGAGTTGTTATTTTTAAAATATACTTCAGTTTCCATTCATTCTAACAAATGCTTATTAAATGTTCAATTATATTGTCTTATTATTTAGCTTCATGTTATATTGAGTAGTCTGCTTCCAGTTTGCTAAGCTGCAATTTATAGTCATCAAAATAATCTCTTTTTCTAAAGTGCTTGTTACTGCCACATGACTAAACCAATTTTCTTCCATACCTTAGTATTTCCCATATTCAAACTGCATGCTAACTATGCAGGAACAGGTAGTTCCCCACTAGTCTCTAGCAGGTAGAATCTTAGATATTCTTCAAAGGCACTGCTTAAATCAGTCCAAAAGTCAGATCTCCCTACAGCAAATTCTTAGAATTAAGATAAATACCTATACACATAAATGAATAAGTATTTTTCCCTTTGCTGTATGAAACTCCATTAGAAGAGTTACAAATTATATAAAAGGAAAGTGTTTCAATGGATGCCTTTTTTAGGGAACTGTGCTTTCTTGTTATCTCAAGGTGATTGCACAGTTTAAGGGCACAAGCATATGCTTAATGAATATACATTTAGTGCCCACTACGTGCCAACACACTTCTGAAAATCTAATGGTGAGTAAGATAAGCAAACTTGTATAGATAGAAGAGAAAGAAGATGCAAAATAAATAAATTAATAAACATAATAATGACACTAAGCTCTGGGAAATAAAAAATATATACATAATAAAGCACTGGGGTGTCATGATTACTTTAGATACTGCATTCAGGGGAGTAGGTTCAAAGAAGCTGACATATGTATTAATAAATGTAAAACTTTACAAGAAAAAAGTAGCTGAATAGTAGGAAAAATTTTGCTGAGTGTGAACTGTTCTTAAAATATCCAGCCTCTTCAAGGAGATATGTTCTCTAGTCGCCAGGAGTCCAAGATTTGATAAAGAATGAAAGTCAGAACAGGAACATCAAGGATGCATACACACATGGTCCAGGGAGTTCAAGAAATGAGTGATTAATGGATTATTTCTTGCCATATCAGTAAACAAAGAATGTTATATTTCACCAGCAATTGCTTCTACAGCCATGGTGAGGTGGTGAGCCCTCAGGGAACTCAGAATAGAAAGAATACCTGCCATCTAGTAGCCATCAGACTGCAGTCACTGTCCATGGTGAGCCCTGAGGAAACACAGCATTCTGAAAAACAGAACAATGGCCCCAGATAGCTGAGATGCATATCAGAGGAATGATTTCAGAGTGCAGATGCTTGCATCTTCCCATACACAGAGAAGTGCTAAACTCCCTAACTTACACATCTGGTTTTCTTTAATTAACAACAATATTTTCACATTCAGACTACCTGCTCCTTGTTGTGAAACTCCTATATAACCTGGCTCCCTCCCTTGCCTCCTCAGAGCAGTTCTCTCAGGGTTATCTGAGATTCTGTCACCCAGGCTTCAAGTCCAAAAAATTCCCACCAAATAAAAGATAACTCTCAACCTTCATATTTTTTTTAAGTCGTAATATGTGCGTGTGTGCTAGATCATTTCAGTCGTGTCAAACTCTTTGAGACCCTATGGACCATAGCAACTAGGCTCCTCTGTCAGTGGGATTCTCCGGGCAAGAAGACTGAAGTGTTTGTTATGCTCTCCTCCAGGGGATCTACCTGACATAGGGATCAAACACAAGTGTCTTATGTCTCCTGTATTGACAGGCAAGTCTTTTACCACTAGGGCCATCTGCTGCTGCTGCTGCTGCTAAGTTGCTTCAGTCATGTCTGACTCTGTGCAACCCCATAGACAGCAGCTCACCAGGCTCCCCCATCCCTGGGATTCTCCAGGCAAGAACACTAGAGTGGGTTGCCATTTCCTTCTCCAATGCATGAAAGTGAAAAGTGAAAGTGAAGTCACTCAGTCGTGTCCGACTCTTAGCGACCCCATGGACTGCAGCCTACCAGGCTCCTCCGTCCATGGGATTTTCCAGGCAAGAGTACTGGAGTGGGGTGCCATTGCCTTCTCCGAGGGCCATCTGGGAAGTACTAAATGGACATGAGTTTACCCTGAATTTGTCACTGTGGGACAGAGAATTTTAATTTGATAAATCATAAAACTTAGTACAACTTATTAGATGCAAAGTACTGTTCTAAGTATGTTCTTATCAAGAGATAATTCATTTACCAGCCACATGACTGGGTTAAGACAACACAGATTACATTTACAGGCTAATACATTCAGTAGAGATTTATTGACTTTCATGCACCTGGCTAGCATTAACAGAGTTTAAAATTAACCTACTCTTCCTGGTGATTTAAAAAAATGAAACAAAACTGCTTGAACTGCTTTTGACATCCTTACCTTGACATGTTAAGTAAAGCAAAAGTTTAAATTTCACATTGCTAATGCTCTTGACTTTCCTCTTCCAAATTTAACACCACTCATTTCCTTTAGCGCATATAATTACCTTGGCTACTTTAACCACTTCGACAATGTTCACAACCATGCTACAACTTGTTCTCAAATGCTTGCTTGAGTACAGAGAGCAGGTTTCATAATTAGTTACTCAAACAAAACCCTCTTTGAAGGGCCATTACATTAATTTTTAAATAGAAAATTTTCCAACATGCTAAATGTTTTCAAAATAAGAACCCAATATTTATAAAAACAAGTCAAAAGTACTTCAGATAAATTATTATAGAATGTGAGTCAATAAATAATAAAAGCTTGTTTCAGGAATACAGCACATTTTGGCCAAAGTACTTTATATACAGAAATAGCTTCAGTCACTCTTTTCAAAGCAGAATGCATTTTATGTTATAGCCATTTATGATAGGAAAAATTAAATGACTATACTTCACTTCAAACCCAAAGAGTGTGTAGATGACAAATTGTGATCAGTAAAATGCATCTCATTTTAGGATGGCAATATTTGAGCCAAAAGTTTCATGAAAGTTAAACTCATCCTCAAATCAATTATGAGAAACTAAGTCCAAATTGTACAGTCATCATGATTGAAAGTCATAAGGACAGATGAAAAACGTATAAGATAGAGGCCAATATACAGCACAATGACCTGAACAGTTTCTTGTCATAAGCCTTTGTGAATACAAATCAGCTAAACTTTTACCCAGAAAAGCAAAAAACAAACAAAATAACAACAAAAAAACATGATGCCTCAGGTCTTACATGGTTCCAAAGCTCAAAGTAATAAGTAAATACATGCTAAACTATTGAACTCTTTTAGTAAAGTAAAAACCAAGCCAAGTAAATTTGGCTGCATTTGAATTAGGCTTAATCAAATAAAGTATAATTGTTTTTAAAAGGGGGACCTTGTTTAGAGTGCCTTTATTTATGACATGGTTGCTTTTTATGTCTGCTCAGGAGCTATAGTTGCTTTTATGCCTCAATTCCTGTGTCTTAAATTCTCATTCTCCACTTCCTGTATTAGGCTGTTGCTATTGCCCATTCTCATCATGTATACAGCTTTTAAACTGAGAGACTGATTTGTCAATATTACTTAAAGAGTTTTACAACTGATTTAACCATCTCTTCTAGAGAAACTGGAACCTAGTATGGTAGGATCAGATTCTATGGCAATTCAAGAAAATTGTAAGTTTTGCCATCCTGTTTCATTTTGTTGTTGAATAAAATTGCATAGTAGATTTATGTGGTTGACTTGAGTTTTTAATCAAATACTTTAATATACCCTACTTAATCCCATAAATTCTATTAAGATTTTTCTACACAAATAAACAGTTATTTTTCAAGCCTACAAGTGATGTTTTGGAAATAATCACATTTTCTTACCTTGTGCCCTATTGATACAAAAGGATAATTCACTAAATAGACATTTCTCCAAAGAAGACTACAGATGGCCAAGAGGCACATGACAAGATGTTCAACAATGCTAATTATTAGAAAATGCAAATCAAAATTACAATGAGATATCACTTCACACCAGTCAAAATGGCCATCATCAAAAACTCCAAACCATAAATGCTAGAGAGGATATGGAAAGAAGAGAACTCTTCTACACTATTGGTGGGAATGGTGCAGATACTATGGAGAACAATATGGAAGTTCCTCAAAAAACTAAAACTAGAGCTATCGTATGATCCTGCGATCCCACTCCTGTACATTTATCTGGAGAAAAACGTGGCCTGAAAGGACACATACACCCCAGTGTTCACTGGAGTACTGTTTACAATAGCCAAAACAAGGAAGCAACCTAAATGCCATTGACAGAGAAATGGATAAAGAAGATGTGGTACAACAGAATATAACTTAATCAACCAAAAGAATGAAATAATGTCATTTGCAGCAACATGGATGGACCAAGAGTTTGTCATACTGAATTAAGTAAATCAAACCAGGAAGTAGAACCATTGATGACATCCCTTATATGCAGAATCTACAAAGACATGATACAAATGAACTTATTTACAAAATAGAAACAGACGTGCATACTTGGAGAATGGACTTATGGTTGCTGGGGGGAATGATGAGCAGAAGGGACAGGGATTTTAGGAGGGCCAAGTACACACTGCTATATTTAAACTGGATAGCTAACAAGGACATACTGTATAATACAGGGAACTCTGCTCAACGTTATGTGATAGCCCAGATGGAAGGGGAATTTCCGGGAGAATGGATACATGCCTATGATTCACCTGCAACTATCACAACATTGTTAATTGGCTACACGCCATAAAAATAAAAAGTTTAATAAAATAAAATTCTCATGTTTAATATACTTGAGAAGGAAATGACAACCCACTCCAGTATTCCTGCCTGGGAAATCCCATGAACAGAGGAGCCTGGTGGGCTACAGTCCATGGGGTCGCAAGAGTCAGAAACTGACTTAGTGAATAAACCACAGTATAGTTGAGGGAAAAAACCCAAGCATGAAAATTCATCAAAGGCATCAGAAATCAAATTTAAACATCAAACAGATTTGGATAAAGTTAAAAAAAATCAGTCTACTTCTAGAAATAATAGAAAAATATTTTTAATCAATAAAAGACACTTGTAATTTCATTAAGATAGTTTCAAGGTGGTGGGACTGAAGAGGAGTGTCTACAAAGAGGCATGAGAGTTTTTTTTTGAGTGATGGAGCTGTTTACCTCTTGATAATTGGGAGTGTTTATATGCATTTTTAAAACTTCAAATAACTGTAAACAAAAAAATTAATCTTACCATTGGTAAATTATGCCTCAATATTTTTAAAAATATTGATAGTTTAAATACCAGGTTATACAAATGAAGAGATTTAGTAACTGGATCGTGATACAAAGAAATGTTTCATAGTTCAAAAAAGGGGAGCTCACTGTAAATATGATAAGTAAATAATGATGAATAGAAAATAAAAAGATACATTGACAATATAGAATGGAAAATATACAAATGATACTTCATGAAGTTCACTACCAAGTCAAATATATATATACAGAGAGAGAGAGAGAAACAGAAGAAAGAATAAATGAAAGATAGAATTTGGAGTCAATGATAGAATTTTTTACTCTTCATAACATTTTTCTTCCACAGATTAAAAAATCCTGGAAGTCTCAATAAACAAAGAAATAGACTTTGGCATATCATGGTGAAACCAAAAAATTAAAATTAAAAAAAGACAAAGACAGCAATAAAAATATTTTTTGAAAATCCAGATTATCATCAAAGGATAGACACATAGAGAGTAGAGAAATAACAGTAATATGATAGTCAAAGGCAAGATAATTATATAAAGTTCTGTGAGAAAGTATCTGTCAACTTAAAATGCTATACATAATGAAACTACCATTCAGGGACAAGGACCAAATAAAGATATCTTCAGACCAAAAGAAGATGGCAAAACTTGGGCTTACTGTAGCTGACTCTTATTAAATAAAAATATAAAAGGATGTTTTTTAAACAGAAGAAAAATGCCTGAAATGTAGGAAAGTAAAGAAGAATAATAGCTTACACAGTAAAGAATCTGCCTGAAATGCAGGAGACCTGAGTTCAATACCTGGGTCAGGAAGATCCCCTAGAGAAGGTAATGGCAATCCACTCCAGTGGTCTCGCCTGGAGAACCTTCATGGACAGCGGAGCCTGGCAAGCTATAGTCCATGAGGTCGCAGAGTCACACATGACTGAGCAACTAACACTTCCATGTCAAAGAAGAATAAAGAAAGTAAAAACTGTGTGATTAATTGAAAAACACATGTTTTGTTAGTCACTTAGTTGTTTTCAACTCTTTGTGATCCCATGGACTATTGCCCACCAGACTTCTCTGTCCGTGGAATTCTCCAGGCAAGAATATTGGAGAGAGTTGATCTTTCCTTCTCCAGGGGAATTTCCCAACTCAGGGATCGAATCTGAGTCTTCTACATTGCAGGCAGATTCTTTACCATATGAGTGTAGCTTGAAACAATTTTTAAGAAACAAATAATAGCAATACAATCAATATGATACAATGTAACAGAATTAAAATATAAGATGGAAATGTGTTCTGTCACTTAGTTGTGTCTGACTCTATGCACCCCAATGGACTGTAGCCTACCAGGCTTCTCTGTCTGGGGGATCTCCCAGGCAAGAATACTGGTTGCAGCTGCTGCTAAGTTGCTTCAGTCGTGTCCAACTCTGTGCGACCCCATAGACGGCAGCCCACCAGGCTCCCCCGTCCCTGGGATTCTCCAGGCAAGAACGCTGGAGTGGGTTGCCATTTCCTTCTCCAATGCATGAAAAGTGAAAAGTGAAAGTGAAGTTGCTCAGTCGTGTCTGACTCTAGCGACCCCATGGACTGGAGCCTACCAGGCTCCTCCGTCCATGGGATTTTCCAGGCGAGAGTACTGGAGTGGGGTGCCATTGCCTTCTCTGAACAATACTGGTGTGGATGTACATTTCCTTCTCCTAAGATGGAAATGGATGAATGGAATTAGAGTATTGTTACTGTATTATTCAAAAGAAGGGCAAAGATATTAATTAACACTAGACCTTGGAAAGTAGTCATGTTATTGTTACCCAGGGATTTGCTAAAAAAAAATTAGACCATCATATGAATCTACTAACCTAGTGAATGGAAAAAAAAATGGGTTTAGTTGAAAAATAATAAAAGAAGTTAAGAAAAGAAAGAAAGAAAGAATAAATGGAGGACAATTAAAAAACAAAATAAAATATTTAGATACAAATCCATATATATATATAATTCATTATGAGAAATACTAATGGACTCCAGTTGACTAAAAATTTATAGACTTGATTAAAAAATGTTTTATTTTCTTTTTTTTAATTTTATTTTATTTTTAAACTTTACAATATTGTATTAGTTTTGCCAAACATCGAAATGAATCTGCCACAGGTATACCTAAAACCACCATGGCATTTGCTGGAATCAAGATTGCTGGAGGAAATATCAATAATCTCAGATATGCAGATGACCACCACCCTTATGGCAGAAACTAAAGAAGAACTGAATAGACTCTTGATGAGAGTGAAAAAGTTGGCTTAAAGTTCAACGGTCAGAAAACTAAGATCATGGCACCCTTATGGCAGAAAGTGAAGAGGATCTAAAAAGCCTCTTGATGATAGTGAAAGAGGAGAGTGAAAAAGTTGGCTTCAAACTCAACATTCAGAAAACTAAGATCATGGCATCTGGTCCTATCACTTTATTGCAAATAGATGGGGAAACAGTGGAAACAGTGGCAGACTTTATTTTGGAGGG
>NW_011494832.1:3086807-3095852 GCF_000754665.1 Bison bison bison | reverse complement strand
CAAAGGTCCATCTAGTCAAGGCTATGGTTTTTCCAGTGGTCATGTATGGGTTCTTTGGAAGGACTGATGCTAAAGCTGAAACTCCAATACTTTGGCCACCTCCTGCAAAGAGTTGACTCACTGGAAAAGACCCTGATTCTGGGAGGGATTGGGGGCAGGAGGAGAAGGGGATGACAGAGGATGAGATGGCTGGATGGCATCGCCGACTCAATGGACATGAGTTTGAGTGAACTCCGGGAGTTGGTGCTGGACAGGGAGGCCTGGCATGCTGCAGTTCATGGGGTCATAAAGAGTCGGACACGTAGAGAGACTGAACTGAACTGAAAATCACTGCATATGGTGACTGCAGCCATGAAATTAAAAAACACTTAACTCCTTGGAAGGAAAGTTATGACCAACCTAGATAGCATATTAAAAAGCAGAGACATTAGTTTGCCAACAAATGTCCATCTAGTCAAAGCTATGGTTTTTCCAGTAGTCATGTATGGATGTGAGTGTTGGACTATAACGAAAGCTGAGCGCTGAAGAATTTATATTTTTGAACTGCAGTGTAGAAGACTCTTGAGAGTCCCTTGGACTGCAAGGAGATCCAACCAGTCCATCCTAAAGGAGATCAGTCCTGGGTGTTCATTGGAAGGACTGATGTTGAAGCTGAAACTCCAATACTTTAGCCACCTGGTGCAAACAGCTGACTCATTTTAAAAGGCCCTGATGCTGGGAAAGTTTGAGGGCAGGAGGAGAAGGGGATGACAGAGGATGAGATGGTTGGATGGCATCACCGACTCAATGGACATGAGTTTGGGTAAACTCTGGGAGTTGGTGATGGACAGGGAGGCCTGGCGTGCTGCAATTCATGGGGTCACAAAGAGTCAGACACAACTGAGTGACTCAACTAAACTGATGGCATTTGTAAGAAATAGAACTAAAACAAAACAAAAATAAAAATTGTGAAAATAAAAAGTGGAATAAATATATATAGGCCCATATACACATATAAAGAAACTTCAAAATAAAACTTCAATAGAGAGGATCAAAAACCAAGAGTTGGTTCTTTGATCAGACTGACACAATAATGGGTATCCAGTGAAATTCATTAAAAAGGAGGTAAAAAAGAAACAATTTCAAAAATAGAAATTCAGTTAGATATTGTAATAATAATCAGAGAATAACTCTTTTTTGCCAATAAATGTAAAGATTTCAAAGGAAATAGGCAAATTCCTAGAAAAAAAGATTGATCAAACCTAATTCAGGAAGAAATAGATAACCTGAATAGTTCTATAACCATTAAATAAATCAAAATAGTCATCAAAATTTTTCTTCCAATGGAAACTCTAGGCTGAAATGACTTCATCGTATTACTGTATCAAACAATCAAAGCTAAATTAATTTCAATCTTAAACTATTATAAAATGTAGAAAGGAAAGAATATTCAGTAATGTAGTTTATGATGCTGTCATATTGTTAACCAAGGCTCAAGAAGAATAGAATGAAAAGTGGGAATTATGAGCTAATATTCTTTTTTTCTTAATTTATTTATTTTTCAATTGAAGGATAATTGATTTACAGAATTTTATTGCTGCTGCTATTACTGCTAAGTCGCTTCAGTCGTGTCCGACTCTGTGTGACCCCAGAGATGGCAGCTGACAAGGCTCCCCTGTCCCTGGGATTCTCCAGGCAAGAACACTGGAGTGGGTTGCCATTTCCTTCTCCAATGCGTGAAAGTGAAAAAATAA
Source organism: Bison bison bison (assembly GCF_000754665.1). Taxonomy (NCBI): domain Eukaryota; kingdom Metazoa; phylum Chordata; class Mammalia; order Artiodactyla; family Bovidae; genus Bison; species Bison bison. The sequence goes on along the minus strand of NW_011494832.1, from coordinate 3,094,119 downwards.
AGTGAAGTCGCTCAGTCGTGTCCGACTCCTAGTGACCCCATGGACTGCAGCCCACCAGGCCCCTCCATCCATGGGATTTTCCAGGCAAGAGTACTAGTTTTCCAGGCAAGAGTACTGGTTTTATTGGTTTCTGCCAAACATCAACATGAATCAGCCATAGGTGTATGTAAGTCCCCTCCCTCTTGAACCTCCCTCTCATCGCCCTCTTCATCCCACCCTTCTAGGTTGTCACAGAGCCCCTGTTTGAGTTCCCTGAGTCATACAGCAAATTCCCATTGGCTCTCTATCTTGCATATGGTAATGTAAGTTTCCATGTTACATTCCCTATACATCTCACCCTCTCCTTCCTCCCTCACCCCATGTCCGTAAGTCTGTTCTCTTTGTCTGTATCTCCATTGCTGCCCTACAAATAATTTCATCTGTATGAGGTAATATTTTTTTGAGATTACTAGCTGACATAAATTTGAAAAGTTGCCCATCACTCAAGCTAATATTAGCATATTAACCATATGCTAGTATATCTTTTCTCGCATCCAGAGTAGTTCATATAAAATAATATGACATAGAGGCAGCTCTATTTGAAACAGATGATATAATTTTATTATTCTGACCTTTCCTAGGATTTTTTTTCAAAATATACTATTATAGAACATCATAAAGCTAATTAAGGGAGAAAAATCAAGTAATAATAATGAATAGAGGCATTAGGTTTATTAAAAAAGGGAAAGTTAATCAATATCCAAGCATATTTTGAACAAACATATAATAATCCTATACAGGTAGGGATGTTATATTAGGAAAGTTCAAAATAGGGAATATATAAATAAAGGACTTTAACATCTAGAACACTTTCATAATGTCTTGCTTGTGAAGTGTCATGATACAATGTTAGATTATAATTAAGAGATAACAGGTTGACAGCAATATCTATGAATTTATACCATTGTATCAATATAGATACATAGAATTGTTACATAGAATTTTTTGTAGTCCTTGCCATTCATGCTTTCTGACATTTCCTTTTGAAATTCACTGTTTTTGCTCATTTTGAACTTATAAGGTGAAAATAACTAACATGTTTATAGAACATTGTAGGTTATAAACCTATGTAAAAAGCAGTATATATTTAATCCCCAAAATGCTTCCCAGGTGATGCTAGTGGTAAAGAACCCATCTGTCAATGCAGAAGACATAAGAGATGCATGTTCAATCCCTGGGTTGGAAGGATCCCCTGGAGAAGGGCATGGCAACCCACTCCAGTATTCTTGCCTGGAGAATCCCATGGACAGAGAAGCCTGGCTGGCTACAGTCCATAGGGTTGCAAAGAGTCAGACATGACTGAAGCTACTTAGCCCACAAAATGATTCTGAGAAGTAGGTCTTATCATTATTCCTATTTTACAGCCAAGATGCAAAGAGTGAGGAAAGTGTAGTATATGAAATAATACAGACAAGTCAAGTACGATGAGGAATGAAAATTAATAGTGAATTACACAACCTGGAAATCACCTTGACCAGAGAGTTTTGAGTGGTGGGTTTACAAAAGAATGGGAAGAGAAGAAAGAGATTGGATGTGAACAGAATGGAAATCACTTAAGTAACTTTGCTGCAAAGGGGAGAAAAAAAATCCTATGATAGCTAATGGAAAATGCAGAATCGAGAGGGAGTTTTACTTTTTTAAGATTGGAGAAGTAATGTCATGTTTGTACGACAATGGAATCAATGGAACAGGGATCAAAACATTGATAAAGTAGGAGAGATGAGAGGATTAAGGGCCCACTTGAGAATCACTGCCCTGGATTAAAGTCTGGCCAGTCAGCGTGTCATGTGTTTCTCTCATTCAGCTGCACTATTTTAGTCTAGAATGGGCAGTGTTGGGTTTCAATGAGGTATGGTTTTACCAAGTCTTTAGTACAAAGTGGCTAAGTCTTATAAATCCTTTGCTCTGTCCCTGTAAGTAAGAATATATTACTTATGATAATAATTAATGATAATAACAATATAATATTAACAATGAGAATAATAAATTCCTATAAATAACAAAGCCAATACAGGAGACACGGGTTTGATCCCTGGGTCAGGAAGACTCTGTGGAGAATGAAATGGCAACCCATTCCAGTATTCTTGCCTGGAGAATACCAGGGGAAAAAGGGAAACAGTGACAGATTTTAATCTCTTGGGCTCCAAAATCACTGCATATGGTAATTGCAACCATAAAATTAAAAGATGCTTGCTCCTTGCAAGAAAAGCTATGACAAACCTACACAGCATATTAAAAAGCAGAGACATCACTTTGCTGACAAAAGTCCATACAGTCAAAGCTATGGTTCTTTCAGCAGTCACGTATGGATGTGAGAGTTGGACCATAAAGAAGGCTGAGGGCTAAAGAAGTGATGCTTTTGAACTGTGGTGTTGGGGAAGACTCTTGAGAGTCCCTTGGATTGCAAGGAGATCAAACCAGTTAATCTTAAAGGAAATCAACTCTGAATATTCATTGGAAGGACTGATGCTGAAGCTGAATCGCCAACACTCTGGCCACCTGATGCAAAGAAATGACTCATTGGAAAAGACACTCAAGCTGGGAAAGATTGAAGGCAAAACAAGGGCATGGCAAAGGATGAGATGGTTAGATGATATCACTGACTCAGTGGATATGAGTTTGAGTAAACTCCGGAAGATGGTGAAGGACAGGTAAAGCCTGGAGCATTGCAGTCCATGGGGTCGCAAAGAATCTTACAAGACTTAGTGACTAAACAACAACAATGCATCTTTTAGATTCCAACACCCATGATATAAATTACTTGCCATAGTATTTGGAACATGGGAGGTTTTCAGAAAAAGGTAGATTTTATTAATTATTTACATATGCTACATCATTTTCCTGAAGGGCATCAAGAAGAATCCAAGGAATTCTGGCCAATAAATGCTTTAAAATGCCTAGAGAATTTACAGTTGGGCACTATTTTTACTGGTGCAATCAAGTTGCTAGTTGATAACATCAGGCTGTGTGACCAATGCTTTCTGTGTAATTACCAAGTTTTATTACAGCTATAACACACAAAAAAGTAAATATGACTCAAGGTAGATCTCAATTTATATTTACAACATAAAACTATGCTTACTCTAGTTTACAGCTCAGTGTTTACACAGCACAAGAAGAGAAAAGAAAGAATAGTGTGGATGAGAAGGAGGAGACCATGTTTTAGGGAACTTGAACCATAAATTTTAAAAGAATTAAGCCTAACTTGTTGATGAACCTTAGACAAACTTCTGAGAAGTCTCAAGGATGAGGATTGTTTTATTAATAGTACAGTAAAGTTTGGTATGGTCTGTTTAAAATATTTTATCAGCCAATATTTCCCTAGTTAAGCACTGATGACTCAACTGTCAGCCTTTGACACTACTTGCTTTCCATACTTAAGCCATTCTTTCTTCATATTCAGTATAGCAACATAGACAAAAGCAGCACAAAAAAAATCTTTTCTTTATTAGGTGCTTCAGCCTTGTCCATTTCTATGTTGATTTCCTATTTCCTCATCTTCTTTCTGTAATTATTATACTGAGACATTTGGATTCTCTCTGTTCTTTTGTTTTTACATCTCCACTAGTGACATTTGCTCATTAACAATCCCATCACAGAGTAAACTACACTTCTTGGAAGACAGAGAAAGTGAAAAGGACTTGAGATTGCACTAACTGCAAGTCCCCTAGATTAGAGTTTCCTGTAAGAAGCTGGACACCAAAACTACCAGGGAAATTTTCAGAAAGTTCTAATTCTGGTCTTGAATGCCAAAGTTTCTGGATTAAAATTAAACATAAAAGAGTTGCATTTGGTTGTATAGAGTTGAGAACAACTGCATTAAATAAAGTGAATGGTTGAGTAACTGACTTAATGGTTTTAGAACACTGTAGGAGAGGGAAAACTATTTAGAGAATCAAAAACTTAGCTAAATTAAAAGGACAAGCACTGATACCAATTTTTAATATTTCCACAGAAGTGTGTTCAGTGCAATAGTAAATAATAAAGTGTTTAATATGCAGCTGTTTTTATTTGTACCACTGAAATCATTTTGTGAAGATTGACTCATTTTTTTAATTGTATCCTGTGGTTTCTGGAGACAGAATGAGAATAAAATTATCTCTTGGACAACTTAAAAAAAAAGTCTTCAATGAACATATCTGATAGACCTAATTTTCTAACTCACTGCTTTCCTAAACCCCTGCAAGTCCAAAATTCAAGCCAGTAGAAGCAGAATGCTTAAAATTCAAATTAGCACTTTATTCCATTTCTTTATTGCTTGTAAAGTATCCTTCCAACCCCGTTAGTATCATAATTCACATAATCTTTGATACATATTTCAACAGTATTTCTTCTTGACTATAAAAATATTTCAGCATTAGGTTATGCTCTGCAGCCAATGTCAAACACAGTTATGTCAGCTGACATAATCTGTTAAATACTACTTAAAATGTGGGAAAAACTGAATATATTCCAGCTCCACCTACATGTAATTGAAAATCTTGTGAAGTGTTAAAAGAATGCAACTCACATTCATTTTCTGATGGTAGTGAAATATTTTATATAAAATAACAACTAGGAACAAAATCTGCTGTCACTGCTCCATTGCTTACTCCATAGTTACTCTATTTTCTTTAAGAAAAACAGATTTTGTGTGTTTGTGTGAGTACTATTCAGTAAACAGATTTAATATATAAGGTTTTTAGACAAATTGTCAGATTCACTATAATTTTATCATTTATCTTGTCTTTTCTTCAGCACATCTGCCATACTTGAGGTTGAAGTGATGACCATCAAGTGAATGACTCCCAACATATACCCTCTGCTCATACCTCTTTCCTAAATTTCAGGAGTAGTATTTATCAGGCATACCTACTTGAGTTAAGAACTCAAAGGACACAAAGTTAAATGAGAAGTCAGTCTAGATTATACCCTCAATCTCACCTCCTACATGCTGCTGCTGCTGCTGCTAAGTCGCTTTAGTCGTGTCCGACTCTTAGCGACCCCATGGACTGCAGCCTACCAGGCTCCTCCATCCATGGGACTCTCCAGGCAAGAGTACTGGAGTGGGGTGCCATTGCCTTCTCCGATTTCTTCTTCATGGGTGCATGCTAAATGGTTTCAGTCATGTGTGATTCTGTGGGACCCTTTGGACTGTAGTCCACCCAGCTCCTCTGTCCATGAGATTCTCCAGGCAAGAATACTAGAGTGGGCTGCCATGTCCTCCTCCAAGGGATCTTCTCAATCCAGGGATCAAACCTGTATCTGTATGTCTCCAATGCCTCCTGCATTGGCAGATGGGTTGAAGCCCCAGTCTCATTTACTCTCTCAATTTGATTATAGAGCTATCATTTCCTTCTAAGATTAAAAAAAAGAAGAAATTAAGAACTTCCACACTACTCTTTCTTGTACCAACTGACTCCCAATTCTTCCTTTAACTACTGAAATAGCCTCCTTAATAATTTTTATGTTCCTTGTCACATTTATCTTTTTCTAACATCTGAATTTGCTCACATCAGTTACTAGCTGTTTATTCAATGACCCCTCTGTAAAATAAAGAATAAAATTAACAATCTAAGCAATTTATTTGCCTGGCCTATAAGATCCCTTAGATTTGTGCCCGCTGGTCCAATAACATCCTTGTCCACCAGCTTCCTCACTTCTGACATTTCAACAGTGCTAATGTGCTCAACTTTATCTCAAGACTCTGGCTTTATCATGCTTCCAGGTCTTATAGCTTTGTTCCTTCCCCTTTATATGTCATTCAATATATTATATTGAAAGTGATCAAAACTGATTCTGGGTCATTCAAGAAGAAAGTGAATTTTTCAAAAGTACATCTAAAACCACGGAATATCACTGAAAAGCCTGGATAATCAAACTCAAAAAAATTATAATAATAAAATGGCAGGAACAAAAGGAGTTGATGCCAGAGATTACAATTCACCTGTTAACTTCACTGAACAAAGAGTGGCTCCCCTGGCCCCACTCTCCCTGAAAACTGGCTATTAGCAGCACTGCTACTGCTACTATCAAGATGATTTTCCCATTGGTCTGGACTAGCAGTCTGTCTCATGCTTTTTCGGCAAGAGAACTAGGAATGTGAGTCTCTCTGTTGATAATATTTGTTCCTATGTCAAATAGTAACACTGAAGAAGCTGAAGTTGAACGGTTCTCTGAAGATCTACAAGACCTTTTAGAACTAACACCCAAAAAAGATGTCCTTTTCATTATAGGGGACTGGAATATGAAAGTAGGAAGTCAAGAAACACCTGGAGTAACAGGCAAATTTGGCCTTGGCATACAGAATGAAGCAGGGCAAAGACTAACAGAATTTTGCCAAGAAAATCCACTGGTCATAACAAACACCCTCTTCTAACAACACAAGAGAAGACTCTATACATGGACATCACCAGATGGTCAACACCGAAATCAGGTTGATCATATTCTTTGCAGCCGAAGTTGGAGAAGTTCTATACAGTCAGCAAAAACAAGACCAGGAGCTGACTGTGGCTCAGACCATGAACTCCTTATTGCTTAATTCAGACTTAAATTGAAGAAAGTAGGGAAAACCACTAGACCATAAGGGTATGACCTAAATCAAATCCCTTATGATTATACAGTGGAAGTGAGAAATAGATTTAAGGGCCTAGATCTGATAGATAGAGTGCCTGATGAACTATGGAATGAGGTTCATGACATTGTACAGGAGACAGGAATCAAGACCATCCCCATGGAAAAGAAATGCAAAAAAGCAAAATGGCTGTCTGGGGAGGCCTTACAAATAGCTGTGAAAAGAAGAGAAGAGAAAAGCAAAGGAGAAAAGGAAAGATATAAGCATCTGAATGCAGAGTTCCAAAGAACAGCAAGAAGAGATAAGAAAGCCTTCTTCAGTGATCAATGCAAAGAAATAGAGGAAAACAACAGAATGGGAAAGATAGGGATCTCTTCAAGAAAATCAGAGATACCAAAGGAACATTTCATGCAAAGATGAGCTCGATAAAGGACAGCAATGGTGTGGACCTAACAGAAGCAGAAGATATTAAGAAGAGATGGCAAGAATACACAGAAGAACTGTACAAAAAAAGATCTTCACGACCAAGATAATCACAATGGTGTGATCACTGACCTAGAGCCAGACATACTGGAATGTGAAGTCAAGTGGGCCTTAGAAAGCATCACTACGAACAAAGCTGGTGGACGTGATGGAATTCCAGTTGAGCTATTTCAAATCCTGAAAGATGATGCTGTGAAAGTGCTGCACTCAATATGCCAGCAAATTTGGAAAACTCAG
>NW_011494832.1:3085831-3086187 GCF_000754665.1 Bison bison bison | reverse complement strand
CTTTGCCAACAAAGGTTCGTCTAGTCAAGGCTATGGTTTTTCCTGTGGTCATGTATGGATGTGAGAGTTGGACTGTGAAGAAGGCTGAGCGCCAAAGAATTGATGCTTTTGAATTGCGGTGTTGGAGAAGATTCTTGAGAGTCCCTTGGACTGCAAGGAGATCCAACCAGTCCATTCTGAAGGAGATCAGCCCTGGGATTTCTTTGGAAGGAATGATGCTGAAGCTGAAACTCCAGTACTTTGCCATCTCATGCGAAGAGTTGACTCATTGGAAAAGACTCTGATGCTGGGAGGGATTGGGGGCAGGAGGAGAAGGGGACAACAGAGGATGAGATGGCTGGATGGCATCACTGACT
>NW_011494832.1:3081604-3085670 GCF_000754665.1 Bison bison bison | reverse complement strand
AAACTCCGGGAGTTGGTGATGGACAGGGAGGCCTGGTGTGCTGCAATTCATGGGGTCGCAAAGAGTCGGACACGACTGAGCCACTGATCTGATTTGATGTCAAATAGTACAGAATTATCAAACTATAGAAAGAGTATTCAGATGCTAAATAGTTAAACAAAGAACACAATATGTTAGTTTCCTATTGCTGCTGTAACAAATTATCATGTAAAACAACGCAAATTCATTGTCCTGCAATTTAATTTGTGAAGGCTAAAACTTCAAAAATGAGTTGTTACTGGTTAAAAGAGTGTTACTGGTCAAGAGTCAGTATGGTTATGTTCCTTCTGGAGTGAAGACTGTATTTCTTTCCCTTCTCCAATTTCTAGAGGCCATCTGATTGCTTGTTTAGTGGCTGCATATTTTCTTCAATCTCTGCTTTCTGTCACCACATCTCCTTCTCTCCCATGTATGAGAACTAAGGCTTCCCAGGTGGCTCAGTGGTAAAGAATCCACCTGCTAATGCAGGGGACACAGGAGACATAGGTTCGATCCCTGGGTGGAAAAGATCCCCTGGAGAAGGAAATGGTACCTCCTCCAGTATTCTTGCCTGGGAAATCCCATGGAAAGGAGCCTGGCAGCTATGGTCCATGTGATTGCAAAGAGTCGTACATGACTGAGCATGCAAGCGCATGAGAACTAAGTAATCCAGGCATGTCTTCCTATCTCAGGATCCTTAACTTAATCATTTTGCCAAGTTCCTTTTACTATATAATGTAATATGTAGTATACAGGTGCCAGGGTTTAGGATGTGGCATTGGGGGGGGGGCATTAATTCATCTACCACAAACCAAAACAAAAACACACATGATTTTCCCTCCATGAAGCCTCTCTAGATTTCCTCAGACCAGCTAACACATCTTTATAGGCTGAGTATATTTCATATATCGCTGTCTTTGGTGCTTGTACGGTTACCCAGCTTAGATTACTAAACTGTGAATGCCATGAGGGCAAGGGCAAGATTGTTCTGGGTAAGGCTCACTTCACTCACTTCATTCAGCTCTGGGTCTCCAATAAGAATCACAATATCTGACACTTAGTAGATATTTTTAAAAATATAGGCTAAAAAAAAAATAAAATAAAAATATAGGCTAATTGACAAACTACTAACCACAGATAGAACTAAAATTAAAGTGTTTGTAAATTAAGACTTTTTCTTTTTTCCTGGTAGAAATGTATTTAACTATATTTGGTTTCTAAAGATTTCTGTATCATGGTAAAAAGAGATCAGTGAATTAGTCTGCTCCCAAACTAATCATTTTCAAGACAGACAAATGTTAACATTAAATCATATATCCCTCTTCTTTGGATATTAGCTGAAGATTTATTCCTATCTACTTTTATGCTATAGCCACCAAAAATATCTTGTGAAATGATTTAACTTCTCATCTTTGGAAAATAGAAAAATAGTCTATAAACTACTATATGTTATAAGAAAACCAAGATCTATGACCCTGGAAAAGAATATGAGTTTTTCTAATAACTATATTTATTTATAAAATTGTGTTTTAAAAAGAATTGGGTCATGATATTAAACAAAAGTCTTAATTTATGACAGATTTCAAATTGTGCTTTTAGGTTTTTTTCCAAACTGCAGGAAAATTTCGTATTTGTATATTACTGAAAAAAAGAAAAATAAACATGATATCCTCACAGATTGTTCTAGGTAAGACTCACTTCATTCAGAGTTAATAATATTGCTATTATAATGATCTCAATATTTATTGATAAATATCTCTATGACTTACAATTTTCTGTGACAAAAATGATAGTCTTTCAATAAAGTATTTATTAGGTCTGTAGTGTGTTGCATAGACTGCAGAATAATTGAAAGGAATGGCATATATTTGATCAATACCATGAAAAATAGAGGAAGTATGAATAATTTACTGCTAACTAACAATGATTTCTGTGCATGTAACTTATCAGCAGCATCAGTAGAAAATAACAGGCATTAACAGTTACAGAGCTAGGTACCTACTGTCATATTTCAATAACTAGATTAGATTGTGCAGTTTAGGTTTGCCTTACCATTTCACTTCTTTGCCAGCTTGGAAGAACAGCCATAAAATGAAAGCAGACTGTTTCCATTAGATGTTTCTGGTAGCAAATAACAGAGTGAGTCACAACATAATACAAATGGAGATTCTAACACTCAGCCCCTTCTTGTCAGTTGGTGCAAACAGTCTATAGATTACAATTGGTTAATAGGCCAGCTAGCAAGCATTGTATATCTTCAAATGTAAATTTATAACAATGTCAATAGATGTTAGTGATTGTAACTGAAGAGAAAATGCAATATAATTATTTTTACTATAATGGAATAAATTTAGGAATCACTAAACAAAGTGAGACAAAAAATTTGCAAAAGTTGTTTTATTTTGCACATGTCAGTAGGGAATGGAAGACTACTGTCCTAGGTTCTATGTCTGGGTCTTTGAAATAAGCTGATTACAGGCAGGTTAAAAAGAGAAAAAGGTATACATGTTATTAAATTTTAATATAACTTGCCCAGAGGTATCAAGCCAGAAAAAACTGAATACTCAGAAAAGAGGTAAGAATTGAAAGCTTATACATACTGTTGATCCTTTCTATCTGTGGGCTTCCTATTCTCTATTGGTTGAATCCATGGATCTGAGCACAGGGATGCAAACCAATGCTTAAAGAGAGGAGACTGTACATTTTACATAAGGAACTTGAGCATTTGTGGAATGTGGTATCTGCAGTGGTCCGAGGACCAATCTCCCACAGATACTGAAACTGAGCAGTGGTCTGTGGGGCCTTCCTGGGTACATGAGCTCCTCCATGTCCCCTGTTTCTTGTTGTAAAAGAAACAGCTTTAGTCTCCTAGGTTTTACCTGAGTTTCAAAGAGGAGGCTCAAGCATTTAATGATTATAACAATAGAATCACAGGACTCCTAGTTCCTCCTGAACAGATATAGATAACAATCTGATGCATACCTTTGAGTTGCTTGGCAAAAACTGAGAGCACCCATCCAGGAAAAGGATGGTGACTGTGTGCTGGCCACAAGTTGGGGATTTTAGACTGGTTGGACCAGAGGTTGATGACTGAGATTCCAAAAACATCACTCTGTTACTTCACCATCAACAACCAGAAGAAGGTCCATGAGCTGACCACTCATCCTAAGACCCTCTCCCCTCATACTGTCTTTAAAAAACCTTGCCTGGAAGCCATTAAATTCAGCTATTTTAGAGACCCACCTCAAAACAGGGGACACATACAGACTGAAATTGAAGGGCTGGAAAAAGATTTTCCATGCAAATAGAGACCAAAAGAAAGCAGGAGTAGCAATACTCATATCAGATAAAGTAGACTTTAAAACAAAGGCTGTGAAAAGAGACAAAGAAGGACACTACATAATGATCAAAGGATCAATCCAAGAAGAAGATATAACAATTATAAATATATATGCACCCAACACAGGAGCACCGCAATATGTAAGACAAATGCTAACAAATATGAAAGGGGAAATTAACAATAACACAATAATAGTGGGAGACTTTAATACCCCACTCACACCTATGGATAGATCAACTAAACAGAAAATTAACAAGGAAACACAAACTTTAAATAATACAATAGATCAGTTAGACCTAATTGATATCTATAGGACATTTCACTGCAAAACAATGAATTTCACCTTTTTCTCAAGCGCACATGGAACCTTCTCCAGGATAGATCACATCCTGGACCATAAATCTAGCCTTGGTAAATTCAAAAAAAATTGAAATAATTCCAAGCATCTTTTCTGACCACAATGCAGTAAGATTAGATCTCAATTACAGGAGAAAAACTATTAAAAAGTCCAACATATGGAGGCGGAACAACACACTGCTGAATAACCAGCAAATCACAGAAGAAATCAGAAAAGAAATCAAAATATGTATAGAAACAAATGAAAATGAAAACACAACAGCCCAAAACCTGTGAGACACTGTAAAAGCAGTCCTAAGGGGAAAGTTCATAGCAATACAGGCATACCTCAAGAAACAAGAAAAAAGTCAA
>NW_011494832.1:3075848-3081286 GCF_000754665.1 Bison bison bison | reverse complement strand
AGACCCATCACAAGCACGGAAATTGAAACTGTAATCAGAAATCTTCCAGCAAACAAAAGCCCAGGTCCAGATGGCTTCACAGCTGAATTCTACCAAAAAATTAGAGAAGAGCTAACACCTATCTTACTCAAACTCTTCCAAAAAATTACAGAGGAAGGTAAACTTCCAAACTCATTCTATGAGGCCACCATCACCCTAATACCAAAACCTGACAAAGATGCCACAAAAAAGAGAAAACTACAGGCCAATATCACTGATGAACATAGATGCAAAAATCCTTAACAAAATTCTAGCAAACAGAATCCAACAACACATTAAAAAGATCATACACCATGACCAAGTGGGCTTTATCCCAGGGATGCAAGGATTCTTCAATATCCACAAATCAATAAATGTTATACTCCACATTAACAAACTGAAAAATAAAAACCATATGATTATCTCAATAGATGCAGAGAAAGCCTTTCACAAAATTCAACATCCATTTATGATAAAAACTCTCCAGAAAGCAGGAATAGAAGGAACATACCTCAACATAATAAAAGCTATATATGACAAACCCACAGCAAACATTATCCTCATGGTGAAAAATTGAAAACATTTCCCCTAAAGTCAGGAACAAGACAAGGGTGCCCACTTTCACCATTACCATTCAACATAGTTTTCGAAGTTTTGGCCACAACAATCAGAACAGAAGAAGAAATAAAAGGATTCCAAATTGGAAAAGAGGAAGTAAAACTCTCACTATTTGCAGATGACATGATCCTCTACATGGAAAACCCTAAAGACTCCACCAGAAAATTACTAGAACTAATCAATGATTATAGTAAAGTTGCAGGATATAAAATCAATACACAGAAATCCCTTGCATTCCTATACACTAATAATGAGAAAACAGAAAGAGAAATTAAGGATACAATTCCATTCACCATTGCAATGAAAAGAATAAAATACTTAGGAATATATCTACCTAAAGAAACTGAAGGCCTATATGTAGAAAACTATAAAACACTGGTGAAAGAAATCAAAGCAGACACTAATAGATGGAGAAATATACCATGTTCATGGATTGGAAGAATCAATATATTGAAAATGAGTATACTACCCAAAGCAATTTATAGATTCAATGCAATCCCTATCAAGCTACCAACAATATTCTTCACAGAGCTAGAACAAATAACTTCACAATTTGTATGGAAATACAAAAAACCTCGAATAGCCAAAGCAATCTTGAGAAAGAAGAATGGAACTGGAGGAATCAACCTACCTGACTTTAGGCTCTACTACAAAGCCACAGTCATCAAGACTGTATGGTACTGGCACAAAGACAGAAATATAGATCAATGGAACAAAATAGAAAGCCCAGAGATAAATCCACGCACATATGGACACCTTATCTTTGGCAAAGGAGGCAAGAATATACAATGGATTAAAGACAATCTCTTTAACAAGTGGTGCTGGGAAAACTGGTCAACCACTTGTAAAAGAATGAAACTAGAACACTTTCTAACACCATACACAAAAATAAACTCAAAATGGATTAAAGATCTAAATGTAAGACCAGAAACTATAAAACTCCTAGAGGAGAACATATGCAAAAGGCTCTCCGACATACATCACAGCAGGATCCTCTATGACCCACCCCCCAGAATATTGGAAATAAAAGCGAAAATAAACAAATGGGACCTAATTAAACTTAAAAGCTTCTGCACAACAAAGGAAACTATAAGCAAGGTGAAAAGACAGCCTTCAGAATGGGAGAAAATAATAGCAAATGAAGCAACTGACAAACAACTAATCTCAAAAATATACAAGCAACTCCTACAGCTCAACTCCAGAAAAATAAACGACCCAATCAAAAAATGGGCCAAAGAACTAAATAGACATTTCTCCAAAGAAGACATACAGATGGCTAACAAACACATGAAAAGATGCTCAACATCACTCATTATCAGAGAAATGCAAATCAAAACCACAACAAGGTACCATTCATGCCAGTCAGAATGGCTGCAATCCAAAAGTCTACAAGCAATAAATGCTGGAGAAGGTGTGGAGAAAAGGGAACCCTCTTACACTGTTGGTGGGAATGCAAACTAGTACAGCCACTATGGAGAACAGTGTGGAGATTCCTTAAAAAACTGGACATAGAACTTCCTTCTTACCCAGCAATCCCACTACTGGGCATACACACCGAGGAAAACCAGAACTGAAAGAGACACATGTACCCCAATGTTCATCGCAGCACTGTTTTTAATAACCAGGACATGGAGGCAACTTATATGTCCATCAGCAGATGAATGGATAAGAAAGCTGTGGAACATATACACAATAGAGTATTACTCAGCCATTAAAAAGAATACATTTGAATCAGTTCTAATGAGGTGGATGAAACTGGAGCCTATTATACAGAGTGAAGTAAGCCAGAACGAAAAACACCAGTACAGTGTACTAACACATATATATGGAATTTAGAAAGATGGTAACAATAACCCTGTATGCTGCTGCTATTGCTGCTAAGTCGCTTCAGTCATGTCCGACTCTGTGTGACCCCATAGATGGCAGCCCACAAGGCTCCCCTGTCCTTGGGATTCTCCAGGCAAGAACACTGGAGTGGGTTGCCATTTCCTTCTCCAGTGCATGAAAGTGAAAAGTGAAAGTGAAGTCGCTCAGTCGTGTCCGACTCTAGCAACCCCATGGACTGCAGCCCACCAGGCTCCTTCGTCCATGAGATTTTCCAGGCAAAAGTACTGGAGTGGGGTGCCATTGCCTTCTCCATAACCCTGTATACAAGACAGCAAAAGAGACACTGATGTATAGAACAGTCTTTTGGACTCTGTGGAGAGGGAGAGGGTGGGATGATTTGGGAGAACGGCATTGAATCATGTATAATATATATGAAACGAGTCGCCAGTCCAGGTTTGATGCACGATACTGGATGCTTGGGGCTTGTGCAATGGGACAACCCAGAAGGATGGTACAGGGACGGAGGAGGGAGGAAGGTTCAGGATGGGGAACACATGTATACCTGTGGCGGATTTATGTTGATATATGGCAAAACCAATACAATATTATAAAGTTAAAAAATTAAATTAAATTAAAAAAAAAAGTTCAGCTATTTTGAGCATAAACTGTTCATTCTCCTTGCTTGGCTCTGCAATAAAGATTCTCTGCTCTAAATTCCAATGTTTTGGCTTGTTTGGCCTTACTGTTCATTGGGCCCGGGGACTTGGGTTTAACAATACCAAGGAACTGTCTGTTATCCTAATAGAGGAAGGTGAAGGGAGATAAAGGTAAGTTAGGAGAGAGTAAAGATTTTTAGGAAAGATGAATGAATCCTTAGAAGAATAATGGGAGGTATAACAGTTTTGTTTTTGTGTTTGTGTGTGTGTGTGTATGTGTGTGTGTGTGTGCGTGTTTACCGTTTTTTCCATTTCCTTCTCATTTTCTTGGATAAGAATTGTCGGAGGACTTTGCAATTTCCTTGGTTCTGTCTCATCGCAACAAAAATTTGAAGCATCACAGCCCTCGGACAGACCAATGTTATAGCTCTGTGTTACAGCTCAGTTTTATTTTGAAAGTAAAGGAAAATATATCCTCGAGGAGAGAGGGAATGCCAACCCAAAAGACACAAAAAGAGAGGCCTCTAGCCCAATTTTGGCTTCTCTTTTTATATGTTTTTTTCTCCTCCC
This sequence comes from Bison bison bison, assembly GCF_000754665.1. NCBI lineage: Eukaryota > Metazoa > Chordata > Mammalia > Artiodactyla > Bovidae > Bison > Bison bison. Next base: position 3,077,597 of record NW_011494832.1, on the reverse strand, counting down.
CCTGGCCCTGCCCTTTGTCAATTGGGCTAGCCAAGAGTGCTGTTTGTTTTACCTGAGGTCCTCACTCTGGTCCTTGGACCTTCCTTTGTTCTTTTTTTGTGGGCTTTTCCCTTCCTTGACTTTTAGCCACTGCCATTCTGGACTCCTTTTTCCTATTCTAACTACCTAACAGAATCAACCTACCCTGGTTGATGAAACTCCTGGTGAGAGTGTTTATGCAGTTGAGTTCATTTGGGATGATGTTTTTAGGCAGACAAAAGGTGTTCAGAGAAAGCCACTCCCTGTATTTCCTATTTTTGAAGTACCTTTAACTCAGAATAATAAATATACCAAAGATCCATATTCTGGGGTCCTGAATGCCTTCATTTATCAGTATTTTATTAAATTAGCCCTTAAATTCAAAGTGTTAATAAGTCAAGAAAAAAATTTGGCTATATAGATTAGAAATAGGATTCTTCTATACATGAAATGGTATATGTTTTTGAAATTTCCAAATTTGGAAGTTCATGTTTTTTTTGGGGGGGGGGGGCGGGGGGATGAACCATGCAGAGAATATGGGATCTTATTTTCCCAACAAGGGATGAAACCCTTGTCCCCTGCAGTTGAAGCACAGATTTTTAACCTTGGACTGCCAGGGAAGTCCTACAAGGAGCCCATTATTAATTTACCTTTGCAAGGACACTTACTTGATAAAGAGAACAGTAGCCTTCTCAAGAGTGCCCAACTGTACTCACATTAAGTTAACCTAAAAAGGGTCAAACTTTATCAAAAGAATTATCAGTAGTTAACAACCCTTAGAAGGGCTTCCCTGGTGGCTCAGATGATAAAGAATCTGCCTGCAGTGCAGGAGGCCAGGCTTTGATCCCTGGGTCAGGAAGATCTTTAGAGAGCAGAAAATTATTTTAGAGAAATACAGCAAAATAATGGATTTTCTTTTATCTTCAAAGAAGATGGGAAGAAAAAATTTACCTGAATGTGGATGTCTAGAGATCTTAAATGTCTGTGTGTGTGTGTGTCTAAATCCATTGTACATATCATTATTTGGCAAAAACAAACTTACTTCCCATTAGTTTGGGGGTGAATTTGTGACTAATAGTCATGATACATAGGGATTCGTACTTCACAAACTGCTTTCACAGTCATTATTTTAATTAAGTCTCACAAGCTTCCTATGAAATAGATATTATTATTTCACTCTTACAATAGAGAATCTGATGCTCAAAGATCTTATGGTATCTGGCCAAAAGATGAATCTTCTAACACCATTTTCTTTGTTCTATTCATGAAACCTCAGCAAGTCTTACTTGTATTGAACATATGCTCTAAATATTTAGAGCTCTAATATGAAATGATGCTCTAAATATGAAAGACTTGGGATTTCTATTAGATGTTTATCACATTTTATTAATAAATATGTGCAAAACAAAAGAACATGATTTAATCTGAAACAGATGTCAAACGGTGGGTTAAAAAATTTTAAGACTGGTATCAAATATTATAAATGCAACAGAAAGAAAACTTTCATTAGAAAAGATATTCCTAACTGAAAATGTAAACAATTTAGCATGATTTTAGGAAATACAGTTTTTAGTTCCTAATCTAATAAAGAAAACTAAGGTAGTACTATGAATTAGCTACACAAAAGCCATTCATAACCCCAATTTCCCCTTTTCTTCCTCTAATAATCAGGCTGGAACAGTAGCTCATTTTCGCTGATTGTCTGAGAGGACCAGAAGTTGCTGAGTAGGA
>NW_011494832.1:3071065-3073835 GCF_000754665.1 Bison bison bison | reverse complement strand
AAATTCTCTTCAAAATTTAGTAGCTTATCACTCTTGTATCCATGGTAAGCCTAAATAAAAGATAGGATGACTTGGCAGTGTCTCTGCCTCACATGTTTTTCATTCTTTTCTGGGACTAGCAGAAAAGCTCAAACAAATTTTTATGGTGATGGCAGAAGCACAAGAAAGCAAATGATAATCCAAAATGTTTCTTAAAGTCTAGACTTAAATGTCTAGACCTGTTTCTAGAAATTGTCTAGGCATGTTTCTTCTATTGGCTAAAGCAAGCCACATGGCTGAACTCTAGTCAAAAGATGGGAAATGTGTAATAGGGAAGAAACTTTGTATTCTGCTACTAGTTAATCGCTAAAAGGAAGTTGCCTAAAAGTTTAAATTATACAAAGTGGCCCATCTCTGGGAACTCTGCCTTCCATATGATAATCATAAAGCTAAAATACCTTTATTTAGCTCACAGGAACTTTCCGCTCCCCCACCCCACCATTGCCTTTTCAATAAGAACAATCACAAGCTGGATCCTGGAACAAGTATTAGGATGGTCAGTCATATGAGAAGGATATAGATGAAGCAGTCATGGTCAAACAGGAGATGTACAAAGAGCAATAGAACAGTCATCTTGAGAGGCCTAACCATACATATATTTCTAGTGATTGTGAGTTCTTTTCTGGTCTGCCTATTTAAACAATAGTTACAAAAACAGTAACATATATTTACATTCATAGAAAATGAATATTGTGCTGATAACCAAACTTACTAACATATAAGTAACATATTCCTGTTTGGAGTTAAATGGTTTACCAACTACTTTTTAAGCCTTAATTACAAAAAAGTTAATTTTTAAAACTAAAATAATATAAATAAATAAGATGGGGTTTTAAAATAAAACAAAATTCTTAGTAAGATTTTTTTCAAAATTTGCTATTGCAAGTGAAGACTGTATACGTGTAATACTAAGCACATAGCCCCTGTATTAAGGAACAGAAGATAAAAATAGCATTTATCCAGAAAATAGAATAGTTGCACATGTACAGTCTGTCTTTCAGACAATCATTACCCTATTGAGTACCCAGACTTCCTAAAAACACGATAAATAATAGTTCATAGAGCAAAGAGTCAGCTGGGTCCTATTTCATCAGAGAAAATCCAGTCAGGTAGCTGTTTAACAGATAGCCATCCAGGCTCTTTTACTAAATTAAATCCAGCTGGATTAGTCTAGAGATGGATGCTATCTCAGGGTCAGTCATCAACACCAAGGCCTTTGCATGTTCTGGGGTCTACTTAGATTGAACTCAGGTGTGTCACTATCACACATTCTCACGACTACAGGAAAACACCCTGTTAGGGCTGAGCCAGAGGGGCCTCTGCCTTGTGTCTTGTGTTTTAGAAGGTCCTCTCCTCTCCCCTGGGCTTCCTTGGTGGTTCAGACGGTAAAGAGGGAGACCTGGGTTCGAACTCTGGTTTGGGAAGATCCCCTGGAAGAGGGCATGCCAACCCACTCCAGTATTCTTGCCTGGAGAATCCCCATGAACAGAGCAGCCTAGTGGGCTAAGTCCATGGGGTCAAAAGAGTCAGATACCACTGAGCGACTAAGCACAGCACAGCACAGCTTCTCTGTTTCCCACACTTCCTCTTTCTCCTCTCCTCTCTTGAGCAACACACACACTTAAAATTTTAATTAAAAAACACACAAACCAGTCTATCATTTGGAATGCAATGTGTAGCAGTAGCAGACAAGTAGTTCAAAATTACTGTTCTCCTATACTCCTCTTTAACATATACACAAATACATATAAAGTAGGTAAACAACGAGAACCTATTATATAGCACAGGGAAATATATTCAATATTTTGTAATAAAGTATAATGGAAAAAATTCTGAATCACTTTGCTGTACATTTGAAACTAACATAGCATTGTAAATTAACAATTCTTCAATACTGAGCGACTGAACTGACTGAGGACTGTAACCTGGAAGAAAGCCTCTCAGCTAACTCTGAAGAATCACTGTGGAGAAACATGGTTTTCAGCACAGTTTTAAATCTAGTCAGAACAAATAAAGAAGAAGAATAAACAGAGAAGAGCAGAGATTCAAAAACTATCAATGAACAGTGAATCAATGTGAACAAAAGATCCATTCAGAATGTCAATTAGGCCAAGATTTTTAACATAAAAAGTATAAAACATTTCTTCGTATTCTGTTAACTTATATATGGAAAGCAACTACTTGTTGTTCAGTCAATCAATCATGTCCAACTCTTTGAGAACCCTTGGACTGCAGCACGCCAGGCTTCTCTGTCCATCACCACCTCCTGGAGCTTGTTCAAACTCATGTCCGTTGAGTCGATGACACCATCCAACTATCCTGTCCTCTGTTGTCCCCTTCTCCTCCTGCCTTCAACCTTTCCCAGCATCAGTGTCTTTTACAATGAGTCAGCTCTTCACATCAGGTGGCCAAAGTATTGGAGCTTCAACTTCGGCTTCAACATGACTTCTTCCAATGAATATTTAAGATTGATTTCCTCTAGGATTGACTGGTTTGATCTCCTTGCAGTCCAAGGAACTCTCAAGAATCTTCTCCAACACTACAGTTCAAAAGAATCAATTCTTTGGTGCTCAGCCTCCTTTATGGTCCAACTCTCACATCCATACATGACTACTGGAAAAACCATAGCTTTGACTAGATGGACCTTTGTCAGCAAAGTAATGTTTCTGCTTTTTAATATGCTGTCTAGGTTTGTCATAACTTTTCTTCCAAGGAGGAAGTGTCTTTTAAT
>NW_011494832.1:3070098-3070349 GCF_000754665.1 Bison bison bison | reverse complement strand
CAAAAAAGCAAGAGAGTTCCAGAAAAACATCTATTTCTGCTTTATTGACTATGCCAAAGCCTTTGACTATGTGGATCCCAATAAACTGTGGAAAACTCTGAAAGAGATGGGAATACCAGACCACCTGACCTGCCTCTTGAGAAATCTGTATGCAGGTCAGGAAGCAACAGTTAGAACTGGACATGGAACAACAGACTGGTTCCAAATAGGAAAAGGAGTACGTCAAGGCTGTATATTGTCACCCTGCTTAT
>NW_011494832.1:3064414-3069850 GCF_000754665.1 Bison bison bison | reverse complement strand
TTTTTTGCCAACAAAGGTGTGTCTAGTCAAGGCTATGGTTTTTCCAGTGGTCATGTATGGATGTGAGAGTTGGACTGTGAAGAAAGCTGAGTGCCGAAGAATTGATGCTTTTGAACTGTGGTGTTGGAGAAGACTCTTGAGAGTCCCTTGGACTGCAAGGAGATCCAACCAGTCCATCCTAAAGGAGATCAGTCCTAGGTGTTCATTGGAAGGACTGATGTTGAAGCTGAAACTCCAATACTTTGGCCACCTGATGTGAAAACTGACTCATTGGAAAATATACTGATGTTGGGAAAGATTGAGGGCAGGAGGAGAAGGGGACGACAGAGGATTAGATGGTTAGATGGCATCACCGACTCAATGGACGTGGGTTTGGGTAGACTCCGGGAGTTGGTGATGGACAGGGAGGCCTGGTGTGCTGCGGTTCATGGGGTCACAAACAGTCTGACACAGCTGAGTGACTGAACTGAATTGAACTGATTTATCACAAATGATAGAAATAGAACATTTTGGAAATAAAATTAATGATGTGCAGTAATTTTCAAAACAAAATGATAAATAAATCATTATAGGTTAGAAATTATAAATTAAGCATAAAGTCTCAGATCTTTTTGGCATTAAATTCAGAATCAGATAGATGCTGCCAGTTCTCTTGGCCCTTCCAGAGTAACTGGAACACAAACACTTCCTACAGATGATTTGGAGAAGAGCCAGGCTTACAATATAAAATCAGTGTCTGGAATAAACTCTCTTCATTCATAGAATGGAGAATGGAGAAGGCAATGGCATCCCACTCCAGTATTCCCGCCTGGAGAATCCCAGGGATGGGGGAGGCTGGTGGGCTGCCGTCTATGGGGTTGCACAGAGTCAGACACGACTGAAGAGACTTAGCAGCAGCAGCATTCATGGAAAGATGCTGAGCCTAACTGTAATTATTCCCTGTGATATGACCCATGGACTTGGTTGGCATAGAGACAACCACCCAATAAGCACTTATGCCAGCTTAATAGCTAACTCCATGAGCCGATATGATGTAGGTCCAGTGTCACCATGGGATAGATGTTAAGAATCTTGTATATGACCTGCCTCTTGACTGAATTGGAGAATGGGCAGGTAAAGAAAAAAACAATGAAAGGACAAGACAGAAAACAAACAGAATAAAAAAAAAAAAAAAAAGGTCTCGGTGAGCCAGCACATGAACACTATAAAATCCTTAAAAAACAAAACAACAGTAGAAATTAGAGCCTACAAAATTTAATAATTACACAATGTGAAAATAGTATCTTTGAAATAGTTTTAAGATACATACTTTAAAATAATTAAAGAGAAAAGTAGAAGTAATGACAAGTAAATGTAAAACAACCTCCAGCATTTACTGTTTGTAGTCATTATGAGAAAATTGAGGCAGAAATTAGTCAAAGATAGATGATCATAGGAGAGACACAGCTAGAAATATAGCACATAAACTAATTTTGTAATCAAGTTTACGGAATTAATATAGGGAATGTCCTCTAGACTTGTCCAGTAGAAGTTTCTATGGTGGTAGAAAGATTCTGTATCTGCATTGTCCAATATGGTAGCCACGTTCTAGTTATTGAGTAATTCAAACAAAACTACTAAAATTGGGGAATTAAACTTTGCTTTATTTTTAATTATAATTAATTTAAATGTGTTTACATAAGCATACATGGCTAGTACCTGCCTTATAAGATAACAAAGTAAGATAGAACATAGTCAAAGAAAAAAAAAGATAAAATAGAAGTTTGAAATGTGGCCCTCAAGAATTTGTTCAGAGAGTCACATAAAGAGATAAATACAAATATATTAAAGCACAAATAATAAAGAATGAAGGTAGATTGAGACTCTAAAATACATATCTAAATGAATTTCCAGCGGTAGATAATAGAGGGAACATTGAAGCATCACTGTGTGAAGAGATAATGGTGACAAATTACAGAGAAATAAAGAGATAAGATTTCAGATCGAAAACATGTGCTGTGATTAAGAAAATAAAAATAAAGACATGTCTAAATATAACACAGTGAAACTGCAGAAGAACAATGGTAAAGAAAAAAAAAAAACAAAAACCTAAAAACTACAAAAGGGAAAGAGTATCTACAACTGAATGACAGCTAGATACACAGAAAACTTTTCATCAGAAACAGTATTGGCCAGAAAAAAGAGTAAGATTTTCAGAATGAACTAATAATCTATAATTCAGTGGTGGATAAACTTTTGTTTGTGAGGCAAACTAATTACTTTTTTAAAGAAATAATTCAAATAAGAGTATTTATTTTACAGATTTCATAGATCTTTCACAAAGGACGCATTAAAAGAAGCATTTCAACATGAAGAAATGTTTACTCATGAATGGGATGCAAGAAAAGAAGGAACAAAAAATGTGCAAATACACAGTGATAAATCTGACTATTACAACTCTTAGGTTACAAATAACAGACTGGTAACAGAGCAAACTCTTTCATTAATTAAAAGGAAATTTTCTGTGTCATAAATATGTGTCTGCTGCTGCTGCTAAGTGGAAAATTCTGAGGAAGGTAAACTGAGCAGATTAATCCAGTGGCCCTCAAAAAATCCAATCAAAGATCCAATTTCCTCTTGTTTATCAATTCTATCACCCACAGCTTCATTCTACAAGTGACTCCTTTGTAAGGATGACTTTTGATATATCTACTTTGTTTTTTGGCTATAATGAATGCATTATTGAATTTCTATGATTGGCAGATGATAAAATTAAAATTGTACACGTAAGAAGGAAGATAGGTAGGATACTTCAGTGGGTGTTTTTAAAATGCAACATTTTTTGTCTTGTTTTGATTTTCTATGAGAAGGATACAGATTCTGAATTGATTTAGCATGTTACAAAAGTATAAAGCTTGATATATGTGTTAAAAATTTAAGAGTACACATTGAAGACTAAAATAAAACTTATAGTTTGCAGCTAAGGGATAAACAGGAAATAAAGCAAATGTTTAAATTATCAGAATTTATAAAAAGCTAAAGTCTTTGTAACACTTCTTGTAATCAAACATGACACAATTGACAGAATTGGAGGGAGAGACTGAACAAACTATGTTCATGCTAGGGAATTTTTTACCCAGCTATCTCAGAAAATTATGGATCAGGAAAATCCCCAAATTAAGTGAAGGCATGGAAGATTTAAATTACACAGATAATCATCTTGATCAAATAGCTTTAAATATAATACTTTGCTACATAAAAATATATTATTTTCCAACACACATGAATACTGTGCAACAATTGATCACATAAAAATTATCAATATGAAAGGATATATGATATATATATATATATGTATATATATCACATTCTCAAGTGAAATGCTGCTTAATTTAGAAAGCCCTTGGAATTAATTGTTAGTTAGAACTCAGGAAAAGGGAAGAAATGAGTAAAATGCTATTCATTAGGAGAGTCTGTGTTCCAATAGTTTGGTTTTAGGACTAGATCATAGGCAGAAATGGCTAGGAATATCATCTCATGGAGTAGATGGTTGAAGTTGTATAGGAATAGAGTGTGATCAAATTAAAATATTTCAATTTTATTCTATAACTCTCTCATCTTTAAAATTCATTAAATTTCTATTGAATGCAACAAACATTTAAGAGTGCTACTTTAGAAAATACAGTGGAATTGGACATATTCTCTTTAGGAGTGATCTAGATGAAACTATGGAGAAGACAATGGCACCCCACTCCAGTACTCTTGCCTGGAAAATCCCATGGACAGAGGAGCCTGGTAGGCTGAAGTCCATGGGGTCTCTAAGAGTCGGACACGACTGAGCAACTTCACTTTCACTTTTCACTTTCATGCATTGGAGAAGGAAATGACAACCCACTCCAGTGTTCTTGCCTGGAGAATCCCAGGGACGGGGGAGCCTGGTGGGCTGCCATCTATGGGGTTGCACAGAGTTGGACATGACTGAAGCGGCTTAGCAGCAGCAGCAGATGAAACCAAGCACACTTTAGCAGTAACATCAAAGGAAAGAAGAGATGAACCAAGGTGAGCCCGGATGGAGCAACCTGATAGACAACCATGACCCTTTGGTTTCAGAAATAGAGAGAGGCATGACAGACTTTCAACAGCTGTGGGGATGAACGCTTATGCAGTTAGCTCTTAGAATAATAAATGAAAGAGTAACCCCTTTATGGGGACTTTCAGGTTAACTTCCATAAAATACCTTATTTGACTGAAGACTATGGCTTAGTCAACTCAAGGGAAGCCTATTTTTCCGTAACAACACATATTCCAGTCCGACATGCCTAAAATAAATTTGCCACTATATCTTTACTACACAGAAAAGGATCTACTTTGGAGAACAAGTAAGCCAGAGACATTGTGTTTCCATTAGGAAAGCAATGTAGATATCTTATTAAAAATAAAATCTATCATTTCAAAAGGATGAATTAATACTCTAAAAAGAAATCCCACTGGCTAAAGTATTTAAAATAAGTCTAAGAAAAATTTTAAACTCTAGTTCCATAGAATTTTAATTTGATTGTGAAGAACACACACTTTTTGCACTATAAACCCTTCTTTCATACGATTTTATTCTCGTAGGCATGTAAGAGTAAATAACAGTGTCTCAGGAAGTCTTTTAAACTTAAGGGAAAAAATGTCAGTTTTCATCAACTCAGGTGACCTGAAATTGCTAACACGTTGAATGTTCAAGGATAACTGTTGATATATTGATATGTTGATATATCCATCAATTAATTGAGACTTCATTTTTTAAGACTTTGAAGTTTATTGGCAAAACAGAGATCAACACTAAATCACTCTTGCTTTAGAATTTGATATGAGTGCCTTAAAATGAACTTTATCTATACAAACATTTGCTGTTTGGGGAGTTGTAGAACTAATAGAACATGAACTTACTAGTGGATCTTAGTAGCAGACTTATTATTACTTCCCTTCCCAATCTGAAAAAAAAAAAAAAAAATACACTAAGCAAGCATCTGCTGCTGCTGCTGCTAAGTTACTTCAGTCGTGTCCAACTCTGTGCGACCCCAGAGATGGCAGCCCACCAGGCTCCCCCGTTCCTGGGATTCTCCAGGCAAGAACGCTGGAGTGGGTTGCCATTTCCTTCTCCAATGCATGAAAGTGAAAAGTGAAAGTGAAGTCGCTCAGTCGTGTCCGACTCTTAGCAACCCCATGGACTGCAGCCTACCAGGCTCTTCCGTCCATGGGATTTTCCATTGCCTTCTCCAAGCAAGCATCTAAGCAGTTTCAAATTCTTAATGGAAGAGTTTACAATATCCTGCTGCTGCTGCTGAGTCACTTCAGTCGTGTCCGACTCTGTGCGACCCCATAGACGGCAGCCCACCAGGCTTCCCCGTCCCTGGGATTCTCCAGGCAAGAACACTGGAGTGGGTTGCCATTTCCTTCTCCAACTGTCTC
>NW_011494832.1:3043258-3064314 GCF_000754665.1 Bison bison bison | reverse complement strand
AGGTGCGACCCCATAGACGGCAGCCCACCAGGCTTCCCCGTCCCTGGGATTCTCCAGGCAAGAACACTGGAGTGGGTGCCATTTCCTTCTCCAATGCATGAAAGTGAAAAGTGAAAGTGAAGTTGCTCAGTCGTGTCCGACTCTTAGGGACCCCATGGACTGTAGCCCACCAGGCTCCTCCGTCCATGGGATTTTCCAGGCAAGAGTACTGGAGTGGGGTGCCATTACAATATCCAGGCAAAACTTAATCTATCTTTCTGTCTAATATGCTAGCCATTATGAAAGGTTATGATATCTGAACTGAAAGTTCCAGTTTAACACACCTAATATTTCACAGCTTCCCTGCACTTTATCGAATATATCAACTAATTTCATTCTAAGCCAAAAACAGAGGCAGCCCTCTCACAAGCTACTTGATAGGAGCATATGGAAGAATCAGTCTACTTCATCATTGTTAGAGATAAACAATTCAGAGAGTATTTTCTACTAAATGCATTATCTTTGTTTCATAGAGTATCTTCACATCTGAAATTGCTTTAATGATAAAAATACTTGTTTCCATTTAAAATGTATTATTTTTTTTCTTATTTATTGGCTTTAAACAAGTCATACCAGGCAAAAAATATGGGACTTCCCTGGTGGTATAGATTGGACTCCACCTGCCAAAGCAGAGGACACAGGTTTGATGCCTGATCCAAGATGATTCCATGTGCCATAGAGCAACTAAGCCCATGTGCCACAACTACTGAGCCTGTGCTCTAGGGCCTTCAAGCCACAATTACTGAAGCCCTGGAGCCTACCACCTACACACTGCAATTACTGAGTCCTTGTGCTGCAACTACTGAAGCCCATGTGCCTGGAGCCTGTGTTCCGCAACAAGAGAAGCCACTGCAGTGAGAAGCCCAGGCATTGCAATGAAGAGTAACCCATGCTCTAGTGAAAGCCCACACATGGTGACAAAGACAGCACAGTCAAAAATTAAATAAGCAAATAAATAAAAAGACCCCAGATAACCAAAGCAATCTTGAGAAAGAAGAATGGAGCTGGAGTAATCAACTGCTGGAAAGTTGATCCCTCAGGAAGGGTTGTCTTTTCATCTGAATTATAGCTTCTTTTGCTGTGGTACACATATACAATGGAATATTACTCGGCCATAAAAAGGAATGAATTTAAGTCAGTTCTAATAAGGTAGATGAAGCTAGAGCCTGTTATACAGAGTGAAGTAAGTCAGAGAGAGAAAAATGAATATTATATATTAATGCATATATATGGAATCTAGAAAAATGGTACTAACGAACCTATTTGCAGTGCAAGGATAGAGATGCAGACATAAAGATGCAGAATTTGGACACAGTAGGGAGAGGAGAGGCTGGGACAAATTGAGAGGGTAGCACTGAAGCATTTACATTACCATATGTAAAATAGATAGCTAATAGGAAGTTTCTGTATAACACAAGGAGCTCAACACAGTACTCTGTGACAACCTAGAGGGGTGGGATGGGGTGGGGGGTGTGTGGGAGAAGTTCAAGAGGGAGGCAACATATGTATATTTATGATTCATACTACTGTATGGCAGAAGCCAATACAAGATTGTAAAGTAATTATCTTCTAGTAAAAAATAAATTTAAAAAAATCAGAAAAAATAGTTTAAAAATATATGATGCTACAGACCACATCATAAACCCATCATAAACTCCAGCGGATGAGGGATTATACTCTCAGTTGTAAATAGCACCTAAAGCAGACTGGCCCAGAAAGTCAACCAGTAAGTACAAGTGGATCAAGAAATGAATGTTTCTACAAAAGCCTCTCAAGAAATAAAGCAACATGTTTGGTAAACTCAAGGGACTACTGCATTATTCTTTCATTCATTTAAATATATCCCATTGTAGTATGATGTGATGGCCAAATCTGAATCTATGCTTTAAATATTTATTTTTGATTTGGTTATTTAGGCAAGTTATTTAACCTCTCAAATCTTACCTTCTTCATACACACAAAGGGGTTAATGATAACATACACCTTGTATACCTAAGCACTTGATTATAAGGATTTAGAAAAGACACTATGAAATCTATTTGTAAATTAATATAGCAATATGTATACTTCATTTAGTTATAATAATTTATGTTTGTTGTTGTTTATTATTGTTTTAGTTGTTAAGTCATACCCAACTCCTTTGCAACACTATGGACTGTGGTCCACCAGGCTCCTCTGTCCATGGGATTTCTCAGGCAAGAACACTGGACGGTTGCCATTTCCTTCTCCAGGGGAATCTTCCTGCCCAGGGATTAAACCTGTTGTCTCCTGCACTGCAGGCAGATTCTTTACTGCTGAGCCACTGGGGAAGCAATTTCTACCATCAAAATAAGTTAAAGATTATTTCTATCAACAAAGTAGGAGATTTTAATATCTGTCCTAACTTTCCCAATAGCTGTGTGTAAATTTATAATTAACCTAATTAGAGTTGTTGTTTTATATTAAAATACAAAATTTGAGGGGGGGGAGGTTTCTTCCTCAAGAGCTATTCTTTTATTTTTTTTTTAATTTTGTTTATTTATTTATTTTTGACTGCACTGGGTCTCTGTTACTGCACATGGGATTTCTTTAGTTGTGGAGAGAAGGGGCTACTCTTCATTGTGTGTGCAGTCTTGTCATTGCCATGGCTTCTCTTTTTGCAGAGCACAGGCCCTAGGGCGTGCAGGCTCAGTAGCTGTGGTGCATGGGCTTAGTTGCTCCAAGGTATGTGGGATCTTTCTGGACAAGGGATTGAATCCATGTTCCCTACATTGCAAGGTGGATTATTAACCACTGAGCAACCTGGGAGCTTAAGAGCTATTACATTCTGATTCAGTTCATATACCTAGTGTGAGATCAAAACAAAAAACAAAAAAACACTAAATAGCATTCAGACTCTGGAAGTATAGCTTTACTCTTCAGGTCCTAGAAAATACTCATTTTTAACCATGAAAAGGAGTGTGAAGACAGAAAATCTATTAAGCTAATTAAACTTACTGACATATTGAACATTGAGTTCAAGGACTTGCAGAGTACTAGAGTAGGTCAGGACTTTCATGGTAGCTCAGTGGTAAAGAATCCACCTGCAGTGCAGGAGACGTGGGTTCCACCCCTGGATCGGGATGGTCCTCTGGAGAAGAAACTGACAGCCCACTCCAATATTTTAGCCAGGGAAATCCCATGGACAGAGGTACCTGATGGATTACAGTCCATGGGGCCACAAGAGTCAGACATGACTTATCAACTAAACCACCACCACCAGAATTGGTCACAAGACGTTCTTAAGTCCCTAATTGTATACAATAGGTTGTGTATAAGTGAGTGTTTTGTTCTTTTCAGAATATCCTTTATCTTTTATCAGGAATTTCCCAATCCCTGAAAGGATAAGAACTACTTACTAAAATAAAAATGGACATTGGGTATACAAGGTAAATCATGAAGTTTTATCATTTCAGCTACTGAATTGTTAAGTATGTTTATGGAACTAAATGTTTATGGATGATCATATACAAAATGCAGAAACACTCTGTTAATTTGCCCTTTATTATTTTACTCTTTTTTAATTTTCTCTTCCCCTAGAGTTCCTTGGACTGCAGGGAGATTCAACCAGTCCATCCTAAAGGAAATCAGTCCTGGGTGTTCATTGGAAGGACTGATGTTGAAGCTGAAACTCCAAAATTTTGGCCACCTGATGTGAAGAGCTGACTCATTTGAAAAGACCCTGATGTTGGGAAATATTGAAGGCAGGAGGAGAAGGGGACGACAGAGGATGAGATGGTTAGATGGCATCACTGACTCAATAGACATGAGTTTGGATAAAATCCGGGAGTTGGTGATGGACAGGGAGGGTTGGCGTGCTGCGGTTTGTGGGGTCGTGAAGAGTCAGACACAACTGAGAGACTGAACTGAACTGAGTAAAGAATATTTAAACAATAGAGTCTATGAAAATACAGTGTTCAATGGGATTAATTCTATAAACCATGAATGAATTTTGGTCAAGATGTCTTACAGTGTCCATAACAAAAAATTATTTTGATGACTGTTCCAATAACCCTTCTCAAAGTGATATAAAAGCTTAAATATTGCTTAAAAAGTGTTTAAAGTATTGAAGGAATAATAAAAATTTCAAGAAATTACTGTGTTAATATTTTGTGCTATGCACCTTTTCGTTTCTTATGTTCTCCTTTATAGCTTTTGCTTTGGGAGTTTAGAAAAACCAATAAAAATTGAACACTAAATTATTAAGTTTATTCATTTTAGAAACTGCCACATTTTGGAATCCATGGAACTTGCCTCATACAGCCAATTGATTTTTAAATTTTCAATCATAAGTCACTGTATTCTCAGGTCAAAACTTCTCAATTTTTTCTTAATAGTTTCACAGAAAGTCATAAGAAATTGCAAAACTTTTCAAAGTTAGCTCCTGTATTTGTGTCTCACTGTTATTGGAAAAGCACTGAATTAAAACCTCAAACTTTGCTCTTTATTTGTAAGACAAAAGAGTAAATGGATTAAAAATATTGGTGATTTTTCTTTATCACTGACTGGTTAAACATGATAAAAATTGTTTCCTTGTAATTTCATTTTAAATATTTGTAAAAGTAAGATGTTCCCTCTTCATTTCTCCATGCATTACAAAGAGTATGGGGAGAAGAAGTTGGCAGGATTGATGTTTTTAAGGAACTTTTTGAACAATATACTTTATAATAACTGAGAGTCATAAAAAAAGACACCATATTTATACATCAAAAACAAGATTTACCTCAATGTAGAAGACTATGTGACCATTTTGTTCTATGCTTTGTACTTTTTAATACTTAAATTTAGGAAAAATTTAAGATAATTTACACAACATGTGTTCTATTTAAAACTAGGATGAGATGGTTGGATGGCATCACTGACTCAATGGACATGAGTTTGGGTGAGCTCTGGGAATTGGTGATGGACAGGGAGGCCTGGTATGCTGTGGTTCATGGGGTCGCAAATAGTCAGACATGACTCAGAGACTGAACTGAACTGAACTGAACTGAATATTAAATGTATCCTTTGTATGGTAATACTTTGTTTCAAAGAATAGAAATCTGCTTAAATTCATATAGGTTTGTTGAAGTTTACAGGGAGAATCTAGCATATATATCTATAAAAGTTATATGCAGGGATTATATGAACTAAAACTTTATTAGATATATTTGTTCTCTTTTCTAACTTTATATCTATCTTTCTCTTAATAGTTCACTTTTTGCTCTTAACACTTACCCTTTCTATATTACATCAAGGATTTTGTCACATGTCCTTGTACTCTCTTGCATTAGTGTGGGCAGAGTAGATTTTGTCACCCCATTAATGTTGGGGTTGACCATATGCTTTGCTTTAGCCAATGAAATGTTAGCAAACAGACATCGTTTTCATGGTTTGAATTCAGTTCATCTCAGTTCAGTTGCTCAGTCATGGCTGACTTTCTGACCACATGGACTGCAGCATGCCAGGCTTCCCTGTCCATCACCAGCTTCCAGAGCTTACTCAAACTCATGTCCATTGAGTCGGTGATGCCATTCAACCATCTCATCCTCTGTCATCCTCTCCTCCTGTCTTCAATCTTTTCTAATGTGTCAGTTCTTCACATCAGGTGGCCAAAGTATTAGACTTTCAGTCAGCATCAGTCCTTCCAATTAATATTCAGGACTGATTTCCTTTAGAATTGACTGGTTTGATCTCCTTGCAGTCCAAGGGACTCTCAAGAGTCTTCTCCAACACCACAGTTCAAAAGCATCAATTCTTCAGTGCTTAGCCTCCTTTATGGTCCAACTCTCACACCCATACATGACTACTGGAAAAATCATAGCCTTGACTAGACAGATCTTTGTTGGCAAAGTAATGTCTCTGCTTTTGAATATGCTATCTAGGTTTGTCATAGCTTTTCTTCCAAGGAGCAAGTGTATTTTAATTTCATGGCTGCAGTCACCATCTGCAGTGATTTTGGAGCCCAGAAAAATAAAGTCTGTCACTGTTTCCATTGTCTCCCCATCTATTTGCCATGAAGTGATGGGACCAGATGCCATGATCTTAGTTTGGATAATATCATGGTATTATTTGGCTTGGCCTATTGTGCTTCTGTAATTTCCATGAGAAAAGCACATTTTAGGAAGCCACAGCCTCATTAACCTGGACTTCAGAACAAAAGTACATAGAGAAATACAGCATCAAACTAGAAGCTTGGAGCCCAGTCTAGCCTGGCCCTGCCTAGCTTATGTTAGCTGAACAACTGGCTACATGCAAACTGACATGCAAGAAAAATACAGTTACTATAAGCCACTGAGAGTTTGTAATCACAAGCCCTACATGATCTGTATACTTATATCACATGTCCTAGTACTATCTGACTTTCTAAAGTCTCAATTTCTTGACTCAAAAATTGAAAAAGAATCTAGTTGTTAGTCAAAAGTAAAATTAACTGACAATGAAAGAGTTGTCAACTGGACTTGTGGTACAATCTTAGTTTCTCATTCTTGGCTATAAGCAGAACAAGTTTTCTTTAAATTCTCATTAAGATGGATGTGAACAGGAGATAGATGAAGGATTTTTCAAATACAGTGCTTAAAGCAATAATGTTTACTTTCTGCTCTTGACCTTCAGTTTGACATGATACCTGTCTAGCAGTACTTGCCTCAATCTGTCCAAAATTCTGATAAAAATACATATTACAACATGGTGGGAAAAAAAAAACACATAAACACGAAACATTGGATCTCGTAGTCAATCTATGCTTAAACTCCAAGAGACGGTTCCACTAATATAAAACTGACAGCAAGCTGAATTATAGATCAAGATCAATACCTTGATATCAGCAAATGGCAGAAGAGGAAGTACTATATTCTGTTCCCCTACAGACACTAACTTAACAATATATGACCCAAAACCAATTTATAAGTATTTGAAAAAAACAGTTAGGAAGTCTCAACACACAGACAAACTAAAAGTCAAGAACAACTTTCAACCATATTGAAGTGGGTAAGAAAAGCCATTTCATTTCAACTGCATCAGCCTTTACCCCAAGCTGGCACAACTCATGCAAGAGAGGAAAAGCCCAAGTCATCATTTCATCCTTGAGAAAGGAAGTTCTGGCTTCTTACCAATCTGTCCAAGGGATGGTCTTCTTTCTTGCCTGACTCAAAATTATGCAAATAGAACTTGCCTGGGGACCACAGAGAACAAAAGAAAGCTTGGCAGCCTGTGATAGAACCAGATATTTTATAATACTGCAGACAGGAACTGGCACAGCTTACAGTCACTGGGAGAAAATGTCCAACTCATGACTTCTCACTTGAGAGAGAAAGGAGAAGAGTGGAATGTACATAAATATTCAAGCTTTCAGGAGACTAATTTGTACCTCAGCTGATTTTGAATGCTCCAGGATACTAGCAGAGCTTGTATCCTTGGAGTATGCAGAAAACAAAAAGAGCTCAGTGGTTTTGTGGAACCACTAGAACCTGTAGTAACATAAAAAAATAAAAAAACAAAACACCAGAGGGAGCAAGACCGCAGGAATCTGAAAAAGAAACCCACAAACATAACTAAATGAGAAGCTACACATCCAAACCCAGCAAGACATATCATCATAAAAGGTTTGCAGGCACCTAAAAGCTCTAGCCAGGCTGACGGGCAAAGGTCTTTTCCTGTACAAAGACCAGTCTGTAAATAATGAGACAGGTGGCTATTTTTTTCAAATGCATAAATCATGACAAGGAAAAAATAACAAGCCATATGAAGAAAAAGGGAAACATGGCCCAATTAAACGAACAAATTCCACAAACTGACACTAAAGAAGTGGAAGTCTATGAATTACCCAACAAAGAGTTCAAAATATTAAACTCAATACACATCAAAACCACTATGAGGTACCATTTCACACCAGTCAGAATGGCTGCGATCCAAAAGTCTACAAGCAATAAATGCTGGAGAGGATGTGGAGAAAAGGGAACCCTCTTACACTGTTGGTGGGAATGCAAACTAGTACAGCCACTAATGGAGAACAGTGTGGAGATTCCTTAAAAAACTGGAAATAGAACTGCCTTATGATCCAGCAATCCCACTGCTGGGCATACACACTGAGGAAAACCAGAATTGAAAGAGACACGTGTACCCCAATGTTCATCACAGCACTGTTTATAATAGCCAGGACATGGAAGCAACCTAGATGAATGGATAAGAAAGCTGTGGTACATATACACAATGGAGTATTACTCAGCCATTAAAAAGAATACATTTGAATCAGTTCTAATGAGGTGGATGAAACTGGAGCCTATTATACAGAGTGAAGTAAGCCAGAAAGAAAAACACCAATACAGTATACTAATGCATATATATGGAATTTAGAAAGATGGTAACAATAACCGTGTATACAAGACAGCAAAAGAGACACTGATGTATAGAACAGTCTTTTGGACTCTGTGGGAGAGGGAGAGGGTGGGATGATTTGGGAGAATGGCATTGAAATACGTATAATATCATATATGGAAAAAGAATCTTAAAAAATAAAATCTTCAAATGTTTGTCCATTAAAAAAAAAAACAAGAGAACATAGATTAAAAAAATGAAATCAGAAAAACAATGTATTAAAAATAGTAGGATATTGGCAAATATATATTCAAAATGATGAGAGAAAACAACCAAGAATACTATATCTGACAAAACTGTTCTTCAATAATGAAAGAAAATTTAAAACCTTCCCAGATAGATGAAAACTGACAAAGTTCCTCACCACTAAACTGCCTTAAAAGAACTGCAAAGCCAGTCCTTCAAGTTGAAAAAAAAGAGCTGCAACACAAAAGTGTACAAAAATGTAAAGCTTTCTGGCAAAGGTAAATATATAGGCAAATACAGATTCCTGTAATGCTATAATGGTGATGAGTAGATAACCTTTAATACAGTTATAAAATTAAGATAAAAGCATGAAAATAACTATAACTATAAAACTGTGTTAATGACACAAAATATTTTTTAAATGCAATTAGTGACATTGATAACATAAAGCAAGGGTGATATAAAGGAGTAGAGTTTATTTATGCAATGAAATTGTTAATATAAAATAGATTGTTATAAGATGTTTTATATTATCCCCATGGTAACCACAAAGAATAACCTATAAAAGATGTACAAAAAAATGAGAAGTCAATCAAAGCATGTTACCTCAAAAAAACATTAACAAAATACAAAGGAAGGGAAACAGAAAAGATAACTATACCATGTACAGAAAACAATGAACAAAATGGTAATAGTAAGTCTTCCCTATCAGAAATTAATTTAAATGTAAATAGATTAAATCCTATAATCAAAAGACATACAGTGGCTGAAGGAAATGCATAGCCTCAAAATAAAAGGATAAGATAGATACTCAATGAAAATGCTAACCAAAAGACAGCAGAGGTGATACTTATATTAGGTAAAATAGAGTTTGAGTCACAAACTGTCACAAGAGACAAAGAAGGACATAATTAATCAGGAAGATATGACAATTATAAATATACCACCTTGATGTACTCCTTTTCTAATTTTGAACCAGTCAGTTTTTCCATGTCTGGTTCTAATTGTTGCTTCTTGACCTGCATACAGGTTTCTCAGGAGACAGGTAAGGTGGTCTGGTACTCCCATCTCTTTAAGTTTCCACAGTTTGTTGTGATCCACAGTCAAAGGGTTTTGAGTGAAGCAGAAGTAGATGTTTTTCAGGAATTCCCTTACTTTTTCTATGATCCAACAAATGTTGGCAATTTGATCTCTTGTTCCTCTGCCTTTTCTAAATCTAGCTTGTACATCTGGAGGTTCTTGGTCCACATATTGTTGAAGCCAACTTGAATGCAAAATGCTGGGCTGGATAAATCACAAGCCGGAATCAAGACTTCCAGGAGAAATATCAACAGCTTCAGATATATTGTCACCCTGCTTATTTAACTTGTATGCAGAGTACATCATGAGAAATGCTGGGCTGGAAGAAGCACAAGCTGGAATCAAGATTGCCAGGAGAAATACCAATAACCTCGGATATGCACATGACACCACCCTTATGGCAGAAAGTGAAGAGGAACTAAAAAGCCTCTTGATAAAAGTGAAAGAAGAGAGTGAAAAAGTTGGCTTAAAGCTCAACATTCAGAAAACTAAGATCATGGCATCTGGTCCCATCACTTCATGGCAAATAGATGGGGAAACAGTGGAAACAGTGTCAGACTTTTTTTTGGCAAGACCATAGCCTTGACTATACAGACCTTTGTCAGCAAAGTGATGTCTTTGCTTTTTAACATACTGTCTAGGTTTTTATTAGCTTTCCAGCCAAGAGGCAATCATCTTCTAATTTCATGGCTGCAGTCACAATCTTCAATAATTTTAGAGCGCAAAAAGAGGAAATCTGTCATAGAGGCAGTGGGATAAGCTATTTTACATTTTAAATTTCAATTTTAAAATGCTCTCCTATCAAACTTCAGAATTTTGAATTCTTGCAAAATATTGATTATAGAATGTAATACAAAACAAATTGAATTTTTAAATTTAAATTCAGTGATGATATACATATATATTTATACATATAAGTATTTGGTTATGAAATTCCGCAAGACTTGGATATACAAATATTGAACATTCTCCACTGAATTTAACCTCATCTCAAGCAATTTAAAAAAAAAAAAAATCCTCCTAAACTCATATTGCCACTTCATAATTATTTTCAGTTTGAAAGTCTATGGCTTTTAATTAATTTCTCAGTTTAGACTATTCACCTTGATTGAAAAATATCTCAATTCAATATTTTCATGATCAGCATTCATCTGCATTCTAGACTGCTCTCTAAATTCCTAGGGAGAGATTAGGAGTGTTCTTGGGTCAGATTTGGGGAGCATCAGACCTTTTTTTGCTTGACCTTGTCCTTCCTGGCTGGGTAACTGAGTATTTATTGCATTTTAAACTTACACTCTCATTGATCCAGCAATGTTCTTACTGGGAATTAATCTTGTTTAAAAAAATAATCAGATAAGTATGCCAAGATGTAAGTACAAAGATGGTCAGTTTTGGCATGATTTTATAATAAGAAGAACCAAAATAAAAAGGTCCCTAAATATCAACAAATAAAAAATAATAGAATATAACACAACCATTAATCAAAAATGTAGGCTTAAAGATGTTAATAGCTTGTTATGCTGGAGGGGAAAAACAAATAGGACAGTATCACCCTTTTTATATAAACATGAGGATATAAATGGATTGAACATTTCTGAGTGAATATGCAAGAAATTGAATATGAGCTCTTTTACATAATTCTTTATTTAAAAAATAAGAAAGAAAAAAAGATTATGAGCAATATCTTTTGTCCAATACTATTGGCCACCTCATGCAAAGAGTTGACTCATTGGAAAAGACTCTGATGCTGGGAGGGATTGGGGGCAGGAGAAGGGGACGACAGAGGATGAGAGGGCTGTATGGCATCACTGACTTGATGGACGTGAGTCTGAGTGAACTCTGGGAGTTGGTGATGGACAGGGAGGCCTGGCGTGCTGCGATTCATGGGGTCGCAAAGAGTCAGACACAACTGAGCGACTGAACTGAACTGAACTGATGCCACAATTTTAGTCAGTTTATCTCTTTCTATATTTATTTCTATATGAATTACACATGATTTGCCCCTTCATTTTATTGATACTCATTTCTCTATATAGCTTTTGTAATTAAAAAAAAAGCAAGCTTTATCTTCTGTGTCTTGTTTTAATAGACTTACAAGTCACATCAAGCTTTTCAAACAATACATCATTTTGATCTTAGCTCCTACTGGTCTTATTCCAGTGCCAAATATCTGTTATACCTTTAGGTTCCCTACCACCATTTTTGGCACTTATGGATTGTACTATATTTTTATTTAACTTTTTGTGGATATGGTTCTTTGTACATCATAGAATTTGCTATATATTTGTTGAAATACATAAATGTAACATATGTCTCATGAGTTCTCCTATCCAGAAAGGAAAAAAAAAAAAAAAAGCTATGTCTTAAATATCTGATTTTTCTGCTTGATGATGCCATTTAATACTTAAATGTGGTCTAGAAGCTCAGTAAATATCAACTACAGTTTGTTTTGTTTTTACTGTTACTTAGCAAATAAACTTTCTCCAGTAGGTGATACTGAATTTTGAAAGTTTTTTTCTACCACTCAAACTTTAAACTCAGCAAAAAACACATTTAAAAAATTTAGGTATCAATATATTGAGAATGTGTTTCACAAACATTGGTTTTTAATCAGCTGTTTGCATTTACCTGCAATAATTCCTTGAAAAATGACTGAAATAATTTTAATATTAATAGAGAAAATTTGCCATGTATCTATAATTATACTTTCCACTTGATGAAGGTCAGAAGACATTTTGAAGCTATAGCAAAATAAAACTGATGTTGGCAGAATTTACTAAATAAATTCCAACATGCTAGGATACCTAAAGTTTCATACCCTGTGGTAAGTTCTAGTTTCACTAAAGACAATATAAGAAAACGAAGTAAGAAACAAAGTATTAATCTTCATTCTTATACAAAATGTGCTTAAAATTTAATATCCTGATAATGCTAAGGCTGCCCACGACTTCAATTTCAATAGATAGCATAAAGAGTGAGAATTCAGTTGTACCATACAGATTTCATTCAATCAAGAGAATAATGAAACAAAAATGTTCTTCAGAAAAATACCAAACTACTTATTGACAAGTGGGATAGAAACTACTGGAGCAAATAGAATTTGGGGCCTGTATGACTTATGGAGGTCCCTTTATAATAATCAAGGCCAGAATTTCAAGAGAATGGAAACAGATGGGATTATACCATTATCAGCTTATTTCAAAATAATGTTTATTGAGCACAGAAAAGGCTGACATATATTAAAATCAAGTCAAATTTGACAGGTCAAATTTCTAATTCCATTAGTTTTAAATTAAGACATTTATTGTAAGGTTAAAATTTAGAATTTTCTCAAGCATAAGCAAAACATGTTAGTTTTTCCAAAATTGATGCAATAGTCATTTAGAAACACTTCAAGTTTTTTAAAAGGGGATGAATTCAGTTATTAATTTGTTATCCTTATAGTATCTTAAAACAAAGCTAAAAGTTGGCGCATGCTCATTTTACTGAATGATAAATTATCTGTCTTTGAAAAGTCTCTTGATAATGAAATTAACTTTGAAAACTTTTGAATAATAACTTGTCAGTGAAAAATTCTAGGTGAAATACTATGGCATACATTTCATGGGCAATATGAGGAAATTTAATAGTTCCATTAAAAAAAATGAGGTATCAAATGGAAGGAAAGGCAACTACATGTTTGTTTTCTATATGTTAGTGTATTTTTGTCTTGTAAGTAAATTCATTTGTATCATTTTTTTTAGATTCCATATATAAATGATATCAAGGGGAAAAGGGTAAATTAGGAGTCTGGGATTAAAATATACACACTCCTATTTATAAAACAGATAATCAACAAGGACCATATAATACAGAGAATTATATTCAATATCTTATACTAACCTACAATGGAAAAAAACTCCTCTCTCTCTCTCTCTCTCTCTCTCTCTCTCTATATATATATATATATATACAAACATGTATATAACTTAGATAGCATTTTAAGAAGCAGAGACATTACTTTGTCAACAAAGGTCCATCTAGTCAAGGCTATGGTTTTTCCAGTGGTCATGTATGGATATAAGAGTTGGACTGCAAAGAAAGTGACGCCAAAGAATTAATGCTTTTGAACTGTGGTGTTGGAGAAGACTCTTGAGAGTCCCTTGGACTTCAAGGAGATCCAACCAGTCCATTCTAAAGGAGATTGGTCCTGGGTGTTCATTGGAAGGACTGATGCCAGAGCTGAAACTCCAATACTTTGGCCACCTCATGTGAAGAGTTAACTCATTGGAAAAGACCCGGATGCTGGGAGGGATTTGGGGCAGGAGGAGAAGGGGACGACAGAGGATGAGATGGCTGGATGGCATCACCCACTCGATGGACGTGAGTTTGAGTAAACTCCGGGAGTTGGTGATGGACAGGGAGGCCTGGTGTGCTGCAATTCATGGGGTCACAAAGAGTCAGACATGACTGAGCAACTGAACTGACATACATATATATATGGCTTTCCAGATGGCACTAATGGTAAAGAACCTGTCTGCCAGTGTAGGAGACACAAGAGACAAGAGTTCAATCCTTGATTGAGAAGATCCCCTGCAGGAGGGCATGGCAGCCCACTCTAGTATTGTTGCCTGGATGGAGGAGCTTAGCAGGCTACATATGGTCCATGGGATCACAGAGTTGGACATGACTGAAGCGACTTAGCACAGCACACACACATAATATATATATATATATATACACACACATAACTGTATCACTTTACACCTGAAACTAACACAACATTGTACATTAATTGTATTTCAATACATTTTTTTAAGTAAAAGTACAATAACAACAAAAATGGAAAGAAAGCTACAGACAAGAAAGCTATACCTTTCTTCTGCATTCCTGTAACATTTGTTAACAATGTCTTCTCTCCTTTTGTTCTGGGAAGAATTTTGCCAATGATCCCATTTGCCCAATCTCTCTCCTCACCTCTTTTCCCCTCCTTCTTGCCCTCTGTTAACACAATTCCTTCTCTTCCCTTCTGTTTGCTCTAATCTTCTGCTCCTCGGCCTTCTACTCTGCGTCTGGGCTCACTCTGCCCTCTCCCACTCTCTTGCTACTCTCATTCTCTTTTTCTCTAGCAGTGTTTCAAAATAACTCTTTCCAGCTATCTTTCTTCTTTCAGATACACGTAGTCATCCAAGTGATCTGCCTATAAGAAAAATTTGGATAATGCTATTAAAATTTTTAAATAGAAAATATAGTTAAAATATAAAACTTAAAGCAACTAAAGTTCACAGATTTAAAACTCCCTTTTAATGTGTTCCTACATTTTTTTTTTTCCAATCTGATCTCTAGCCTGCTGTGTCTCAGGTACCTTAGCCACCCTGGAATGACTGCTCTTAGTTTTCTGAGTATGCCACTAGGTGTTCAGTATTTGCTTGTGTAGGTTCCTCTATATCAACCCACACAACTGGTACATAAAGGTATACGCTTTTCCTCAGTTTATCGCAGCTTTCAGGAAATACACACCACAATCAGATACAAACTCAGATTTATTCGATTAGCACAACACTTGAAATGGGAAACTAAACTCCAGATTTGGCAAAACAAAAACAAAAAAATTCCATTAAATCAATCAATGTGCTTGCTATATTCCAGTCATATAAATGTGATGGATTTGCTTGTTTCACTAATAGATGTACTTCAGCAGAAAATAAGAAAATTAAGTAAGAATTTTCATAAACGTTCTTGGGGAAATCACAAAGTAAAGCTAACATCTACTATGAAAGTGAAAGTGAAAGCAAAACTCCCTCAGCTCTATCTAACTCTTTGTGAACCCATGGACAGTACAGCCCATGGAATTCTCTAAGCCAGAATACTGGAGTGGGTAGCCTTTCCCTTCTCCAGGGAATCTTCCCAACCCAGGGTTCGAACCCAGGACTCCCACATTGCAGGCAGATTCATTACCAGCTCATCCACAAAGGAAGCCCACATTTACTATATTGATCAGTATATGATATCTTAAAAGTAAGTTTCAGTTCAGTCCAGTCATTCAGTCGTGTCCCACTATGTGACCCCATGGACTGCAGTTGCCAGGTCTCCCTGTCCATCACCAACTCCCAGAGTTTACTAAACTCATGTCCATTGAGTCAGTGATGCCATCCAACCATCTCATCCTCTGTCATCCCCTTCTCCTCATGCCTCTAATCTTTCCCAGCATCAGGGTCTTTTCCAGTTAGTCAGTTCTTCCTATCAGGTGTTCAAAGTATTGAAGTTTCAGCTACAACATGAGTCCTTCCAATGAATATTCAGGACTGATTTCCTTTAGGATGGACTGGTTGGATCTCCTTGCAGTCCAAGGGACTCTCAAGAGTCTTCTCCAACACCACAGTTCAAAAGCATCATTCTTCGGTGCTCTGCTTTCTTTATCATCCAACTCTCATATCTGTACATGATTACTGGAAAAACAATAGCTCTGACTAGACAGACTGTTGTTGACAAAGTAATGTCTCTGCTTTTGAATATGCTGTCTAGGTTGGTCATAACTTTTCTTCCAAGGAGCAAGTGTCATTAAATTTCATGGCTACAATCACCATCTGCAATGATTTTGGAGCCCAAGGAAAGAAAGTCTGTCACTATTTCCATTGTTTCCCCATCTATTTGCCATCAAGTGATGGGACCAGATGTCATGATCTTATTTTTCTGGATGTTGAGTTTGAAGCCAGCTTTTTCACTCTCCTCTTTCACCTTCATCAAGAGGCTCTTTAGTTCTTCTTCACTTTCTGCCATCAGTGTGGTGTCATCTGCACATCTGAGGTTATTGATATTTCTCCTGGCAATCTTGATTCCAGCTTGTGCTTCTTCCAGTCCAGCATTTCTCATGATGTACTCTGCATATAAGTTAAATAAGTAGGGTAACAATATACAGCTTTTACGTACTCCTTTTCCTATTTGGAACCAGTCTGTTGTCCCATGTCCAATTCTAACTGTTGTTTCTTGACCTGAATACAGATTTCACAGAAAGCAGGTCAGGTGGTCTGGTATTCCCATCTCTTGAAGAATTTTCCACAGTTTGTGGTGATCTACACAGTCAAAGGCTTTGGCATAGTCAATAAAGCAGAACTAGATATTTTTCTGAAACCCTCTTGCTTTTTCAATGATGCAACAAATGTTGGCAATTTGATCTCTGGTTCCTCTGCCTTTTCTAAATCCAGCTTGAGTATCTGGAAGTTCTCAATTCACGTACTGTTGAAACCTGTCTTGGAGAATTTTGAGCATTACTTTACTAGTGTGTGAAATGAGTGCAATTGTGTGGTAGTTTGAGCATTCTTTGGCATTGGCTTTATTTGGTATTGGAACAAAAACTGAGCTTTTCCAGTCCTTTGGCCACTGCTGTGTTTTACAAATGTGCTGGCATATTGAGTGCAACACATTCACAGCATCATCTTTTAGGATTTGAAATAGCTCAACTGGAATTCCATCACCTCCACTAGCTTTGTTTGTAGTGATGCTTCCTAAGGCCCACTTGACTTCTCATTCCAGGATGTCTGGCTTTAGGTGAGTGATCACACCATAGTGATTATCTGGGTTGTGAAGATCTTTTTTTGTATACTTCTGTGTGTCTTGCTACCTCTTCTTAATATCTTCTGCTTCTGTTAGGTCCATACCATTTTTGTCCCTTATTGTGCCCATATTTGCATGGAAAGTTCCCTTGGTATCTCTAATTTTCTTGAAGAGATATTTAGTCTTTCCCATTCTATTGTTTTCCTCTATTTCTTTGCATTGATCACTGAGAAAGGCTTTCTTATCTGTCCTTGCTAGTCTTTGGAACTCTGCATTCAAATGGGTATATCTTTCCTTTTCTCCTTTGCCTTTCACTTCTCTTCTTTTCTCAGCTATTTGTAAAGCCTCCTCAGACAAACATTTTGCCTTTTGCATTTCTTTTTCTTAGGGTTGGCCTCCTGTACAGTGTCATGAACCTCTGTCCATAATTCTTCAGGCACTCTATCAGATCTAATCCCTTGAATCTATTTTTCACTTCCACTGTATAATCAGAAGGGATTTGATTTAGGTCATACCTGAATGGTCTAGTGGTTTTCCCTACTTTCTTCAATTTAAGTCTGAATTTGGCAATAAGGAGTTCATGACCTGAGCCACAAGTCAGCTCCCAGTCTTGTTTTGCTGACTGTAGAGCGCTTCTCCATCTTTGGCTGCAAAGAATATTATCAGTCTGATTTTGGTATTGACCATCTGGTGATGTCCACGTGTATAGTCTTCTCTTGTGTTGTTGGAAGAGGGTATTTGCCATGACCAGTGTGTTCTCTTGGCAAAACTCTGTTAGCCTTTGCCCTGCTTCATTGTGTACCCCATGGCCAAATTTGCCTGGTACTCCAGGTATTTCTTGACTTTCTACTTTTGCATTCCAAAAGAAAAGAACATCTTTTTGGGGTCTCAGTTCTAGAAGGTCTTGAAGGGCATAGAGCCATTCAATTTCAGCTTCTTCAGCATTACTGGTCAGGGCATAGACTTGTATTACTGTGATATTGAATGGTTTGCCTTGGAAACAAACAGAGATCATTCTGTCATTTTTGAGACTGCATCCAAGTACTGCATTTCATACTCTTTCATTGACTACTATAGCTACTCCATTTCTTCTAAGGGATTCTTGCCTAATTACTCTGACTGAAACTGAAAGGGATGTAGAGCAGTGTGTCAGCTGAAAAGGAGAAGGTAGAGTGTTCTACCCAAACATGTGAAAGCCTGGAGGTGAAAAAGAGCAGGACCTCATCACAGGACTGAGAGTTAACCTAGATATTACTAGAGACTATTGTGAAATGACAGAGGTACTGAAAAATGAATCAGGGCCTGGGATTGTGTTATAGGGTTCAGATTTTATCCTGCTACTGCTACTGCTAAGTCGCTTCAGTCGTGTCAGACTCTGTGCAACCCCAGAGACGGCAGCCCACCAGGCTCCCCCATCCCTGGGATTCTCCAGGCAAGAACACTGGAGTGGGTTGCCATTTCCTTCTCCAATGCATGAAAGTGAAAAGTGAAAGTGAAGTTGCTCAGTCGTGTCCGACTCTTAGAGACCCCATGGACTGCAGCCTACCAGGCTCCTCTGTCCATGGGATTTTCCAGGCAAGAGTACTGGAATGGGGTGCCATTGCCTTCTCCAGATTTTATCCTAGAGACATTTAAAAGATAATGAACTATATAAATATGCATCAGAGGGTCAATTTCATGTTTGAGGAATACTACAGTGTCTGCTCTGTGGGAACCTATATATTCACAAGAAAATCTACAGATTTTAAATGACAATCAATGACTTGTAATTTGAGTTTCAGATGTAGACACACATTCTTTGCAATGTCTCTAGAATCTGTAAGGCGGACTATCATCTCAAGACTGTTTTTCAAATATACTTTTGAAAAGTATGACTTAGAACTAACCAGATGTATTTTGGATTAACATAGATAAGAAATTAAAATAATCTGGTGTATCTTAAGCAATAATGAATAAAATTTAATAAATTATAGTTGTGTAGTCATTATAGTATTAATAATAATTATGGATCATTAATAAGAATTCTCAATGTTGAATACATGCAATATATCTTTATGAGTGAGATATAATTTATTAGAAGAAATATTCATTGAAAATGCTACCTTTATGTGCAAGGAGAATATTTAGAATCTACTGAGAGAATACTTAAGAAATATTTAGAATAAACTGCATTACTATTTTACTTACAAGATGTCATTAAGCTCCATTTTCTAGATAGCCATTAGTAGTGATAGCTTCTCTCTCACATATAGGCATCTTACTTATAAGAATTAATGAGTAGAATTGATCATGGCAGATTGTTGGCATTTTCTGACAATAAAGTAAGTTGTGTTTTTCCAGAAATGGTTTCAGTCATGCCACCAGTTTGAGAAAGTTTAGTTAAGGACAAATGAGGTAAGTCACTGGGAGCCTGTTGGTGCCCCTTGACTCCTTTTCACTGGAGAAGATAATTACTCAGAAAATAACTTTAGTTCAAGGGCAGATTTAAGTTTTGTGGAGCTATTTTCAGGAAAAGAAGATAATATTATGAACATAATATTTGATAGGAAAGTAAATTTTACACTGAGATCACATATATAAATTAACTGAAATGTAACTAATAATCCAAAATTTACAAAATCGAGGAGAAAAAAGAATATTGATTAATCAGATCCTTGAAATATCTCTAGTACAGTTTTTGACTGCATATTCTTAGATCAACCTACTTTCTCCTTACTTGATGGAAATGACATTATGTAGTCAATGTCACATGAATAGTTGATCTACCAGTGTAGCCAATAGAACATATTCATAATTGGGATTTGTAAAACATCAGGTTCTGCTAGTGCTAAAGAACCTGCCTACCAATGCAGAAGATGTAAGAGACATGGGTTCGAGTCAGAGAGGAAAGTGACTGATTATAGTTGAAATATATTAGTTTTTTAAATTTTATAGAAACATGTGATAATGTGAAAACACAGTAAACGACCTTCTCAGATTGCATCCTTCTACAATCTGTAAAGAGCTTCCTTGGTGGCTCAGACTGTAAAGAATCCACCTGTAATATGGGAGACCTGGGTTCAATCCCTAGGTTGGGAGTATCCTTTGGTGGAGGGCATGGCGATCCACTCCAGTATTCTTGCCTGGAGCATCCATGGACAGAGGAGCCTTACGAGCTGCAGTCCATGGGGTTGCACTGTCAGACATGACTGACCGACTAAGCACAGCACACAGCACACAATATGGACAAAAATTTTATGTATTCATTTTCACCCAGATTCCAGAATAATTGTTCATTTTCCTTGCTTCTTCAAGGTGGCAAGCCCTCTGTTCCCCCTTCTGCCCAACACATAGTATTACTAGATCTGAAGTGCTGTACTCTCCCTAAAGGCTTTCCTATACTATACCAGTTCCTCTTAAATTAAATCATTTCTATATCTGTAAATGCTTTTAATTAATCATTCAGACTGTACTATCTGTTTGCTGCATTGAATCTGATTGATATACCTTCTTGGATTTCAGTTTTTATCTTAAATATAACTTTCTTATCAAGTTCTTTCTCAATCAATCTGTTGGTATTCTTTTTTTTTTTTCTATCATGGTATTTATTTGGTCTCACAGTGCTTATCCAAATTAGTAATTATATATTTATTTGCATTAAACATTAGTCCTCTGGTACAAATGCAGTTCCTGCAACATCAGTTCAGTTCAGTTCAGTTCAGTCACTCAGTCATGTCCCACACTTTGTGACCCCATGAATCACAGCACGCCAGACCTCCCTGTCCATCACCAACTCGCAGAGTTCACTCAGACTCACATCCATCGAGTCAGTGATGCCATCCAGCCATCTCATCCTCTGTCGTCCC
>NW_011494832.1:3042955-3043158 GCF_000754665.1 Bison bison bison | reverse complement strand
TGGCAAAGTAATATCTCTGCTTTTGAATATGCTATCTAGGTTGGTCATAACTTTCCTTTCAAGGAGTAATTGTCTTTTAATTTCATGGCTGCAGTCACCATCTGCAGTGATTTTAGAGGCCCCAAAAATAAAGTCTGACACTGTTTCCACTGTTTCCCCATCTATTCCCATGAAGTGATGGGACCATATGCCATGATCTTAGT
>NW_011494832.1:3042371-3042855 GCF_000754665.1 Bison bison bison | reverse complement strand
CACATCAGTTCAGTTCAGTTCAGTTCAGTCGCTCAGTCATGTCCCACACTTTGTGACCCCATGAATCACAGCACGCCAGACCTCCCTGTCCATCACCAACTCGCAGAGTTCACTCAGACTCACATCCATCGAGTCAGTGATGCCATCCAGCCATCTCATCCTCTGTCGTCCCCTTCTCCTCCTGCCCCCAATCCCTCTCAGCATCAGAGTCTTTTCCAATGAGTCAACTCTTCACATGAGGTGGCCAAAGAACTGGAGTTTCAGCTTTAGCATCATTCCTTCCAAAGAAATCCCAGGGCTGATCTCCTTCAGAATGGACTGCTTGGATCTCCTTGAAGTCCAAGGAACTCTCAAGAGTCTTCTCCAACACCACAGTTCAAAAGCATCAATTCTTCGGCGCTCAGCTTTCTTCACAGTCCAACTCTCACATCCATACATGACCACTGGAAAAACCATAGCCTTGACTAGACGGACCTTTGTTGGC
>NW_011494832.1:3016753-3042271 GCF_000754665.1 Bison bison bison | reverse complement strand
TTCCACTGTTTCCCCATCTATTCCCATGAAGTGTTGGGACCATATGCCATGATCTTAGTTTTCTGAATGTTGAGTTTTAAGCCAACTTTTTAACTCTCCTCTTTCACTTTCATCAAGAGGCTTTTTAGTTCCTCTTAACTTTCTGCCATAAGGGTGGTGTAATCTGCATATCTGAGGTTATTGATATTTCTCCCGGTAAAGAAGCTTGCGCTTCTTCCAGCCCAGTGTTTCTCATGATATACTCTGCATAGAAGTTAAATAAAGCAGGGTGACAATATACAGCCTGCAACATAATAGGTACTAAATAAGTATTCACAGTAAAATACCAAGGTAAGGTAAATTCATCCACTCCATATTCCCAAACAAGGTGAAATTAAGTTTTTGCCTTTGGAAGGACAGGTGGAAATGGAAGAGAGGACGAGATGTAAGTCTACACATAGGGCGTTGACAGGCAACCCTAAAACACAAAATGTTTGTCCTCCAACCTGTTCTCCTTGGACCATCCCAAATTATGGGTATCAAACAATAACAAAATACTTAGCTATGGAGCTAGAGTATAGCTAAAATCATAGCTACTGAGCCAGGTAGTCCCTCACAGTCACAAGAATAGGGGTTAATCCATTGGTATTTAAGCTAGTGTGCACATCTGATACTAGCTAATGCCAAACCACAGCTGGGATCAAAACTCTTGGTAGGTTTGTTAAACTGTAATCACTTTTGGTCATATTATTAAATTAGCAGTAACACTATCCTGCATTTATAAGGCTGTGTTTTCTGGATCTTGCTTACTGCATTATAGCAGGGTTTTATTGTACCTGAATGGGTGAATGAGCTTAAATTTATCAGTATTTGTTCTATTTTAAAGATAACAAATATTTATGGTTAAAATAATGAATGTGACATAATGAAAAGAATTTTTCAAAGACTGAGTTTAAACTAACACTGTTTTGAGGGAAATAAAATTATTTACCTTTGTAAATAGAAGTTGTTAACTGTTATCAAAATGCTTTAAATTTTCTATTTTCTTCTTAGGAAAATCATGCACAACATACTGGGAATTATATGTTCAGGGAAATCAAATAACTGTTTCTATTTTTGCACATGTATTTTTATAAAATTTAAAAAACAAGTTTGCATACATTAAATCACTTGAGTATAAGGACCTTATGAGTTCCCTACTTATACGGTAAGTAGATTCAATCAACATTTATTCTAGCCCTGTTAACTTTGTCTTCTTATATTTTGAAGCTAGTATCTAATCTTTCTAGGTCATTTTGCATCTAGAAGAGGCCATGTGGCAATCTAACCAAGGAAAGTATTTGGAAGTGTTGGGGATTTCAGGAAAGTGTTTGCATTTTGATAAGGATCCTCCACTTTCTCCTTCATTACTTTTTCTTCCTGATTGGGGTGTAGTCATTAAGAGTGAAATCATAGAAGAGATATTTCAACAATTAGAAAAACCTCAAAACATAAAAATACTAGCCCTGAAATCCTTGAGATGTTGAACCAAGGCCAACAACTGCCTCCTTCTTGGCATCGTGTTGCATTTTAACAAAATACATTTCAAGTTTATTTACGCTTCACTTCAATAGCATATCATTTTCTATAAAGAGAATAGAAAGATGATTTACTTTGTCTCCTATGATATTAACAGTCAAACATAAGCAACAAATGATAGAGTGACACTGGAATATTATTATTTAGCCAATGGGTAAACTGATGTTCAACATAGTTCATACACATTTATCCACAAAATTTAGGGTGCAGTCGGGATCTAAATCTGGGGAAGAAGTACTCTCATTCACTAGAAGTTTACTACCTAGAAGAGAAACAATACTTGCCTTAAAACTAATATATTGAAATATGTGGTAATTTATTAGGCTGGGTGGCTTCATAGTTCAGATCAGTTCAGTTCAGTCTCTCAGTCTGTCCAACTCTTTGCAACCTCATGGACTGCAGGGCTACAGGCTTCCCTGTTCATCAACAACTCTCAGAGCCTACTCAGATTCATGTCCACTGTGTCAGTGATGGCATCCAACCATCTCATTCTCTGCAGTCCCCTTCTCCTCCTGTCTTCAGTCTTTCACATCAGGGTCTTTTCCAATGAGTCAGTTCTTCGCATCAGCTGGCCCAGGTATTGGAGTTTCAGCTTCAGCATCAGTCCTTCCAATGAATATTCAGGACTGATCTCCTTTAGGATGGACTGGTTGGATCTCCTAGCAGTCCAAGGGACTCTCAAGAGTCTTCTTCAACACCACAGTTCAAAAGCATCAATTCTTCCGTGTTTAGCTTTCTTTATAGTCCAACTCTCACACCCATACATAACTACTGGAAAAACCATAGCTTTGACTAGACAGACCTTTGTTGGTAAAGTAATGTCTCTGCTTTTTATAGCTAATCCTTTTTGAGTAGTTACGTGTCAGTCACTTTTCTAGCCAATTTATATATGTTAACTCTTTTTATTCTCAACATAATCATATTACAAATGTGGTACACTATGTACATTTCACAGAGGAGAAAACTGAGGGTATAAGAACTTTTGAGTTTTTAAGGAACTTGTCAGAAGTGACAGAGCCAATAAGTGACAAGTGACAGAACTGGCATTTGGACTCAGGCAGTCTGGCTGTAGCAAATATGCTCTTAGCCATTCCCTTATACTATTTCTCACTGATCTGTTCATGTTGGTCTTAATGAAGTAGATATTTTATCCTAATTTTAGGATAATATAATTAAAACTTACAGAGTATTTTTTTTAAAAAAAACAGTTTTTAGATGCAATAAATAGAGAAAAACTAACACTTGCATAGCACTTAGGATGTGCCCAGCACTGTTCCATATAATTTTCATGTCTTAGCCCACTTAATCCTCATAACAAAATAATAATTTGATGAGGCTGGAAGTATTTATTATCTCTATTTTACAGAAGAGAAAACGGAATTCCATAAAGCTAAGACACTTGCCCAAAGTTGCAAAGCTAGTAAGTGATGCAATTGGGATTCTAACCCAAGAAATTTGACCCCAACATTTGGCTCTTAAACACTTCGATAAAAAAGCACATAACCTTCTGTTCAGTGCACAAATAGTAAAGGCTGGTAAAATTTATAGATGAAATAATGAATATTTACAAAACAGGGGAAGTTTCATGGAAGGGGAAATTTGATTTGAATTAATTTTGAAGAGAGAATAAAGTAAGTAGATTTAAAACACAAAATTGAGATTCAGAATTTATTATGAAAGATGAAAAAGCTGGGAAAAATTTCAGAGTATCAGAGTCAAGTAGAAGTGTGCTGTGTCATGCTAAGTTGCTTCAGTCGTGTCCACCTCTTTGCAACCCTATGGACTGTAGCCTGCCAGCCTCCTCTGTCCATGGGATTCTCCAGGCAACAATACTGGAGTGGGTTGCCATTTTCTCCTCCAGGGGATCTTCCCAACCAGGGGTTAAACCCGTGTTTCCTACAAGTTTCCTACATTGCAGGCAGATTCTTTACCTCTGAACCACCAATAGAATTACCACAATCCTTTTAGCAAAGTGATGCAGAATAAAAAGATAGAGGATGAAAGAAGGAAAGAAATGAAGAAACAGAGGAGGGACTACAGAAAGGAATTTTGGACCCAACCAAGAGTTTGTTCACCCTCTGCATCTGCAACTTCTAAAAATGGAGAGGCACCATAAGGAGAAGAAGAAGGAGTAGAGGCCAGATGAGAGAGGAAACAGGGGATCAATCACAACACTTGAACCCAATAAGTTTTATAGTTTGAGAAAGGTCAGATATCCAAATAAATCTGGAAAGATAAAAAATCAGTGCATACAAGAGATGATGAATAAAGAACACCAGATTGATGATTCAGAGGTATTAATTTTCTTTGGAAATGACAGGCTAGATGTTCCATCCATGGCCTATCAAGTTAAAGTAGATTTTTTTCTTGGCATCTACAAAACAAAATGTCATAATTTATAGAAATGATGGTGTATTTCACTTTACAAGGTTGTCTGTGAAAAAAAACTATGTAAATTGAATTACATTTTTACTGCACCTATGGAATTTTCAAAGCAGAAATATAGTTCTGTGATCCAGCAAAAAACAATTATTTCTAGAGAGAATGATGTATTTCTGCTTCTTTGTTTTCAGTAAATTTAAAATTCATGTAGATGCCTTTTGTAGGGTTTCCCTCATAGCTCAGTTGGTAAAGAATACACCTGCAATGCAGGACACCCCAGTTCGATTTCTGGGTTGGGAAGATCCCCTGGGGAAGGAATAGGCTACCCACTCCAGTATTCTTGGGCTTCCCTTGTGGCTCAGCTGGTTAAGAATCTGCCTGCAATGTAGGAGACCTGGGTTCAATCCCTGGGTTGGGATGATCCACTGGAGAAGGGAAAGGCTACCTACTCCAGTATTTTGGCCTGGAGAATTCCATAGACTAGTCCATGGGGTCACAAAGAGTCAGACAAGACTGAACGACTTTCACTTTCGGATGCCTTTTACTGATACTTCAATAAACCTGTTTTGGTTTTTTTTTTTTTTAAGTACAATATTAGTCCCCATATGGGCCACTATGGTGATAAAATACAGTTTGAAATTTCTTGTCAAGATGGCTTTGTATGTTGAGGTGTTAAGGAGCCCCCTTTGCTCCAAGTATATCCCAATGACAGATAAAATACAAATAAGTGAATCAAGCACATACAATAAGATTCAAAGAAGGTAAACATCTCCATAAATAAACACAAAACTAAAATATCAGCTTAAATTGCAGATCTTCTGAGTGATCAGTCAAAAGCCAATGGAGATGGTTAGGAAGTCAATTTCTTATTTAACAGGGAGTAAAAATATTCTATAGGATGCAGAAGACATTACTTAGACTCAGTGCCTGACACTGGGATCAGGGGCTAGAGGGCTCTCCCACTAATTCTCCTGAAGGAAAGCTGAGAAGTGTTGCTAATTGGATCTATTTGAGCTATGATTTAAATAAATCTATGTGCCTAAGTTGGGAAAGAATATAGGTAAACCTTCTTAATAACAACCTAATCCAAGAATCCAGTGACTCAGTATCTGGATATTTATGCTTCCAGTATAGGTATGTATGCTCATACAGAGTCACTCTCCAGTTGGTACGTGGGCAAAATACAAAAATAACTAGCAGAGGATACTGAGTAATAAAATCAGGCAGAATATGGAGGAGTCAAATGTTAAGAGGTGACTAACATGAAAATGATCCCCATTTTCTTAAGGATTTTCCCTGCTGATGGGAATTTCAAGAGAGCTTCTCAGGAGACTGAGGGCCCTGCTCACTATCAGGCAGCCTAGAACCAGATAGGAACAGTTAGGCTGCAATGGGGGAGATAAAAGTTATAGAAGCTGAAGTTGTGCACCTGCATTCCCAATGACATAAAAAAAAAAAAACCCAAAAACAATTCAAAGTAACAATCAAAAAGTAGGATCAGCAAATCAGCATGTGTTAGAACTGGACATGGAACAACAGACTGGTTCCAAATCAGGAAAGGAGTATGTCAAGGCTGTATATTGCCACTCTCTTTATTTAAATTATATGCAGGGTGCATCAAGAAAAATGCTGGGCTGGATGAAGCACAAGTTGGAATCAAGATTGCCGGGAGAAATAGCAATAACCACAGATAAACAGATGACACCACCCTTATGGCAGAAAACGAAGAAGAACTAAAGAGCCTCTTGATGAAAGTGAAAGAGGAGAGTGAAAAAGTTGGCTTCAAACTCAACATTCAGAAAACTAAGATTATGGCATCCGGTCCCATCACTTCATGGAAAATAGATGAGGAAACAATGGAAACAGTGAAAGACTATTTTTCTGGGCTCCAAAATCACTGCAGATGGTGATTGCAGCCATGAAATTAAAAGACGCTTGCTCCTTGGAAGAAAAGTTATGACCAACCTAGACAGCATATTGAAAAGCAGAGACGTTACTTTGCCAACAAAGGTCTATCTAGTCAAAGCTATGGTTTTTCCAGTAGTCATGTATAGTGAGTCATGTATGAGAGTTGTACTACAAAGAAACCTGAGCATGGAAGAATTGATGCTTTTTAACTGTGGTGTTAGAGAAGACTCTGGTGTTAGAGAAGACTCTTGAGAGTCCCTTGGACTGCAAGAAGATCCATCCAGTCCATCCTAAAGGAAATCAGTCCTGAATATTCACTGGAAGGACGGATGCTATAGCTGAAACTTCAATAATTTGGCCACCTGATGTGAAGAACTGACACATTGGAAAAGACCGTGA
Source organism: Bison bison bison (assembly GCF_000754665.1). Taxonomy (NCBI): domain Eukaryota; kingdom Metazoa; phylum Chordata; class Mammalia; order Artiodactyla; family Bovidae; genus Bison; species Bison bison. The sequence continues at coordinate 3,036,025 of NW_011494832.1, read as the reverse complement.
TGCTGAGAAACATTGAAGGCAGGAGGAGAAGGGGCGACAGAGGATGAGATGGTTTTATAGCATCAACAACTCAATGGTCATGAGTTTGAGCAAGTTCTGGGAGTTGGTAATGGACAGGGAAGCCTGGCATGCTGCAGTCCATGAGGCCACAAAGAGTCAGACATGACTGAACTGAACCTAGTATTAAAATTATGACAATATACAGGAAGGTTTATGTGTCAATCAGGAAAGTTCAAGACAAGAAAAAATAGTCTTATATAAAGAAAATAAGATGAAGTGACTTAAAAAGAAAAAATAAAATATTGAAATGAATTTTGAATAAGATGATAGTAAATTAATATATTGAATTACAATGCACAAAAATTTCAAAGGCAAAGGAATAATTACATAATAGATAAAATATATGGAAGATCAAGAACTAGAACCCAACTCATGAAAACTAAGTATTATCAAAGTTAGGTCAGAACATTTAACAATTGCTGTCCATACTTTTACCCAGTTTCATCCAGCATGAATATAAACAATCCACAGAAACTGGAAGTCATTGTCTGCCGATCTAGGAATGCTCTTCTCATCTTCATATACCATGGCAGCCTATCATATTGTTCTACTCTAAGAGTAGTACAAATGCAGATAATAATACATTCTCGGTTCCTTCAGGTGATGAGTCAGTAAGTCAGTCAGTTCAGTCACTCAGTCCTGTCCGACTCTTTGTGAACCCATGGACTGCAGCACGCCAGGCTTCCCTGTCCATCACCAACTCCCAGAACTTGCTCAAACTCATGACCATTGAGGGTGTGATGCCATCCAACCATCTAATCCTCTGTTGTCCCCTTCTCCTCCCACCTTCAATCTTTCCCAGCATCAGGGTTTTTTCCAATGAGTCAGTTCTTCGCATCAACTGGCCCAAGTATTGGAGTTTCAGCTTCAGCATCAGTCCTTCCAATGAATATTCAGGATTTATTTCCTTTAGGATGGACTGGTTGGATCTCCTAGCAGTCCAAGAGACTCTAAAGAGTCTTCTCCAACACCACAGCTCAAAACCATCAATTCTTCAGTGCTCAGCTTTCTTTCTGGTTCAACTCTCATATATATACATGAATACTGGAAAAACCACAGCTCTTACTAGATGGACCTTTGTGGGCAAAGTAATGTCTCTGCTTTTTAATATGCTGTCTAGGTCGGTAATAGCTTTTCTTCCAAGGAGCAAGTGTCTTTTAATTTCATGCCTGTAGTCCCCATCTGCAGTAATTTTGGAGTCCAAGAAAATAAAGTCTGTCACTGTTTCCATTCCCTCCCCATCTATTTGCCTTGAAGTGATGGAACAGGATGCCATGATCTTTGTTTTTTGAATGTTGAGTTTTAAGCCAGCTTTTTCATTCTCCTCTTTCACTTTCATCAAGAGACTGTTTAGTTCCTCTTCACTTTCTGCCATAACCTCATCTGCATATCTGAGATTATTGGTATTTTTCCCTGCAATCTTGTTTCCAGCTTGTGATTTATCCAGCCTGGCATTTTGCATGATGTACTCTGCATATAACTTAAATAAGCAGGGTGACAATACACAGTCTTGAAGTACCCCTTTCCCAATTTGGAACCAGTCCATTGTTCCATTTCTGGTTCTCACTGTTGTTTCTTGACCTGCATACAAATTTCTCAGGAGGCAGGTCAGGTGGTCTGGTATTCCCATCTCTTGAAGAATTTTCCAGTTTGTTGTGATCCACACAGTGAAAGGCTTTAGTGTAGTCAATGAAGCAGAAGTAGATATTCTGGAATTCTCTTGCCTTTTTTTTTTTTTTTTGATCCAACGGATGTTGGCAATTTGATCTCTGGTTCCTCTGCCTTTTCTAAATCCACCTTGAACTCGGTTCACATACTGTTGAAGCCCAGCTTGGAGAATTTTGAGATTACTTTGCTAGTGTGTGAGATGAGTGCGATTGTGTGGTAGTTTGAGGATTCTTTGGCATTGCCTTTCTTTGGGATTGGAATCACTTCAAAACCATTAAAAACAGACCACAAAGGGTAATGATGGAATAAACTACAGCTAATTTAAATTTAAAAGTTTATTCCAGGATGTTAAATTTTAGCAAGCTATAAAAGAATCTTGGAATAGAAGATCAACATTAGGAACAGAATATAGGGAGGCAAGTCACAGACTCCAATAGCCATGCCAGAATATTTCCCAGCCTCAAGCCAATATTGCTGACCAGCGAAAGCTTCAGCACTGTCAAGTCATGACTGGTCTCTACATTTTATGAGTGTTAAATGTTGTCATCAGTGTTATTACCACTACCAAGCACTGAACTCTGTGTGTGTCAGGCACCAAAAATGCCTCATCTGGTATAATACTACAGAGTATATGTGGCAGGTGGAGTCTTTTCCCCCAATTATTTAATCAGCAGACTCCTACTGTTTTCCACATATCAAATCCCAGAAGATTATAAAATAAGAAAAATAACAATAGGGCCATGATTTTATGGTGACTAAAGCAAGACAGATACAATCAAAATTGAGGCAGACTTTTTTGTAGAATTTGATAAGTTGATTTTCAATTTTACATGGAAATAATAAAGAACCTGAAATATCCAAAGTTATTTTTAAAGGAATAAAGTAAAAGGACTTACTGATTTCAAGCCATATCCTGAAAATATACTAACCAAGACAGTGTGGAACTTGAGAAAAGTGATATAGATTTCAATAGAATATTGCCTTTAGGCAATTTAAAGTGTTGTTCTAACAACTGGTAACAATATGGAGAAAATAAATGGTGATACTTATCATACTCTATACACAAAATTTTATTCAAAATGGATCATAGATCTAAATATGAAATCTAAAGCTATAATTCTCCTAGAAGAAAACATAAAGAAAAATCTTTGCAACCTTCAAGTGATCAAAGGTTTCTTAGAACACAAAACAATGAACCATAAATTTCTTAAAAATGATAAATCAACATTCATTAAAATTTAAAATTCACTCTTCTGGAGACACAGTTAAGAAAATGAAATGGCCAACCACAAACTGAGAGAAAATATTCACAACACATAAATCAGACAAAGATTAAAAAGTGCTTATAATTCAATAATAATAAGATAAACAATGAAAATTTTAAAAAATGGGCAGAAGGATTTAGTAGTTATTTCAAAAGAGAAAATATACAGATGGCCTATAGCATCATTAGTCTTTGAAGGTAAGAATTCAAACCACATTGAGACACATCACCACACCCATCAGAATGGGAAAATTAAAATGAAGTTAAAACAGAACAGGAAAGGATATGGCCAACTAGGACTTGCATACATAGCTAATGAGGATATAAAATGGTATGGCTACTTTGTAAGAGGGTTGGCAATTTCTTAAAAGCTTAAACATACACTTATTGATGATTCAGACTTTCCACTCCTAGGTATTTACCCAAGAAAAATAAAAATGTATGACCACAAAAAGAGTGGGTCACAAATATCCTTAACAGATTTAAGTAGACAAAACTATAAATAATCCAAATGTCTAACAACACATGAATGGGAAATTATGATAGAGCCATTCAATGAAATACTAGGTAGCAGTAAAATAATTAGCTATTAATTAATTCATGCTGTAATTTTAATAAATTTTTTTAAAAACCATTATGTTAGGTGAAAGAAGCCAGGTCAAAAAACAAACGAAAAACAAGAAAAAAAATGCATATTTTATAATTCCATTCACATAAAATTCTAAAGAGTAGACCAACTCATAGTGAAAAAAATCAAGTCAGATGTGGGGGTGCAGGAGAGAAGGGTTCAAGCTGGTACAGAGAAATGTTTGTTAGCCTAACTATTTTGATGGTTTTCTATCTTTTTGTATATGTGTCCAAACTGATCAAATTGTACACTTTAAGTATGTGACATTTAGTGAAATAAACTTTGATGAAATTGAATGAAACCAAAAAATAAAAGGGGATAATATTAAATTCATTTTAGAGGAGAGGCTTATAATTTAAAAAGACATTTTTTAAGAATAGGTTGCCTAAAGCATATTTATTTGAGATATAATATCTAATAACACTTCTAAAATGTATTACCTGATAAATAATTAAGTATCTGTTCAGATATTTTAAAGGACTGTGGAGATACCTTTTGCCATTTTAAGAAATTGTAACCAGTTTCTTTAGTTAAAACCCCATTTAAATTTTAGCTTTTCTAGTAAAAAAATTACTAAATTTGCAGCATTTTAGGAATGATGCAAATTATTCTTTTTAAGTTCATCCACTCATAAAGTACTTTTTCAAAATTATGGTGGAATATACCAAAAACCAATGAATTGTATACTTTGGCTGAGAGAATAGCATAAACTTTGTTAATCCATGTTTATAAGAGTGGGAAAATATTCTGGAAAAAAAGACAGTAAACTTTTAAGGATCTTGAATATCAATCACTGTTTGTTAACATGGAAATCATGATTTACCATTGAAGGTTTTTGAACAGGAGAATAGCTTGATGTGGGCTATGCTATGAGAAGATTGATCTGGCAGGGGTGTGTGGAATGGATTTTTATTAGAAGAGATAAAAATTCTGGTTATTAGAAGAGACAAAAATGTTACTAAAATAAACTGAATATCATATCACAGAGTTTTAAAGAAGTTAGAAGTAGCAGTATAGTATAGATAATTTCTATAAAAAGTAAGTGGAGCATTATAAGAGTTCAAAACTTTGCCACTCCCTGAGGAAGGGAAGAAATGGGAAATCAAAGACAACTCTAACTTCTTTTCAGTGTCTGGAAGGATAAAGCCTCTAAAAGGAGTCAAGGGAGAATTCAAGAAACTTATTGGTTGGCAGAGTTCAGTATTGAGTGTTCTAAAATTTAGCATCAGGCAGGATAGCCAGTTATCCATCTGGCCTTATGGAAAGCATATTCAAGGCTTTCTGGAGAGACTGTACATCATATTTTTATAGCTGCTGAGCATTTGAACTCCCTGTCTATACTTAGGGAAGTGGAGATTGTTTTACTTTACATAAAAGGCCAGGTAATTTTCCCCCCAGGTTCTTAACACTAGACCTCAAAGACGTGTCTTAACTTTGAGCAATCAGATGCTCCCACTCAGAGTGTGACACAGAGAAACTAGGAGCATGGGTCTCATGTCATCCACTGCTGAGACATATTGTGACTCCAAGCTTCCTGGGTGGCTCAGTGGTAAAGAACCAACCTGCCAATGCAGGATATGCAGGTTCATTCCCTCGGTTGGGAAGATACCCTGGAGAAGGAATTGGCAGCCCACTCCAGTATTCTTGTCTGGGAAACCCCATGGACAGAGGAGCCTGGCAGGCTACAGTCCACCAGGTCACACAAGAATCGGATAGGATATAGCAACTAAACAACAATAACATTGTAACTCAATGTTTAACATTTTGAGGAGCTGTCAAACTATTTTCCATAGTAGTTGTACCATTTTACATTCTTACTAACAGTGTATGAACATTCCAATTTCAACACATTCTTACTAGCACTTGTTATTATGTATCATTTTTATTACAGCTATCCTGGTTGTTTAGTCACTAAATCCTATCTGACTCTTGCGACCCTACAGACTGTAGCCCACCAGGCTTCTTTGTCCATGGGGTTCTCTATCCACAGCAATTCTAGTGCATATAAAGTTTCTTTGGAGTTTTGCCTTACATTTCTAATGACCAATGATATTGAAAATCTGTTCATTTGGTTATGACTATTCACATATATATTTTGGAGAAATGTCTTTTCCAATTATTTGCCATCTTTTTAATTGGGTTAGTTATGTTTTTATTAATAAGTTAAAAACCCTCTTTCCTGCTTGGTTTTTGAATCATGTTCTTAGTCATAGTCTTCCTTTTGTATGACCCAATGTTCTTACATTAAATTGCTTTTTGGCTTAAATCAAGTTCAGTGGCTATCTCTTCCTTGCAACCAAGAACAAGAGACAAAGTCTAGATATACCTATTTAGATTCTGTCCAAACAAAATGAATATTTGATTTTATAAAAGTGCATGAGATAAATGAGGGAGATATATAAAATTTAAAGTATTAAAAAGTTAGTGATCAATGAGTGATTAAGCAGTGACTAAAATTTTTTATGATTCATTTTGATGATGGAGGAAAAAAGAGAAGTAGGATAGTGACTTAAATCATTAGCAAGTTTGTTTGCTCAGGGAAAAAAAATCAAGAGAAGATATTGCACATGAATATATGGGAGTACATAATTAGTGAGCCTTAAGGAGGTGGCAGGAAATGTGGATGAATTAGGTTTAGAAAGGAGTACTCTTCCTTAGAGACAAGGGAAAAAAAAATAACTCAGAGGAGGAAAGTAAACAGATTATGAGGTGGAAATAGTGCCCTGAGAGAGTCTTTAGCAGGTGGCTTTGACATTCTCTAGAGATAGGAGTAATATTATGCTAATACAACGAGTAAAGGGGTTGAATGGGAATGTTGAGGAGAGTAGGGAGTAACTGAGGTGGGAGAGGGAGAGGGTGGGAAGATTTGAGAGAATGACATTGAAACATGTAAAATATCATGTAAGAAACGAGTTGCCAGTCCAGGTTCGATACAGGATACTAGATGCTTGGGGCTGGTGCACTGGGACGACCCAGAGGGATGGTATGGGGAGGGAGGAGGGAGGAGGGTTCAGGATGGGGAACACAGGTATACCTGTGGCGGATTCATTTTGATATTTGGCAAAACTAATACAATTATGTAAAGTTTAAAAATAAAATAAAATTTTAAAAAAAGATATTATCTGGAAAAAAAATGAATTATCACTGTTCTAAGTTTCTTATATTTCTGTGGTTAAATATGACTTGAAAACAGTGAATCAAACAAAATTAAACAGTTTTTTAAAAAAAAAAAAAAAAGAAGTGAGGTAGCAAGTCAGAGGGAGCTAAGTTGAAAAGAATTTTCAAGCAAAAATTATGTTCTAACAGTAGTGAATTCAAGAATATTTTCTATCCTTCCACCTAAATCTTTGAATTATATTTTTCTTTCTCTCTTGTACCTTACTTAATAAAAATTCATCATAGGGAATAACACCAACAAACACTCAAACACACAGAATGTTAAATATGTATGAATCACTGCTCCAGCTCATACATTCGAAGTCGTTCCTTTGTGTGCTTTCCCCTTTCCCCCTCATTGCAAAATATAAATACTATGATGCAAACTGGGATATATTCTTTTTTTTAGTTTGAAATGTAGTTCCTAAAAATGTCCATTTTAGCCTTAAGTTCAGAGATGCTTTCTTTCATCTGCCAAGTGTATCTGACTTAAACAAGAAGTCTAAAAGTGATTTCCATAGTGATTTATAGTGTTCTTTATGCATCTTTCAAAATAGGTATCTTACTTAACTATTTGCATGCATGTGTGCTAAGTCCCTTTAATCCTGTCTGACTCTTTGTGACTCTCTGGACTGTAGCCCACCAGGATCCTCTGTCTATGGGATTCTGCAGGCCAGAAAACTGGAGTGAGCTGCCATGCCCTCCTCCAGGGGATCTTTCTGACCCAGGGATTGAACCTGGATGTCTTGTCTCCTGCATTGACAGGTGCGTTTTTACCCAGACTTGGAGTAAAGTTCTCTTTACATGGACTTGAGCTTCCCTAGTGGCTCAGATGGTAAAGAATCCACCTGCAATGCAGGAGACCTGGGTTTGATCCCAAGAGAAGATCCCTTGGAGAAGGGAATGGCTACCCACTCCAGTATTCTTGCCTGGAGAATTCCATGAACAGATGAGCCTGGTGGGCTACAGTTCATGAGACTGGAAAGAATCGGACACCACTGAGCAACTAGTACACACAATACAATCTTCATATTATAATGTTAATGAAACAAAAATCTCTAGACTACATACAGATCAGGTTATTTACTTTTTCTTTTGTATAATCTATTTGCCCTTTTAAAAAGTCAAAGGCAACCTTTAGTGATTCTCTTAAATAGCTAAAGATATGCCTGAATTTCCAATAGACTCTCTTTATTTTTGGTTTGTTTGTTTAGGTGTTTGCCTTAATGTACAAACAAAACCTTACCTAAAAATGAAAATGTCATGGATAGAAAAAGAAGACATGAGATTTTAAAAATACTGATCAAGAAACTTTTCGAGTTAGTAAAGTGCTACACTTCACATTGCTATGAAGTTGGGGGTTTTATATCCCACTGTACTCATCAGCTGAAGTTAGCTCTCCAGGGGATTTCAAGTCAGTTTAAAGTTACATAGTAAAAAGAAAAAGAACTGGGTGAATTCCTTCAATTTCATTGTTTAGCATTTCAAAGGTCCCATCTATTCTCTTGATTAAAGCCCTGGTTCCATTGGGTTTATGAACTTGTCTGAAGCCAGGAATGTGTCCAAATTCACAGCAGCATTTATGTATCCAAAATTAAATCAAGAAGCTTAACTGAGAAATCTTCTTTCAATTCAGAATCAAGCCAAATCTTATCCAAATGTAGATATAATCTATGTATAACCAATAACATTTTGTTCGGCATGCAGAAATGAAGAACAAAAATTTGGGGCTGGGAGTTTGTTGACCTGGGGGTCTCATTCCAGCTCTTCCATTAGCCAGTTATTTGACCTTCCATAATCATTTTACCTTTCTGGATCTTGATGTCATATGCTATACAATAAGTTGTTGTTGTTCAGTCGCTAAGTTGTGTTCAACCCTTTGTGATCCCATAGACTGCAGCATGCCAGGCTTCCCTGTCCTTAATGAAACTGCATATTTCACTAATGAAATTGGGTATTTATTCTACTTCTAAAATGTTACTGATATACTCAGAAAAAAATATAATGTGTACTTCTTTGGGGTATATACACGAAATGTGGTATATATATGAAATGTAGTATTTACTGTGTATAATGTCTGTTAGGTCCCTATAATGATAGCATATAATGATAGCATATAATGTTTATTATGTACATATATAACGCGTATATAATATATATGTACATATGTAAAGAATATTTCCTATTTTTAGAATTATACAACTTAATTATCACCTCAGAATCTAGCCATTTTACCAGAAGATAGTAATGCTTTGTAACATATATCTTGATAAAAATCAAAAATTAAAATCATCACCATTATTTTTTATATGAAGAAGCAATTTTTCACACTGTAGTTTTCTTATGGTGCATCACTTGAAATTAAAATTTTGCCTCTTTGCTTGCTAGTAGGTCATTGTTCTAATACGTATTAACAAAATTTCCAAGTTTTTAAATAGTATGACTTCCCATTTGTCCACTAGCACAAGTCCAGTCAAAGTCTCCCCACACTTTAACCAATCAGTGAGTTGGGAAGTAATGTTATTTTTAATAAGTTATCCTATTCTTCACTGAAACAATAATTTTATAAATTCAAAAGGTAAGTAAATACTGGGAAGTTGTATATAATGTGAAAGTCCAAGTTGGAAATTAGGTATAAATTTGAGACAAAATATTTAGCAGGGATTTTGCTCTTATTAATTTCCTGTTTCCTAAATATTGAGTGAATATTCACTCATATTATTTTCTGTAATTTACATATGACTCAGATTGTTCTTATGAAAAAACAGAATGGGTGTTAACTTGTGAAGTATTATAAAGAACTCTAAAAGCCCTTAGCTGAATATTTTTTCTACTCTATTTAAAGACTTTTATTGATGTCTTAAATTCCACCAGTGGATCTTCAAATCTAGTGCAAAATTAAAAATGGGCAGAAGAACGAACTAGGTTTTTCTCCAAGGAAAAAATACAAATGGCCAATTACGCTCATGAAACGATGCTCAATATCACTAATTAGGGAAATGCAAATCAAAACTACAATCAGGTACTACCTCACATTAGTCAGAATCACCATTAAAAATTCTACATATAATAAGTGCTGGAGAGGGTGTGAAGAAAAGGAACCCTCTTACACTGTTGATGGGAACTTAAGTTGATACAGCCACTATGGAAAACAGTATGAAGGTTCATTAGAAAGCTAAAAATAGAATTATCATCTGATCCAGCTGGAGAAGGGATAGTCTACCCATTCCAGTATTCTTGGGCTTCTCTGGTGGCTCAGACAGTAAAGAATCCACCTGCAATGTGGGAGACCTGGGTTTGATCCCTGGGTTGGGAAGATCCCCTGGAGGAAGGCCAGCAACCCACTCCAGTATTCTTGCCTGGGAAATCCCATGGACAGAGGAGCCTGGCAGACTAGAGCCCATGGTGGTCACAAGAATTCCCATGGACACAGGAGCCTGGTGAGCTACAGTCCATGGGTTCACAGAGCTGGACACGACCAAAGTTACTAAGCAGCAGCAGCAGCAGCAATGATCCAGCAATCCCACTCCTGGGCATATATCCAGACAAAACTAATCCAAAAAGATACATCCACCCTTTGTTTGTAGCAGCATTAGTTACAATAGCCAAGACATGGAAATTACCTAATTGTCCACTGATAAATGAATAGATCAAGAAGATGGAGTACATATATACAATGGAATACTACTCAGACGTAAAAAAGAATGAAATAATATAATTTTTAGCAAAGTGGATGCAACTACAGATTATCATTCTAAATGAAGTAAGTCAGAGAGAGCAATACAAATATCATATGATAACACTTATATGTGTAATCTGAAATATGACATAAATGAACCTATCTACAAAGTAGAAACAGACTAACAGACATAGGGAACAGACTTGTGGTTGCCAGTGGGGAGGGCACTGGGAGAGAGAATAAGAGGTTGGGTTAGCAGATGAAAGCTATTACATATAGATGGATAAGCAACAAGGTCCCACTGTAGCAAAGAAAACTATATTCAGTATCCTATGATACACCACAATGGAAAGGAAGATTAAAAAATAATATATAGATATGTATAACTGAATCACATTGCTGTATAGCAGAAATTAACACAACATTGTAAATTAACTATACTTTAATAAAAATGTTTTTCTATTCAAAAGTATATATCACAGGAAATAATATATGCAAAATTTAGCATTTATGACAACCTAATGCAAATGACATTGTGACATTCTTTCTCTAAAGTCAATTAGTTAGAAATAATTAAACGTGGTATCTCAGAGAAATAATTTTTAAATGCTGCTTTGTGGGAACTGAAAAGTTCCACAATGTGTTTCAGGACCTCAACAAGGATATTTCTACTTGTATTATATTTCTTCTAAAACTTTTGTATGGACATTTGAAAAGTCATTGGATTTGAAGAAGGAATATAAGTTATGAAATTTGTGTAATACTAATGGAAGAAACTGAGAAGGCAATGGCACCCCACTCCAGTACTCTTGCCTGGAAAATCCCATGGACGGAGGAGCCTGGTGGGCTGCAGTCCATGGAGTCGCTAAGAGTCGGACACGACTGAGCAACTTCACTTTCACTTTTCACTTTCACGCATTGGAGAAGGAAATGGCAACCCACTCCAGTGTTCTTGCCTAGAGAATCCCAGGGATAGGGGAGCCTGGTGGGCTGCCGTCTCTGGGGTCGCACAGAGTCAGACACAACTGAAGCGACTTAGCAGCAGCAGCAGCAATGGAAGAAAAAGCACCCATGGGAAGGTGAATAGAAAAGGAAGGATAGGGGCGAGAAGACCTCAACAAACAAGGGAGCAATGTATACCTGTGGCGGATTCATTTCGATATTTGGCAAAACTAACACAATATTGTAAAGTTTAAAAATAAAATAAAATTAAAAAGAAAATTATGAATGGAACAAAGGTTGATAAAATTATGGATGGAACAGAGGTCAACATAGCAAGGAGAAGGAGAAAAGATGTTAAAAATGATCTTGGAAATCTAAAATGTACTTTACAAATTTGCTTACATTTGCACATACCAAAGTATCAAATAACATTACATTGTAACTCTCCCAATGATAATTATATTCACTAAAGTCTAAGAATTGTTCTAGCTTGTGGTATAAAATTGCTTAAGGTTAAAATCATGAAAAATGTTTCACAATCACAAACTAGCCATTTAAAATTAGAGATGGACAATATTTCAGCACACTTTTCAGTTAGCTATAGTCTAATTGAGCTCACATGTATGATAGTTTCCATATTTTATTAAATCCTACTGTAATATAGGATTTCTATTTACATAACTAAATCACTGCCAGTATCACTAGATCACTAAATCATTAAGTCAGTAGAAAGTTTTACTGTGTTTTTAGTTAACTAGTGTGTAAGGAGAAGGAAATGGCAACCCACTCCAGTGTTCTTGCCTGGAGAATCCCAGGGATAGGGGAGCCTGGTGGGCTGTCCTCTATGGGGTCACACAGAGTCGGACATGACTGAAGCGACTTAGCAGCAGCAGCAGCAGTGTGTAAGAAAAATCAGTATATTAAAATTTATGCCCTAAAATTTTTATTATTTAAGATCATTTACTGATATTTAATATTGGTTACAAATAAGGCAAGTTTTAATCTCTAGAAACAAATATGTGTAAAGTAAGAGGCTTTTTGGTTTGCTTTTTTTGTCTTTGCCCATAACAAGTTTTCAGTCCAATGGACACAAATTGGCAACTAAGTAATCACAATGTGATATACATTTTGTATTTCTATTACATCCTCTAAATCTGAGTCAAAAGATAGAAACCCTTATATAATAAATCACTTATAGCATGGCAAGTGCTAAAGGTATGGCTTATTCTACCACATTATGGTTTTATAACTGAGAATTCAAAGCACATGATTACAGGTTGTGTTTTTTCTGTCATACCAGGAGAACTGATTTAAATGTCTAAGTGTGAAAAGAAAGATAAATTGTATCTTTTAAAAGATAAAGAGACATTGTAAAACCTAGCTTTTTGCTTTCATCTTTCAACTTTTCAATTACACATTTAAGAATGCAAGAAATATGCATCTTATATTCAAAAGTGTGCATAATAATAAGACAATGCATAGTTCCAGTTCTGTGGTTCTCTATCAGGATGGTTCAGCCTCAGAGGAGATATGTGGCAATGCCTGGGGACATTACTGGTCATCACTGCTGCTGCTGCTAAGTCGCTTCAGTCGTGTCCGACTCTGTGTGAGCCCATAGACGACAGCCCACCAGGCTTCCCCGTCCCTGGGATTCTCCTGGCAAGAACACTGGAGTGGGTTGCCATTTCCTTCTCCAGTGCATGAAAGTGAAAAGTGAAAGTGAAGTCGCTCAGACGTGTCCGACTCCTAGTGACCCCATGGACTGCAGCCTACCAGGCTCCTCCGTCCATGGGATTTTCCAGGCAAGAGTACTGGAGTGGGGTGCCATTGCCTTCTCCGACTGGTCATCACACTAGAAGGTATATTTTAGGAATCTAGTGAGTACAGAGAAAGGATGAAACTAAACATCCTACAATGCACAGGATCTTCCAACAAGAATAATCTCCCCAAAGGTTAATAGTGTTATCATTAAGAAACCCTGTTCTAGTTAAACTGACCTAGCATTAAGGTTTATTATTTATCAATGATATAATTTAATTTGCCTAGAAATGCACTTGAAAATTAATTACAAAATAAAACATTTTGTTGTGATAAGAACTATTCTATTTAGGTTAATGAAACACTTTAAAGAGAAATTTTAGGAGAAGAGTTTCTAAAGGAGAGTTTCCTAGGACCAGATGACTGAGAAAGAAAAAACAGTTAACAGATGGTTCTGCACAATACACAGACATGACCTGAAAATGGGCAGCTGCAGGATTGCAGCCCCTTTCTGGGACATCTCTAAAGGGCAGAGGTAGATGGAAGTTCTTCTAGTAGACAGAATTTATAGCAGTGTATCTAGCTGATCACTTTGCCTGAAAGGAGAAACAGTCAGATAAAAGCATATATAATGATTGAGCTGTGGAAAATGATTTGACATCTGGGAAGAGACTTGGAAGAAATGTAACTGACAAATTTAAGACAAGGAAGTCTAAGGAAGAGGTATGTAGACAGAACTTTGTGAACTGGCAAAGAATATGAAGATGGTTGTGTCCCACATGAAAAGGTGACATCAAGAGAGGATTTTAGTAATCAATTTAATAATCAATCTTGGGATACCAGTCAGCTTCTTTCCCCAGTCATTCCTGGCATTTCTTGATGGACTCATGAATAAAGTGGTCCTGTTGGCAGGGATGGAGGTAATCTATGGGTTAAGTAACAAGAACTTCTGCTTAACAAGCTGACCTGGCTATAACCATTACTGGATGCTCAGTCTGCCAGTATCTGAGATCAACACCGAGTCCCTGATACGGCATTCTTCAGAGAGATCAGCCAGCTACCTGGTGGTAGGTAGATTATACTGGACTGCTTTTGTCATGCAAGCAGTAATTCATTTTTTATTATTGAAATAGACACTTTGGATATGATTTTGCTTTCTTTGCATGCACTGCTTCTGACAAAAATACCATTCATGGACTAGCAGAATGCTTTATCCACCAACATGGTATTCCACATAGCAGTGCTTCTGATCATGGAACTCACTTTATAGTAAAAAAAAAAAAAAAAGACTCAATTACAGAGCCAACTAGGTGGCAATACCATGTGGGGCTGGAAAAATGTCCTCCAAGGTGGTGTATATGCTCTAAATACTAGCATAGTCAAAAATCAGGTATCCAAGAATCAAGGGGATGTAAGTCAGTGTTACTACTCACTTTTAGCCCACAGATTCAATGGCAAAATTTTTGCTCCCTTTTCCCACAACCATAGGCTCTGCTGGTCTAGGTATATTAGCTCCAAAAGAAGGAATGCTTCTACCATGAGACACAATAGTGATTCCTCTGAACTGAAGTTAAGATGTCCACCCAGCCACTTTGAGTGCCTATTGGTTTTTAATCAATAGGCAGAGAAGAGAGTTACCATACTGGTTTGGATGATTAATCCTGATCATCAAAGGGAAACTTGGCTGCTACTACACATTTGAGGTAAGTAAGACTGTCTGGAATACAGGAAATCCCTTAGGGCATCTCTTAATACCACCATGGTCTAGGATTAAAGTCAATGGAAAACTATAAGAATCAAGTTCAGGCAAGGGACAGTGGTTAGGAGATGACTTCCAAGGGGACAAGGGCACTCTTTTGAGGTCATAGAAATACTCTATATCACAATTGTGATGGTGGCTATACAATTATACACAACTGTTGAAACACACAAAGTTGTACACTTCAAATTGGTGAAATATATTTCATATAAATCCTTGGTGGCTCAATTGGTAAAGAATCTGCCTCCAAGATAGGAGACCTGAGTTCAATCCCTAGGTCAGGAAAATTCCCTGGAGAAGGGAATGGCAACTCACTCCAGTATTCTTGCCTGGAGAATTCCATGGACAGAGGAACCTGGTGGGCTACTGTCTACGGGGTCACAAAAGAGTCTGAGTGATTAACACACACTTTACCTCAATACAGTTTAAATAAACAACAACAACAACTTTTCTTTGATAATAAACATCCTTAAACAACGATATAAAATAAATAGGAGACAGGGATAACATACTTGCAATACATATACTCTATAAAGTATTAATATATGTATTTCAACTGCAAAAGAAAAAACCTCTTATAAACACATTTATTTATTCATTCTTTGATTCAACAGTCTTTGGGCATATGCCATTCATCATACAGTTTCAGAAGCTGGGGCTAATACCAGAGGAAAATAAAAAAACAGGAGTAAAAACACAAAAGCAAGAACAGAAACCTGCAATTATGGAGTTTGTAGTTTATTTAAAGGGGACAGAAAATTAAATAAGTAAAGTAAATGCCACAATCTTGACTATAATAAGACACAGAGCTATGTTTGGCTCATCGATTGTGACGATAAGTATTTTTATGGAATAGATTTCTGTATTAGCCTCATTTATAGTTCAAGTTTTTTTATCTCTACTGGGTTTTTTTCCCTCATTCTCATCATTTTTAACTTGTATTAATTTGTTTCTAAGCTGAAAGTTAGAAAATAGATCAATCAATCAATTAAAAATGCAACACATTGTTAAAAATTGGACTCTTTCTAGTTAGTTTCAATTAAGTCCCAAAGGCTAAAGATGTAGCAAGTATCCCCAGGTTTTCAAGTGAAAGAGTAGACTATTAGGCAAAAAATGCCAAGGGGGTATCTAAAAAAACCAATATCGTGATCATCAACCTAACATTTATCTCAAAAGTATAAAATGGTTGATTTGAAGTGACCTGCTCCGACTCCATATCCAACTCCTTGTGACATGGACTGTAGCCTACAGGCTTCTCTGTCCACAGGATTTTCCAGGTAAGAATATGGGAGTAGGTTGCCATTTCCCCCTCCAGGGCATCTTCTTGACCCAGGACTTGCACCCATGTCTCCTGCAAGTTTCCTACATTGCAGGTAGATTCTTTGCCACTGAGCCACTTGGGAAACCCTAAAGAAGTGGCCTAAGAGTCACTTAAAACCGTACCCAATAAAGAAAAGCTTCCTAACAGAGGCAAGGCTACCTTAGCAGAAAGACTTTATAGGCACCAAGCAAGGGAATTATTTTGAGAAATAATTTGATGTGCTTAAGCATTCACTCTCCTCCAGCATAGGGAGAGAGCTCTTGTCTCATATCTTATGCCAAGGAAGAGGGTTTACATGTCATTACTCTGACAGCTTGATATGTGTCTCATGGAGCTTCATGGGGCAGAGGGACTAGTTTTCAATTCAGTGTTTGAGAGAAATGAAAATGAAAGCCTCTGACTGGGCTACCTCAGAAGCAGTAAAATTCACAGAAGTGACCACTGTCAGATCAAGCCAATACCCAACTGGAGGCTCTGCAGAGGTATGTATTTCCTATGGACTGAATGGGGTCCTTGTGTGGATGAACCAGCATAGAAGCCACAAAATGCTGGCAGGTAGTAAAACTGGCCAGCTGGAAGAGACATAAGGTATAGAGATGGTTTTACTTGCTAGATTAGTCATATTCTAAAGTTAGTGTACTCTGGCAGGTATTCAAAACTGACTGTTTATATCATGTTGTGCTTTCATAGGTTTCTCAAAGACCCTCCTACTGAGAACAACTAACTGCAACTCCCTAAATGAGGACAAAGCCATTCCATCAGCCAGCTGCTACCGCCCTCCTTAGCACCTGCATCCTGCAGCACTCTGCAGGCCTCCCTCCACTCAGACCTCAGGGCTGCTGCACGAAGCCCTTGGATGGGGTCAATTCAAATTGATCCAGGATGACCACTCCAAAATCAGCCCTTTAATATAGTTTGTATGATTGAAACTAGCTTTTGAACCATCTCCACTGAAATTCCTGCATATTTGTCCTTATAACTCACTTAAGAATATGAAAGAAGATACCACCCATAGGTTTGTTTTCAGCTAAAGCTGAGGCAGAAAGAATTCTACTTTTAAACTATGTTAATAAACAAACAAATTAGGATATTTAAAATGTCAGTGAAGAAGTGAGTTACCACCATAGAGACACTAAGAAAGAAAAACCCAACAAAGCTTGGATATGGCAGAAAAGGATAATTAAGAGTCAAGTATGATTTTAAGGTTTAAGTTTGGGTGTTAGAGGAAATGATGCTGAGATTTCTCTGCAAGATTATCACTAAAATGCAGTGCAGAATTTAAAAGTTAATGACATATAAAGACAAGGAGAATGGGACAGAAGACAATAATAAATGCTATGGTCATTTAGCAAAAGGCAGAGGGTCCCTACCCAATATTTGGTTTGGATGTTGAGACTGATGACACTACATACACACCAAGAAAGAATGAGAAAATTTATTACTTACATAATTGAATTCTCTGGGGAGATCAGGGTAGGCCTCTCAACAAGGTCAGAAATGGTTTGAGAGAGCAAGGAAAGCATACTGACCTAGGTTTTTACTGGGGTTAGGGTGTGGAAGCAGATGCAGAGTTCTCACACATGGGCAGAGACTTGGAGGTCTGACTCTTCTTCTGGTACCACAAAGAGGAAGCAAGCACCCAGGCCGCCTTCAAGTTTGCTGAGATATAGGATACAAGAGGTACAGGAAGGAATGATGTTTTAAAACTGTCAGCAGTCAATAATCAAACATATTCAAAATTTTTTTTGAAACAGAGAGAACACTTGGAAGAATGACAAATAGTTGAGGAGGGAAAACAGAGCCATTTTCAAGCAGAGACAGCAAATTCTAAATAAAAGTGAGGGAATTTGTAATACAGAAATTCTGAGAGTAACATAGGTAGGAATATTAGGCTGGAGTAAGTTTCATACATTTTAGTAACAAATTATGGGAGCCAAGGATAAATGAGGTGAAAATTACAAAATACAGATGGAAAATGATTTCTCAGTAACTAATCATATGTGATTAATATGAGAATGCACTGGTCATAGTAAACACCCTCTTCCAACAACACAAGAGAAGACTCTATACATGAACATCACCAGATGGTCAACACCAAAATCAGATTGATTATATTCTTTGCAGCCAAAGATGGAGAAGCTCTATACAGTCAGCAAAAGCAAGACTGGGAGCTGACTGTGGCGTAGATCATGAACTCCTTATTGCCAAATTCAGACTTAAATTGAAGAAAGTAGGGAAAACCACTAGACCATTCAGTGGTTTTGACCTAAATCAAATCCCTTATGATTATACAGTGGAAGTGAGAAATAGATTTAAGGGACTAGATCTGATAGACAGAGTGCCTGATGAACTATGGACAGAGGCTTGTGACATTGTACAGGAGACATGGATCAAGACCATCCCCAAGAAAAAAGAAATGCAAAAAAGCAAAATGGCTGTCTGTGGAGGCCTTACAAATAGCTATGAAAAGAAGAGAAGCGAAAAGCAAAGGAGAAAAGGAAAGATATAAGCATCTGAATGCAGAGTTCCAAAGAATAGCAAGGAAAGATAAAAAAGCCTTCCTCAGCGATCATTGCAAAGGAATAGAGGAAAACAACAGAATGGGAAAGACTAGAGATCGCTTCAAGAAAATTAGAGATACCAAGGGAACATTTCATGCAAAGATAGGCTCGATAAGGAAAGAAATGGTATGCACTTAACAGAAGCAGAAGATATTAAGAAGAGATGGCAAGAATACACAGAAGAACTGTACAAAAAAGATCTTCATGACCCAGATAATCATGATGGTGTGATCACTCACCAAGAGCAAGACATCCTGGAATGTGAAGTCAAGTGGGCCTTAGAAAGCATCACTACGAACAAAGCTAGTGGACGTGATCAAATCCCAATTGAGCTATTTCAAATCCTAAAAGATGATGTGAAAGTGCTGCACTGAATATGCCAGCAAATTTGGAAAACTCAGCAGTGGCCACAGGACTGGAAAAGGTCAGTTTTCATTCCAATCCCAAAGAAAGGCAATGCCAAAGAAAGCTCAAAC
>NW_011494832.1:3006250-3016415 GCF_000754665.1 Bison bison bison | reverse complement strand
CTACGTCAAGGCTGTATATTTTCACCCTGCTTATTTAACTTCTATGCAGAGTACATCATGAGAAATGCTGGGCTGGAAGAAGCACAAGCTGGAATCAAGATTGCCAGGAGAAATATCAATAACCTCAGATATGCAGACACCACTCTTATGGCAAAAATTGAAGAGGAACTAAAAAGCCTTTTGTTGAAAGTGCAAGAGGAGAGTGAAAAAGTTGACTTAAAGCTCAACATTCAGAAAACTAAGATCATGGCATCTGGTCCCATCACTTTATGAGAAATAGATGGGGAAACAGTGGAAACAGTGGCAGACTTTATTTTGGGGGGCTCCAAAATCACTGCAGATGGTGACTGCAGCCATGAAATTAAAGGACACTTACTCCTTGGAAGGAAAGTTATGACCAACCTAGATAACATATTCAAAAGCAAAGACATTATTTTGCCAACAAAGGTCTGTCCAGTCAAAGCTATGGTTTTTCCAGTGGTCATGTATGGGTATGAGAGTTGGACTGTGAAGAAAGCTGAGCACCAAAGAATTGATGCTTTTGAACTGTGGTGTTGGAGAAGACTCTTGAGAGTCCCTTGGACTGCAAGGAGATCCAACTAGTCCATTCTGAAGGAGATGAGTCCTGGTGTTCATTGGAAGGACTGATGCTGAAGCTGAAACTCCAATACTTTGGCCACCTCATGCGAAGAGCTGACTCATTGGAAAAGACTCTAATGCTGGGAGGGATTGGGGGCAGGAGGAGAAGGGGACGACAGAGGATGAGATGGCTGGATGGCATCACTGACACGATGGACATGAGTTTGAGTAAACTCCGGGAGTTGGTGATGGACAGGGA
This sequence comes from Bison bison bison, assembly GCF_000754665.1. NCBI lineage: Eukaryota > Metazoa > Chordata > Mammalia > Artiodactyla > Bovidae > Bison > Bison bison. Next base: position 3,015,577 of record NW_011494832.1, on the reverse strand, counting down.
GGCCTGGCGTGCTGTGATTCATGGGGTGGCAAAGAGTCGGACACGACTGATCGACTGAACTGAACTGAACTGAAACATATGTGAGAGCAGAATAAAAGTCATTTTTAGACATTCAAGGTAAAACTATTTACTATGATGGCTTTTCTTAGGAAATGACTAGCAGATGTACTATGGTTGATCTAAATGAAAAAGAAAAAGTAGTCAAGGGAAAATATTGGTTTGTAACCCAGAAAAGCAACAGATTTTGACTGGAGCTGAAAGAAGTACTCCAAAAAATAAAAGAGGAGGAAAAAGAAGGACAGGGAAGAGAGGAGAGGAGGAGAAAAAGGGAAGAAAGGAAGAGAAGGAAACAAGGAAGGAATTTGAGGTAAAAATCAAGACTGATATGCTTGCACGTTTTCCAGTTATTTGACATAATTTAACCTTGGAGTACAGAATGAAGCAGGGCAAAGGCTAATTGAATTTTGCCAAGACAACTCACTGGTATACCAAACACCCTCTTCCAGCAACAGAAGAGAAGAGACTCTACACATGGACATCACCAGATGCTCAACACTCAAATAAGATTGATTATAGTCTTTGCAGCCAAAGATGGTGAAGTCGTCATCATACAGTCAGTGAAAACAAGACCTGGAGCCTACTGTGTCTCAGGTCATGAACTCCTTATTGCCAAATTCAGACTTAAATTGAAGAAAGTAGGGAAAACCACTAGGCCATTCAGGTATGACCTAAATCAAACCCCTTAAGATTAAACAGTGGAAGTGAGAAATAGATTTAAGGGACTAGATCTGATAGACAGAGTGCCTGATGAACTGTGGATGAAGGTTCATGGCATTATATAGGAGACTGGAATCAAGACCATCCTCAAGAAAAAGAAATGCAAAAAAGCAAAGTGGCTCTCTGAGGAGGCCTTACAAGTAGCTGTGAAAAGAAGAGAAGCAAAAAGCAAAGGATAAAAGGAAATATATACCCATGTGAATGCAGAGTTCCAAAGAATAGCAAGGAGAGATAAGAAAGCCTTCCTCAGTGATCAGTGCAAAGAAATAGAGGAAAATAATAGAATGGGAAAGACTAGAGATCTAAATTTGCCTATTACTTGACTTCTTACTTTTGCATTCCCGTCCTCTGTAATGAAAGGACATCTTTTTTTGGTGTTAGTTCCATGGGTGTTAGTTCTAAAAGGTCTTGTAGGTCTTCATAGAACTGTTCAACTTCAGCTTCTTCAGCGTTACTGGTTGGGGCATTGGCTTGGATCACCGTGATATTGAATGGTTTGCCTTGGAAATGAAGAACTATACAAAAAAGATCTTCACGACCCAGATAATCATGATGGTGTGATCACTCACCTAGAGCCAGACACCCTGGAATGTGAAGTCAAGTGGGCCTTATGAAGCATAACTACAAACAAAGCTAGTGGAGACGATGGAAATCCAGTTGAGCTACTTCAAATCCTAAGAGATGATGCTGTGAAAGTGTTGCACTCAATATGCCAGCAAATTTGGAAAACTCGGCAGAGGCCACAGGACTGGAAAAGGTCAGTTTTTATTCCAATCCCAAAGAAAGGTAATGTCAAAGAACACTCAAACTACTGTACAATTGTACTCATCTTACACGCTAGTAAAGGAATGCTCAAAATTCTCCAAGCCAGGCTTCAGCATTATGTGAACCATGAACTTACAGATGTTCAAGCTGGTTTTAGAAAAGGCAGAGGAACCAGAGATCAAGTTGCCAACATCTGCTGATTCATCGAAAAAGCAAGAGAGTTCCAGAAAAAGATCTACTTCTGCTTTATTGACTATGCCAAAGCCTTTGACTGTGTGGATCACAATAAACTGTGGAAATTTCTGAACGAGATGGGAATACCAGACCACCTGACCTGCCTCCTGAGAAATCTGTATGCAGGTCAAGAAGCAACAGTTAGAATTGGATACGGAACAATAGACTGGTTCACATAGGAAAAGGAGTACGTCAAGGCTGTATATTGTCACCTTGCTTATTTAACTTCTATGCAGAGTACATCATGAGAAACACTGGGCTGGTTGGGCACAAGTTGGAATCAAGATTGCTGGGAGAAATATGAGTAACCTCCGATATGCAGATGACTCCACCCTTATAGCAGAAAGTGAAGAAGAACTAAAGAGCCTCTTGATGAAAGTGAAAGAGGAGAGTGAAAAAGTTGGCTTAAAGCTCAACATTAGGAAACTAAGATCATGGCATCTGGTCCCATCACTTCATGGGAAATAGATGGGGAAACAGTGGAAACAGTGTCAGACTTTATTTTTGCCGACTCCAAAATTACTGCAGATGGTAACTGCAGCCATGAAGTTAAATGACACTTACTCTTTGAAAGGAAAGTTATGACCAACCTGGACAGCATATTAAAAAGCAGAGACATTACTTTGCCAACAAAGGTCTGTCTAGTCAAGGCTATGGTTTTTCCAGTGGTCATGTACGGATGTGAAAGTTGGACTATAAAGAAAGCTGAGTGCCGAAGAATTGATATTTTTGAACTGTGGTGTTGGAGAAGACTCTTGAGAGTCCCTTGGACTGCAAGGAGATCCAACCAGTCCATCCTAAAGGAGATCAGTCCTGATTGTTTGTTGGAAGGACTGATGTTGAAACTGAAACTCCAATACTTTGCCCAGCTGAGTAAAGAGCTGACTCATTGGAAAAGACCTTGATGCTGGGAAAGAGTGAAGGCAGGAGGGGAAGGGGACAACAAAGAATGAGATGATTGGTTGTCATCACCAACTCAACGGACATGAGTTTGAGTAAACCTCAGGAGTTGATGATGGACAGGGAGGCCTGGCATGCTGCAGTTCACTGGGTCCCAAAGAGTCAGACATGACTGAGCGACTGAACTGAACTGAACCAAACTAAAGTAGAACACATGGGGAAATAGTGATATTACAAAGAAAACTAAAAAAAAGAAAATTAAGGAATTGTTATCAACAGGAAAAAGTTCCATGAGATAGGAACTATAACAGTGAATGACACAGTCTAATAGCAATATAAACATTGACTCTTGATTTAACCAAAAATTAATGCAATTATAAAGAAAACACTGGAAGGATCAGAAGTAGGGGTATGCTATAAGAATGGTAATTCTCAGCTACCATGTTAGTCAATATAAAAATGCATCATTGAAATAGCTCAATAGAAATATGAATGTAAATGACATATAAAAATATTAAAAAGTGATTTGATGAGAGCAGAAAGACACACAAGTTTAATCTCTTTAGGATCCTTTGGCACTTTAATCATAGGCATGTATTACTCTGAAGAAAATGACTTTCAACAATTAGAAATGCAAAGTCAAATGAACATGAAAGGAAAGAACAGCTTTGTTTTTTAAACAGGTGGAGTTTGAAATGATGGCATGATATAGTCTTCAATTATTATCTGTTGACTTAGTATTAGAGCTAATAGAATCAGTTCATGGTCAGTCACTCAATCATATCTGACTCTTTGTGACCCTAGGGACTGTAGTCCACCAGACCTTGTACATGGAATTTTCCAAGCTAGAATACTGGAGTGGATGGCCATTTCATACTCCAGGGAATGAATCCTCCTGACCCAGGGATTGAACCATCTCCTGCACTGGCTGGTCGATTCTTTACCACTGCACCACCTGGAAAGCCTAGCTGAGTCTCCCACATTGTAGGCAGACTCTTTACCAAGTGAGCCACCAGGGAACTTTATGATGGAATCAGAGTAGAGATCAAACACTAGAGTCTTAGATTAGAAACAATACTTCAATCAGATAAGCCAGTTATTCAAGGAACAGTCTCATCTTATGTACAAAAACCAGTAACACAGATTGAAAGACAAAAAAGAATGTGCCATTAAATTATAGAGATTGAATTCATCTTCAAATAAAAAATTTTATATTCCTTTTTTTCACAGGTTTCTGTTTTTCTGGAGTTTCAATAATTCCATACCTCCTGTCACTATAAAAAGAATATTCATTTAAAAAATTAAAAAGTTCATATCCCAAGAAGATACCATTAGCAAGAATAATTTCAACAAGCAGAAGCAAATGCCCAAGAAGCTTGTAGGTATTATTCCTGTCACAACTGCAATGTAAGTGGGGTAGATACTGTTATGTTCCTATTAAAGTAACCATATATAATAGCTAAATTTAAGTAGTGAAAGTATACTATTTAACGATTGTATCTATTTTTTTTCCATTGGCTAGGACAAGAGATTGAAACAACATAGTATAAATTTTCCTTAAGATTAAAAACACTAATTCCATGTTCTCCCATGGGAAGTGAACATTAACAGAAATCATAATGTCAAAATAAACACGTTTTAATGCTATTTCCTTCCATAAGCTTATAAAACACTAATCAAAAAAAAAACAAAAAACAATGAAATCAAGACAGAAGCAATGTATTCTTTTTGCTGTATACTCAGTGATCTAAACACCACAATGTCCTACATACACAAATATCAGGGAAGTGTTAGTAAATACACACAGATTGAAATCATGGTGCTCTTTGTTCCTGAACGAAATGGTCCCGCAGAAAAAGCATAGGATACAGCACAATATAAGGGCATCTGTTACACATAAAGTGAGCAAAAACAAACTAGCATTTTCTACATGCATAATGAGGTAAGCTGCATAGGTTAGAGGGCCTTCTATGCTCATTTAGAAGTCAGGCAAGTTGTCTGTGATTCATTTTCAAATAATTTGGAGAACACCTAAGTTCAATACAGGATATGCTCATTAGTGTTGTCTTTGTTGGCACTGACAGTTTTTCATGGTCACATAACAGTATCTTTGCTTTAACTTTTCTTTAAATAAGAGAGTTTTAAGTGCATTTAGATAGTACATATTGTAAGCTGTTTACATATATTAAATTTAAGAGTGTTTTTTTTTTCCTTTGAAGACTACAGAGTGTAAATCAGATTCTTCACGATTGAATATAAGCTGTTTTTCAAAGAATGAGGAAGAAGAAAAGAAAAAGCCCAAGTGAATAAAACATTGAAACTATTCCCCTTTGAAAATAAATTCTAAAATGATGCAGAATGTGAAATAGCTTTTAACATAGGTGATACAAGTTTATAGTTATAAACAAAAAGTAGTCCTTTATGAAATAAAGCTTACAAGGACATGTGGTTGTTTTCCCATTAAAAACTGAGAAGCTGGTAGAGACGGTGTTTTGGTAGGAAAATAAGTGACTGCTGGATCAGCCTTCTGCCTCACATGCTGTAGTGTTTTAGATCCCTCAGTATACAGAAGAAAATATTCAAACAAAATATTGTTGTTCTTTAATTTTATTTGTGGAATCTGAAATTACCCACATTTAAAATAAATTACTAAACTGTGGGGCAGGGAGGGAAGCAATGACCCCACTGAAATCCTTGTGAGGATTTCAGAATGAGGAGACTCTCACATCCCTTCCATTCTCTCACACTACCCAGGAAAATTGTCGCATAGAATCAATAAATATTATCACAAGAATTTGATTATTATGAACATATACTTGGTATCTTAAAATCCTACAGGCCTTTTAATGTTTAAAGAGAGACAAAAATGCAGGGAATGCCCATCTTCTGGTCACAGAAAGAAAAAAATAAGAAAATGTGAAGAATGACTATGTAAATACATAAAAACTTTTTAGAAAGCATATTTCTAATTACTCCCTTAGAGCAAATACTGCATATTGAAATTAGATTTAGATAAAGATACCTTCAAGTCTTAAAATCTTTAGAAATAATCTGCTCAATTATACTCCACTAGCAGTTTCTTTTTCCACACTTGCAGAATTATTTTCAGCTTATGTTTGCAGATTTATTAGGAAAAATATGATGTTACACATTTAACTTTTTCTTAACACTGACCATTTTAATATGTTTACTTCTTTTTTATTTCTCCTTTTTAAATTATGTATCCATACCCAATTTTATTTATTGTTAATACTTTTCTATATTGATGATTACACTTTGTAGCATGCTACAATTTTAACATGCTTTCAATCTTGATTGACTTCTAACTGATCAAGTTACTTTGGTAATAATACAGTGACTTGCATATATTTATTAAAAGATAAAAAGAAAATTCAAAGTCAGTGTTCAAATAAAACACCATACAATGCTAGTTTTCTTTCTGAGTTGTGCTCTATGTCACAAATGAAAGAAGAAACGTTAAGCTAAAAATTCTATTAAAGGACAGAACTAGACATGACATCATTCTTTTCAAGCAATTAACTAGAGTCCCATCTTGTAATTTTTTTAGCACTCTTTCTGATTAAATTGGTTAAAGTATTTGAGTCCAATTCATTTGCCTTGGTATATGATAATTTTTCTCAGAGTACTATAAATATGACAAAAATAATTTTCATTTTTTACAATTTTTTCCAAATTATCCTAAATATGATATTAATAATTCACAAGTTAACAGTGCCACTGTTCATGAATTATGTTGCTTAGCTAATTGGAATCTTTTAGAGGAATATTAATCATTTTCATGCTTGTAGTTCTAGATTAGATACTTTATATATCTATGTGCCACAAAGCACTATCCTAGACTTCCAGGCAGCTAGAATTCTGGGAATATAAGTTAACACTGCAAAATCCTCACTTTAAAATGCTGGAGTTTTGAACATTAGACAAATATAATTTTGCTTCATGAATATTCATATTGCCTTGCTTATTTCTTTAATTTGGATAAGAATCTATTTGCCAGTGCTATAATTTTATTCACTAACATTTTTACAACTGGATAGGGGATGCTAGCAATAGGTAATGAGACACATACAAAGATTAGGTATCTGATCTATCATCACAGAGAACTGCAGCTTCAGTAGTAGAGCCCAAGTGTCTTCTTAATACCACTCTGAATTTTAGCTGATTGCTCATGTTCCCATTCAACGTACTATTAAAAAACATATTACCACTATTATTGCTCCATCTATCATTTTATATAGATATGAAACAGAAAACTGTTTTTCTTAAGGAAAAAGGAGGTATCAGTGATTCACAGAACTATTGTTACCAAGGCTACTGCCCCAGAATTATATCCCTGCCCCTCCCTCAAATAGAAACCAATTACTCTTATCTAGGTTTCAGGAGGAAGCTGCAAGAACCCTTAGAACCCACTAGATCTAAGATGGTGGAGGATTTGAATTCCAGTAGACTTTGAGCCTTGTGGTTTGCTCATTATAAAGCATGCTAAATGACACACCCACCAGCACCATGACAGTTGACAATTGCTATGACAACAACCAAGAAAAGCCTAAATAAAACTGAAAAGGAGAGTTGCATCAGTTCAGGGTCCAAGCCACATCCCTGTTTTCAGATAACTCATGAATATTCCTCCCTCTCTTTCTAGTTCCCTCCCTTTTACCTTGTTGCTGTTCAGTTGCTGTCATGTCTGACTCTGTGTGACCCCATGGACTGCAGCACACTAGGCTTCCCCGTCCTTCACTATCTCCTGGAGTTTGCTCAGACTCATGCTTACTGAGTCAGTGATGCCATCCAGCCATCTCATCCTCTTTAGTTCCCTTGTCCTCCTGCCTTTAATCTTTCCCAGCATCAGGGTCTTTTCCTATAACCCTGTATATTTGGTGTCTCGGCCCAAATTGGGTTGAGAAGTTGATCTGGGAGCTAGGTTCCTGCTTTTCCATTCTTTGGCCATTGAATAAAGCTTGTGCTGTTCCAGTTTCAGCATCAGTTTTGTTATTGGCTAAGTGAATATGATTAAAAAAAAAAGAACCTCCCTGGATGAGACAGGGGGTCTTGGACAGGTCAAGACCCAGCTAAGGGTCCAGTTGACCAAAGTATCACTATTACAGAATTATTGCATGAATTTCTGATGTATTTCCTATTCTTCAATATTGGTAAATTACTCTATAGTCTGAATTTTCTGTACTGGGGGAAAAGGGGAATTGAAAAATGGTGATAGCATCATGTCCCAGTAAAATGTTGTATCTGAGGAAGTTACATTTAAGAACTGGTATAAAAATATAAAAATCTGATACCATTTTCCCCTATTGCAGAAACAAAGGAAAAATATATGGTGCTATATTTCTATTGTAGGAGAGAAAAGCAGAATAAAGGTAATTGGAACAGATGCCTTTGGGAAAACATAAACAATAAACGTTCAGACTGCAGACAATTCAACCACCTCACCCCACTGTCTGAACTGCCATGAACATTAGTGCTAAAAACAGGATGTTATCAGGATAACAACTCAAATGGAGAGGTGAGATCAAATAAGGAGCAAAGGCTTTAGAATAAATATTATCTCCTAAATGATTTAAAGGTAAGAAAAAATGTTTTCTTCCCTCCTTAATTCCTTTTTTTTTTTATTATTTGCAATAATACCATCATCAGTCTCCCCATTGTAAGGCTATAGATTTTAAAGGCTGTTTTGAAGCAAGGGAGAAAACTAATTTTAAAAAATAGTAAATAGGGACCCACCACAGTCAAAAAATAAAATACATAAATAAATAAATAATTTTAAAAAACAGTAAATTGGGCAAAGAAAAAGAGGTAGCCAATTACCAAAATAAAGTAGACTCATAAACCACATTATCTGATATGCAAGTTTTGTTACATATTTTCTCCTTTATAAAGCCAACATAAACATGCTTCATAGTATTAGAAATTGAGAAAGGCAAGAATATTATCACAATATCCTGATCTAAAATAACTTTTTAATTTCCTTGTATCAATCTTATGCCATTGTTATTTTATAATTGCTATAATCACAGAATATGTACAATTTCCCATTCAACCTTTATATCTTCTAGGACAAGGTTATCCATTATATCATCTTCAGATGAACATTTGGGATATGCAATATTTCTTCTCATTAGTATCTAGCTTTTTATATCTTGCCATTTTATTTAATTTGTTATAATAATATTTCATTAAACATATGCAAGCATGTAACTTTCCACATAGCTTAGATTATATTCTGAAAAATAGATTTACTAGGTCTAAAAAGGTACACATATGTTATGGCTTTTGATGAATATTGATAAATTGGTTCCTGAAAATATTATGTTGATTTTGAGAGCTAGTAGCAGTGATTGGAATTTATTACACTTTTGCCATCATTCATATAATTTTTTTGTTTTTTATTATTTTTTATTTTATTATTTAACTTCACAATATTATATTGGTTTTGCCATACATCAACATGAATCTGCCACAGGTATACACGTGTTCCCCATCCTGAACCCTCCTCCCTCCCCGTACTATCCCTCTGGGTCGTCCCAGTGCACCAGCCCCAAGCATCCAGTATTGTGCATCGAACCTGGACTGGTGACTCATTTCATATATGATATTATACATGTTTCAATGCCATTCTCC
>NW_011494832.1:3005237-3005696 GCF_000754665.1 Bison bison bison | reverse complement strand
CACTCTGTATAATAGGCTCCAGTTTCATCCACCTCATTAGAACTGATTCAAATGTATTCTTTTTAATGGCTGAGTAATACTCCATTGTGTATATGTACCACAGCTTTCTTATCCATTCATCTGCTGATGGACATCTAGGTTGCTTCCATGTCCTGGCTATTATAAACAGTGCTGTGATGAACATTGGGGTACATGTGTCTCTTTCAATTCTGGTTTTCCTCAGTGTGTATGCCCAGCAGTGGGATTGCTGGATCATAAGGCAGTTCTATTTCCAGTTTTTTAAGGAATCTCCACACTGTTCTCCATAGTGGCTGTACTAGTTTGCATTCCCACCAACAGTGTAAGAGGGTTCCCTTTCTCCACACCCTCTCCAGCATTTATTACTTGTAGACTTTTGGATCGCAGCCATTCTGACTGGCGTGAAATGGTACCTCATAGTGGTTTTGATTTGCATTTCTC
>NW_011494832.1:3004420-3005137 GCF_000754665.1 Bison bison bison | reverse complement strand
GATTTGCATTTCTCTGATAATGAGTGATGTTGAGCATCTTTTCATGTGTTTGTTAGCCATCTGTATGTCTTCTTTGGAGAAATGTCTATTTAGTTCTTTGGCCCATTTTTTGATTGGGTCATTTATTTTTCTGGAGTTGAGCTGGAGGAGTTGCTTGTATATTTTTGAGATTAGTTGTTTGTCAGTTGCTTCATTTGCTATTATTTTCTCCCATTCTGAAGGCTGTCTTTTCACCTTGTTTATAGTTTCCTTTGATGTGCAGAAGCTTTTAAGTTTAATTAGGTCCCATTTGTTTATTTTTGTTTTTATTTCCAATATTCTGGGAGGTGGGTCATAGAGGATTCTGCTGTGATGTATGTCGGAGAGTGTTTTGCCTATGTTCTCCTCTAGGAGTTTTAAAGAAAGCAGGAGTAGCAATATTCATATCAGATAAAATAGACTTTAAAACAAAGGCTGTGAAAAGAGACAAAGAAGGACACTACATAATGATCAAAGGCTCAATTCAAGAAGAAGATATAACAATTATAAATATATATGCACCCAACACAGGAGCACCGCAATATGTAAGACAAATGCTAACAAGTATGAAAGGAGAAATTAACAATAACACAATAATAGTGGGAGACTTTAATACTCCACTCACATCTATGGATAGATCAACTAAACAGAAAATTAACAAGGAAACACAAACTTTAAATGATACAATAGACCAGTTAG
>NW_011494832.1:3003387-3004320 GCF_000754665.1 Bison bison bison | reverse complement strand
AAATCAAAATTTGCATAGAAACAAATGAAAATGAAAACACAACAACCTAAAACCTGTGGGACACTGTAAAAGCAGTCCTAAGGGGGCAGTTCATAGCAATACAGTCATACCTCAAGAAACAAGAAAAAAGTCAAATAAATAACCTAATTCTACACCTAAAGCAACTAGAAAAGGAAGAAATGAAGAACCCCAGGGTTAGTAGAAAGAAAGAAAGCTTAAAAATTAGGGCAGAAATAAATGCAAAAGAAACAAAAGAGACCATAGCAAAAATTAACAAAGTCAAAAGCTGGTTCTTTGAAAGGATAAATAAAATTGACAAACCATTAGCCAGACTCATCAAGAAACAAAGGGAGAAAAATCAAACCAATGAAATTAGAAATGAAAATGGAAAGATCACAACAGACAACGCAGAAATACAAAGGATCATAAGAGACTACTATCAGTAACTATATGCCAACAAAATGGACAATGTGGAAGAAATGGACAAATTCTTAGAAAAGTACAACTTTCCAAAACTGGACCAGGAAGAAATAGAAAATCTTAACAGACCCATCACAAGCACGGAAATTGAAACTGTAACCAGAAATCTTCCAGTAAACAAAAGCCCAGGTCCAGACGGCTTCACAGTGAATTCTACCAAAAATTTAGAGAAGAGCTAACACCTATCCTACTCAAACTCTTCCAGAAAAATTGCAGAGGAAGGTAAACTTCCAAACTCATTCTATGAGGCCACCATCACCCTAATACCAAAACCTGACAAAGATGCCACAAAAAAAGAAAACTACAGGCCAATATCACTGATGAACATAGATGCAAAAATCCTTGACAAATTCTAGCAATCACAATCCAACAACACATTAAAAAGATCATACACCATGACCAAGTGGGCTTTATCCCAGGGATGTAAGGATTCTCTAATATCCACAAATCAAT
>NW_011494832.1:3003096-3003287 GCF_000754665.1 Bison bison bison | reverse complement strand
ATTACTATTCAACATAGTTTTGGACGTTTTGGCCACAGCAATCAGAGCAGAAAAAGAAACAAAAGGAATACAAATTGGAAAAGAAGAAGTAAAACTCTCACTTTTTGCAGATGACATGATCTTCTACATAGAAAACCCTAAAGACTCCACCAGAAAATTACTAGAACTAATCAATTAATATAGTAAAGTTG
>NW_011494832.1:3002079-3002996 GCF_000754665.1 Bison bison bison | reverse complement strand
AAAGATCTCTATATTGGAAACTATAAAACACTGGTGAAAGAAATCAAAGAGGATGGGGCAACCCAAGATGGGTGGGTCATGGTGGAGAGATCTGACAGAATGTGGTCCACTGGAGAAGGGAATGGCAAACCACTTCAGTATTCTTGCCTTGAGAACCCCATGAACAGTATGAAAAGGCAAAATGATAAGATACTGAAAGAGGACCTCCCCAGGTTGGTATGTGCCCAGTATGCTACTGGAGATCAGTGGAGAAATAACTCCAGAAAGACTGAAGGCATGGAGCCAAAGCAAAAACAGTACCCAGCTGTGGATGTGATTGGTGATAGAAGCAAGGTCCAATGCTGTAAAGAGCAATATTGCATAGGAACCTGGAATGTCAGGTCCATGAATCAAGGCAAATTGGAAGTGGTCAAACAAGAGATGGCAAGAGTGATGTCGACATTCTAGGAATCAGTGAACTCAAATGGACTGGAATGGGTGAATTTAACTCAAATAACCATTATATCTACTACTGTGGGTAGGAATGCCTCAGAAGAAATGGAGTAGCCATCATGGTCAACAAAAGAGTCCAAAATGCAGTACTTGGATGCAATCTCAAAAACGACAGAATGATCTCTGTTCGTTTCCAAGGCAAACCATTCAATATCACAGTAATCCAAGTCTATGCCCCAACCAGTAACGCTGAAGAAGCTGAAGTTGAACGGTTCTATGAAGACCTACAAGACCTTTTAGAACTAACACCCCAAAAAGATGTCCAATTCATTATAGGGGACTGAATGTAAAAGGAGGAAGTCAAGAAACACCTGGAGTAACAGGCAAATTTGGCCTTGGAAAACAGAAAGAAGCAGGGCAAAGACTAATAGAGTTTTGCCAAGAAAATGCACTGGTCATAACAAACACCCTCTTCCAACAACACA
>NW_011494832.1:3001647-3001979 GCF_000754665.1 Bison bison bison | reverse complement strand
CTCACTTTTTGCAGATGACATGATCTTCTACATAGAAAACCCTAAAGACTCCACCAGAAAATTACTAGAACTAATCAATTAATATAGTAAAGTTGCAGGATATAAAATCAACACAGAGAATGCAAATCCCTTGCATTCCTATACACTAATGATGAGAAAATAGAAAGAGAAATTAAGGAAACAATTCCATTCACCATTGCAACAAAAAGAATTAAATACTTAGGAATATATCTACCTAAAGAAACTAAAGATCTCTATATAGAAAACTATAAAACACTGGTGAAAGAAATCAAAGAGGATGGGGCAACCCAAGATGGGTGGGTCATGGTGGA
>NW_011494832.1:2966693-2999969 GCF_000754665.1 Bison bison bison | reverse complement strand
AAAGAAAGGCAATGCCAAAGAATGCTCAAACTACCGCACAATTGCACTCATCTCACACACTAGTAAAGTAATGCTCAAAATTCTCCAAGCCAGGCTTTCAGCAATATGTGAACTGTGAACTTCCAGATGTTCAAGCTAGTTTTAGAAAAGGCAGAGGAACCAGAGATCAAATTGCCAACATCCGCTGGATCATTGAAAAAGGAAGAGAGTTCCAGAAAAACATCTATTTCTGCTTTATTGACTATGCCAAAGCCTTTGACTGTGTGGATCACAATAAACTGTGGAAAATTGTGAAAGAGATGGGAATACCAGACCACCTGACCTGCCTCTTGAGAAATTTGTATGCAGGTCAGGAAGCAACAGTTAGAACTGGACATGGAACAACAGACTGGCTCCAAATAGGAAAAGGAGTACCCTGCTTATTTAACTTATATGCAGAGTACATCATGAGAAACGCTGGACTGGTAGAAACACAAGCTGGAATCAAGATTGCAGGGAGAAATAACAATAACCTCAGATATGCAGATGACACCATCCTTATGGCAAAAAGTGAAGAGGAACTAAAAAGCCTGTTGATGAAAGTGAAATGGAGAGTGAAAAAGTTGGCTTAAAGCTCAACACTCAGAAAATTAAGATCATGGTATCTGGTCCCATCACTTCGAGGGAGATAGATGGGGAAAGAGTGGAAATAGTGTCAGACTTCATTTTTTTGGGCTCCAAAATCACTGCAGATGGTGACTGCAGCCATGAAATTAAAAGATGCTTACTCCTTGGAAGGAAAGTTATGACCAACCTAGATAGCATATTCAAAAGCAGAGACATTACTTTGCCAACAAAGGTCCATCTAGTCCAGTGGTCATGTATGAATGTGAAGGTTGGACTGTGAAGAAAGCTGATTGCCGAAGAATTGATGGTTTTGAACTTTGGTGTTGGAGAAGACTCTTGAGAGTCCCTTGGACTGCAAGGAGATCCAACCAGTCCATTCTAAAGGAGATCAGTCCTAGGTGTTCTTTGGAAGGACTGATGCTAAAGCTGAAACTCCAATACTTTGGCCACCTCATGTGAAGAGTTGACTCACTGGAAAAGACTCTGATATTGGGAAGGATTAGGGGCAGGAGAAGAAGGGGATGACATAGGATAAGATGGCTGGATGGCATCACCGACCTGATGGACATGAGTTTGAGAGAACTCCGGGAGTTGGTGATAGACAAGGAGGCTTGGCATGCTGCAATTCATGGGGCCGCAAAAAGTCGGACACGACTGAGCAACTGAACTGAACTGAACTCAACAATGAAAAATCAGAAGGAGAAATTAAGCAATCAATCCCATTCATCATTGGAACAAAAAAGAATTAAATATTTAAGAATAAACTTATCTAAGGAGACAAAAGAACTGTACACAGAAAATTATAAGACACTGATGAAAGAAATCAAAGATGACATAAACAGATGGAGAGATATTCCATATTCCTGGGTAGGAAGAATCAATACTCTGAAAATGACTGTACTACCAAATACAATCTATAGATTCAATGTGATCCCTATGAAATTACCAATGGCATTTTTCACACAACTAGAATAAAAAAATTCACAATTCATATGGAAACACAGAAGACTCTGAATAGCCAAAGCGGTCTTGAGAAAGAAGAATGGAACTGGAGAAATCAACCTTCCTGACTTCAGATTATACAAAGCTTCAGTCATCAAGACAGTGTGGTACTGGCACAAAAACAGAAATATGAACCAATGGAACAAGATAGAAAGCCCGAAAATAAACCCATGCACCTATGGTACCTTATTTTTGACAAAGGAGGCAAGAGTATACAATGGGAAAAGACAGACTCTTCAATAAATTGTTCTGGGAAAACTGGACAGCTACATGTAAAAGAATGAAATTATAACACTTCCTAACACCAGACAAATGATAAAATGGATTAAAGACCTAAATGTAAGACCAGAAACTATAAAACTCTTTGAGGAAAACATAGGCAGAATACTCAATGACATATATAAAAGCAAGATCCTCTATGACCCATCTCCTAGAGTAATAGAAATAAAAGCAAAAGTAAACAAGTGGGACCTGATTAAATTTAAAAGCTTTTGCAAAGCAAAGGAAGCGATCAAGAAGGTGAAAAGACAATGCTCAGAATGGGAGAAAATAGCAGTTAATGAAACAACTGACAAAGGATTTTATTTCCAAAATATACAAGCAGCTCGTACAACTCAATACCAGAAAAACAAACAACCCAATCAAAAAGTGGGAAAAAGACCTAAACAGACATTTCTCCAAAGAAGACATACAGATGACTAACAAACACATGAAAAGATGCTCAACATCACTCATTATTAGAAAAATGCAAATCAAAACTACAATGAGATATCACCTCACACCAGTCAGAATGGCCATCATTAAAAATCTATAAACAATAAATGCTGGAGAGGGTGTGGAAAAAAGGGAATGCTCTTGCACTGTTGGTGGAAATGTAAATTCAGACTGCCTTTATGGAAGATAATATGGAGATTACTTAAAATAAAATACAAATAAAACAACCATATGACCCACCAATCCCACTCCTAGGCATATACCCTGAGGAAACCAAAATTGAAAATACACATGTATCCCAGTGTTCACTGCAGCACTATTTACAATAGTTAGAACATTGAAGCAACCTAGAAGTCCACTGACAGATGAATGGATAAAGAAGTGGTGGTACATACATAGAAAGGAATATTACTCAGCCATAAACAGGAATGCCTTTGAGTCAGTTCTAATGAGTTGGATGACCCTAGAACCTATTGTACAGAGTGAAGTGAGTCAGAAAGAGAAAAATAAATATCATATTCTAATGCCTATATATGGAATCTAGAAAAATGGTACTGAAGAATTTATTTACAGGGCAGCAATGGAAAAACAGACATAGAGAACAGACTTATGGACATGGGGAGAGGGGAGGAGAGGGTGAGATGTATGGAAAGAGTAACATCGAAACTTACATTACCGTATGTAAAATAGAGAGCCAACAGGAATTTGCTGTATAGCTCAGGAAACTCAAACAGAGGCTCTGTATCAACCTAGAGGGGTGGGATGGGGAGGGAGATGGGAGGGAGGTACAAAGGGAGGGGATATATGTATACCTATGGCTGATTCATGCTGAGGTTTGACAGAAAACAGCAAAATTCTGTAAAGCAATTATTGTTCAATTAAAAAATAAATAAATTTTAAAAAGGAAAGTTGAGCACAAAGAATTGATTCTTTTAACTCTGGTGCTGGAGAAGACTCTTGAGAGTCCCTAAAATAGCAAGAAGATCAAACTAGTCCAGCCAAAGGGAAATCAGTCCTGAATATTCATTGGAAGGACTGATGCTGAAGCTGAAGCTCCAATACTTGGGCCACCTGATGAGATGAACTGACTCATTGGAAAACACCTGATGCTGGGAAAAATTGAAGGCAGGAAGAGAAGGGCACCACAGAGGATGAGATGGTGGGATGGCATCACTGACTCAATGGACATGAGTTTGAGCAAGCTCCGGGAGTTGGTGATGTATAGGGAAGACTGGCTTGCTGCAGTCCATGGGGTCACAAAGAGTTGGATACAACGAAGCAACTGAAATGAATTGAACTGAAACATTGTGCTAAGTATCATAAATGCATTATTTCATACCACCTTTACTACCATATTATGAAGATTTATAACATTTGTATTATTCACATGAGAAAAATGAGATTTAGAGGAGTGACATTATGTAAATTACCCAGAGACCCAGAGGTATTAAGCTGGAAAATAATCCAGACTGTTTAATTTCAAAGGCTGTACGCTGCTGCTGCTGCTGCTGCTGCTAAGTTGCTTCAGTCGTGTCAGACTCTGTGCGACCCAGTAGACGGCAGCCCTCTGGCTCCCCCGTCCCTGGGATTCTCCAGGCAAGAACACTGGAGTGGGTTGCCATTTCCCTCTCAAATGCATGAAAGTGAAAAGTGAAAGTGAAGTCGCTCAGTCGTGTCCGACTCTTCACGACCCCATGGACTGCTGCCCACCAGGCTCCTCCGTCCATGGGATTTTCCAGGCGAGAGTACTGGAGTGGAGTGCCATTGCCTTCTCCGAAAGGCTGTATACTCAACCTCTATTCAACTTTGCTTCCTGTCTTGTGTACTTACAAGTCTATCATCCCCTTCAATTTTTGCCATGAAATGCAATCCTCCATTATTTATCCTCCAGATCACTATCATCAATTGTTAAAGGACATTTCCAAAAATGTGAAAGGATTGCAATACTTTTATTACTAATACACATCAATGGATCCATTCACAGAATAGAATAAAAACCAATATTCCTACCCTGGCAAAAAGGAAGATATTTTATTATCTACATTTAGCATACTTCTCTAGATTCATTTCTTATACATCCTATATTTCTATCTGGCCCTAAAATATTCCCAATATGATGTATTTTCATTTTAGCTTTTAATGTATATATTATTATTACCATTTTATAGATATAGAAACTGAGATGCCAGTGAGTTAAACAAGTTCCTTTAACAATTTAGTTATAGAATCAGAATTTTAACTGAGGAAAATTTTGTTTTCTAATTCTATGGGCCACACTAGAATATTGCAATGAAAGGATTTTAGAACTAAAGCAAAGATTTCCTTTTTCCTTTAGCTTATCCAATAGTTATCCCATCACCTAGAATGTTAGGCTCAATTACCATATATTTTTCAATAATGAAGACAAAATAACTTATTAGATTACCACAACTTAAGAACAATGTTTCTAAAACTGTGATAATTTTTTATTCTACAGTTTATCAGATGCCCATGTGTCTGCATAAATAAGTGAAAACAATGTCACATTAAAACAAAGGCAGTATATATCTACTTCAATTAATTTCCTATTTACTAAGAATTAATTCACAAAACAAATCTAATTAGACAATACTTTAGAGGATACAAGGACACAATGCTAAGACAAAGTAGAACCCTTAGTCAACTAAACTTACAATCAAGAATATCATCTCTTTGGAAGAAATCAAAGAAATTTCTTGATACTGTCTACATTTTAAAATCTTAATATGAACCAAAGCTTAAAGCACACTAGATGTTTTTAACAAATCACAGCTTATGCTAATGTTTATTATCCAGCCTCTGTGAGCAATAATCAACTAAAAACAAAACAAAACAAAAGATTAATCCAACCCAACAATATATATTTGCCCTCATTATTATTGCTGCATTACAACATAATTCTGAAGTGTTTGTAAATGTTCAGCCAAAAGATGCTGTATAAATAAAAGCAGTTGTAATTACAGTTATTTTGGGTGATAGGTTTAAAAAGTTAATGCATTCTCTTCCATTGTAATAACATAATAAGAGAAAATATCTAAGAAATTATGTTAGAATTGGACATAATCCAAGTTATAATTTCCAAGAGAAATTCACTAACTCTATATGATGCCTCTTCCAGTAACTACATGAAAGCAGCACAGGTAATTATACCAGAGAAATGGCACAATGATTCATGGGTTGAAAGGAATAGGAGAATGTGACTCACCAATGAAGATACATTTTAAGGAAAGAGCAAAGGGTATATTGAATTAAAGGGTTATAATTTAATAGTTGTCATTTCTGAAGCTTACAAGAAAACTTCACTATAAAAAAATAACGAAATTGTAAAAATGGTTACTGATGAAATCAGAGGACTAAAGCTTAAGGTTTTTTTTGCTTGCTTGTTTTTGTTTGTCTTTTTTTAAAGAGAGATAGTTCTTGTATGATAGAATTCTTACTCAAAATAAGTTTAGGAAAATTCTCCTCTTATTATATTTTTCCACATGTCAAATTTGGAATTTTGCCTGTGATCTGTGAAATGTGATAACTCACCTTTATTTGCTTAAGTACTATTTGCTTAAACTCTATTTGCTTAAAGTCCCAATCAAATTGTTGAGAATTGATCATATCAAAGGATACTGAAAAGGGAGTTCACTAGATATGTGAAATGAGAATATGGAACCAGTAGTCAGTACCTAATAACTGCTTAAATTACAATGTAAAAATGAAGTGTCTCCCATCTATAATTTAACAAAAGTCCTAGTCTCCATCACAATATTATGTATTTCATATTTCAAGCAAAAGTTTCCTATGTTCTTCATCTAAAAATATCTGACATTATTACCATTTTGCCAAATAAAAGTTTGCAAGGCTTAGTATAGCCATTCAGCAACTAAAACTATACCAGCAGTATGCTATGTAAATTTGCTATAAGTTGTTTTTGTTGACTACTCTAAAATCAATGCTATTCACTTCCTTTTTTTATGATAAAGTTTGCCTTTATTTTGGAAAGACTTTGTGGTGAGTCAGGACAATTAAAAAAATGAAACTTTCATAACTACTTAAAAGTAGATACAAAGATTCTTGAGAGTGGAAAGAACATAACAATTGGAGAATGGTATCAGTGACATATTGAGATTGCAGACACTCCATTCAACATAGCCCCAGCTCTTTCATCTATCTGTTCACCTCACTCCCTCTCTTTAATTTATTTGTCCCTATATTGCATATTGGGCTTCCCAGGTAGCACCAGTGGTAAAGAATCTGCATGCCAATGCAGGAAATGTAACAGGTTGGGTTCCTTCTCTAGAAGGACACACCTCCAGGGGGGTCTCTAGAAGACCCCCCTGGAGGAGGACACGGCAACCCACTCAAGTATTCTTGCCTAGAGAATCCCATGGACAAAGGAGCCTGGCAGGCTACAGTCCATAGGGTCACAGAGTTGGATATGACTAAAGCTACTTAGCATGCATGCACAGTGCATTTTGACTTCCAGTATACTACATGATTCACTAATTTACATTTCTTTAATCTGTTGACTCCTTCTAAAATAACTATGGGATTCTGATAGGGATGCATTTGTAGAGCAAATGAATACTTTTACAGAGTGAGTGAACAAAGTATAATTGAACAAAGCCCATTTCTAGCTAACATTTTTGGCAATAAGATCCAAACAGGTGACAATCAGTAGGTACTTGATAAAACTTATTTATGATGTTGAATAATATTCTGGTCTTGAAATGAAAAAGCCTTAGTGATCTCTTAGTGAATTTGTGTTCTGCAACATTACATGAATAATGATTATGTAGATAGTCTTTAACAATAAACCTAAGTACATATTTTCTCCAGTTTATTTTGGGGAATAAAATAAATTGACTAAAAACTAAGAAAACTTTTGTATTCATGATTTTAAAGTTATTATATTTATTCATACTCAGATAAAAATGTAGCCCCTGATTTAATATCTATTTATATTTTTGATAAAGTCATTTTTGAAAGGTTTTTATTCAACAACATGGTGGCATTCTTTTCCTAACATTCATATAGTATTAGAAAATAATTATTTTTATTCATTGATGTAAAAAAATATATTAATAATAAAAGAAAGTGATAACAGATGGTTTGATATATAGTCCAAAATAATCCTGTATATTTTATTTATGTAGAAATAAATTTAGCATATAAATACTTTAAGACTTATAGCTATCAGTAAATATGAAAATCAAAACATAGGAAACTGCTTTTTTTATAGGATAAATTTAAAAAAATATATTATTTCTTTCTTTTTCAAATTCTTTTTCCATTAGGCAGAGTTCCCTGTACTTTACAGTAGGTTCTTATTGGTTGTCTATTTTAAATACAATAGTGTGTTCATTTCAGTCTCAAACTCCCAATATATTCCTCCCTCTCCCTCTCTGTCCCTGGTAGCCATTAAATTTTTCCTCTATGTCTGTAAGTCTGGTAAACTGCCTTTTTAATACATATTATATGCCAGATATAAGTATCAAAATAATAATACCTCCTAAGAAGATAGAAAAGAGAATATGAAATTATTTAAAAATGTAAAACTGGAAAAATCCATTTTTCCATGAATGACATGTGGGTTGAAGTCATTCTTATAAAGAGAGTGCCTTTGCTAATGGTCACAAGGGCTTCCCTCATAGCTCAGTTGGTCACATAGGCTTCCAGGGTAGCTCAAATGGTGAAGAATCTGCCTGCAACATGGGAGACCTGGGTTTGATGCCTGATCCCCTGGATAATGGCATGACAACCCACGCCAGTAATATTGCCTGGATAATTCCTTGGACAGAGGAGCCTGGTGGGCTACAGTTCATGGGGTTGCAAAGAGTCAGACACGACTGAGCAACTAACACTTACAATGGTCACATAACATAAACATAAGTTTTAAACATAAAACACTTATATTTAAACATAAACACTTCCTTGAGTGGCAAACTTGAATTCTTCATAGATGAGTAGGGTCAAATGACTATTCTTCCTTTTATTTATGTTTTGGTTTTATAAATAATTTGGAGGATAGAATTCATCATCAAAATACTTTCCAAAGGGAACTCCAGGTAGAGGCTGAGATTAAACATGGAGTATCGTTAACCTGTCTTTTTTACCATGGTTATATCTACTCTGGTTTAAGGGCTGTAGTAGGTATTGGTGTTTTTCAGGGTATTTCTGGTTCCACTCCTTCTGACCTATGGTAGAATTCTACCTATGGTAGAATTTCATTTCCTGGTCCCCATAAAATTAGATGTGGCCTTGTGACTTTCTCTGGCCAGTGAAATATGTGTGGACTTGTTGTGAGTCTCTACAACATGGAGTTTAGTACCTGCTAATTTTCCACCATGTTCCTTTTTCATTTTATAAGCAACTAGTAAGGTGACTTAGCAGCAGCAGCAGTAACATTACAGATGATGGATTCTCCATTATTCTGCATTCCTGAGTGAAGATGACATATAACAGAGGCTTCAGCTAATAGAAAAATGAAAGAAATGAATTTTTGCTATATGAAGCCAGTGACATTTGTGGGTAGTGTGTTACAACACATTCTAACCTCTCTAAGTAATATAGAAATTGTTAGTTTAAAGAGAGGACTTGATTTTAAAAGTTATAGTATGAAAACTTAGCTTAAAGTTTAGCTGTCTGGCAGCAAGGAAACTGTCACAGTGCAAATAAGGGTGTGGTACTCATCAAATTCTTTTAATTAAACAAATTTCTCAGGGAAAAGAAACACTGGAAAGTCCAGAACTTTCCTTACATCAAGAATATGAACAGAAATTCAGAAAAAACAATTTAAAATAGAGGATTTTGATGCTGACTTACACAGGTTTCAGAAGGATCAATGGAAGATTTTTAGGAAATGAGAGAAATAATATATCCAGTCAGAAAATGCAGAACACAGAGCTAAATGGAGATTAGAGTCTAAGGAATGAGAGATAGTAAGAGTCCTAGCTTTTTGAGGGATATAAAAGGAAAAGGAACACAGGACATTAGGAGAAAATTTCAGTGGTCTCAAGGAAGATAGTTTTGGCAAGGCTGTGAGTGTTGAGATGAGAGAAGGGTTGAGAAGGTGTTTTACTCTTGCTATGTTGGTATTCTCTAGACATCCAGAAATGGAGGTGTTCAAAGGAGTGATTCTACCCTAAGCACAACAGCTCTCTCTGACTTGTGCTGTAAAAGTGCTCTAAGATCCTAGAGAGGGAGTCTTTCTCCTAGCATACTGATACTCTCTTGAACACTGTAAATGGTCAATTATTAATCTCTGCTTGTGACACTTCTTTCTACTTTGTATTATTAACATTTATGTACAACTTTTATCTCTCACAATAGACAATAGGCTTCCTGAAGTGATATTTGAGTCTTATTTCTTTTTAAATCATTAAATAGTGTCTGAAATGTGTTAGAATATTCTTTTTTTACTCAATCAGTGTGAAATAACTATTTTGTTCCAAGTACTGTGAAATACAGTAGGCAGACAAAAATGAACAAGGCATACTACATGATTATATTACTCAGGGTTCTCCAGAGAAACAGGACCTGTGTGTGTGTGTGTGTGTGTGTGTGTGTGTGTGTGTGTGTGTGTGGAGAGAGAGAGAGAGAAAGAGAAATTCAGGAACTGGTTTAGAGGCTTGGTAAATCTAAAATTTGTTGAGTATGTTGGCAGGCTGGAGATACGCAGAAGACTTGCAGTTTGAATCCAAAGGTAGTCTACTGGCAGAATTCCTTTTGCTCAAAAGAGGTCAGGGCAAGTTTTAGTCACTCAGTCATGTCTGACTCTTTGCCATCCCATGGACTGTAGCCCACTAAGCTCTTCTGTCCATGGAATTCTGCAGGCAAGAACACTGGGAGTGGGTTGCCACCAGGGATCGAACCCAGGTTTTCAGCATTACAGGCAGATTCTTTACTGTCTGAGCCACAGCAATTACCCTTTTGTTCTATTAAGGTCTTTAAATGATTGAATAAGCCCCACCCATGTTATGGAGAGTAATCTGCTCAACTCTAAATCTACCAATTTAAACTTTAATCTCATCCAAAAATATCTTCACAGAAACATCCAGAACCATCAAATATCTGGGCACTTTGGCTCAAACAAGTTGATTCATACTCATCACAAAAATCTCTAAAACGAAGTATAGTAAGGAAAAGAGATGTATAAAAGGGCTTGTCCAATATAATGAATTGATGAATAGGGCAAAAGGTAATAGATTTGGAGTATGAAGTCCAACCCAAATTGAGACGCCAAGAAAAATTTCTAAAAGAAGGTGTCCAATCATTAATAAAAATGAAGGTTTATCCTGATAATGTATATGTGCATGTATATTTACCTGTGTATTGCAGAAGTAGCAGTAGTGGCAGTAATGGTAATGGGGTAAATTGGGGCAGGATAGCCCAACAAGCTTTGAGCTTTTCTTGGAAATTCAGTGAAAAATCTTCAGATGAAAGTGTCAGGATCAGATGTGAATTTAAGGACAATCATGTTTCTATCAGGTAGTAGACTGGAACAGGGAAAGGACAAATACTCCAATTTAATCAACTAAAAAATATGTAGAGTCAGAATCACCTTAAACTTAACTACTGTTTTACTCCTAGGGCTATTTCTTCTGTTGTGATTTTGTTGAAATTAAATTATATGTGATCCAAAATAGTTTAATTAATAATTTATATTAAATACATAGCATTGAAAGAAGATATATCGAACATATCTGGTTAGCTTGCAATAAATCCTCCCAACATAAGCATGCTGATGTGACAGATTTTTAGAAAAAGATCTGCCCTCACTCAACACGTGCATTCCAACTCTGAACCTCATCCACACTCCCCTTGCTGCCTGGTTTACTCCCTTGAATTGCTTTTTGTAAGTGTGTTTCTCTCCTAACAAATTTTAATTTATTTTGAGAGCACTCTAATTTTAACATCGGAAACCATCAATATTTGATCATAGTAGGTTCTAAATAAATATTGTTTAAATACATAGATAAATAAAAGCAGACTATTTTCAACTTCTGAAATTGTTTTAATTACCCAAGGCTTCAGGCGTAATTCAGACAAGTCCATGGCACCCCACTCCACTACTCTTGCCTGGAAAATCCCATGGACGGAGAAGCCTGGTAGGCTGCAGTCCATGGGGTCGCTAGGAGTCGGACACGACTGAGCGACTTCACTTTCACTTTTCACTTTCATGCATTGGAGAAGGAAATGGCAACCCACTCCAGTGTTCTTGCCTGGAGAATCCCAGGGACTGGGGAGCCTGGTGGGCTGCCGTCTATGGGGTCGCACAGAGTCGGACACAACTGAAGCGACTTAGCAGCAGCAGCAGGAGTAATTAAATGTCCTTCTGAGTAATGTAGTACATAACCACTATGAAAGGGAAAACACATCACTTGTTAAATTGGGAACTGTTCTAATTGAAAAACAAAATAGTTGTAAACTGATTTCTGACAGCATGCTCTCTTTAATCCATCCATACTAGACAAAGAAAGATCATTGGATAATTGGTTTGTCTTAAATAATTGTTTCTGGATAGTTGTCAGAAACTATTGCCTAGTTCAAATACCCTTGTTAATTGTGCTAATTTGAAGTGGTACTATGTATTTTGGGCTTCTCAGGTGGTGCTAGTGGTAAAGAACCCACCTGCCAATGCAGGAGATGTAAGAGAGGTGGGTTCAGTCCCTAGGTTGGGAAGATCCCCTGGAGGAGAGTATGGCAACCCACTCAAATACTCTTGCCTGGAGAATCCCATGGACAGAGAAGCCTGGTGAGCTACAGTCTGTGGGGTCGCAAAGAACTGGACATGACTGAAGTGACAGCATGCACACATGTACTATGTATTTAAAATAATAAGAGGTCTTAATAAGCTAAAACCGGTGTATTCTAAACCATTTGTGATTAAAATGCCTACATAGTTTGTATTTTAATACATATTATTTCTTTAAATAAAATAGGAATTTTTTGCATTGAATGGTAGTGAATGCTAGTGAATGAGATGATTTGAAGTCACAGTATTCTTGCTTGTGCAAACATTATTTTATTTTAGGTTAAGCCTATCAATGGGATATAACTTGGAACTATAAGAACAAAATATGATCACTGAATCATAGCCCCATTGAAATTCATAACACTATATTGAACCATTCTTTGGTTTATGAAATGTAAACTAAAAGTAATGAACTGAGATAAAACCAGACAAAAAGAAAACAATTTATGTACAAATCCAAAAGGATAAAGAGACTGTGTAAACACCTCAGGGATACAATAGCTGTTATTTGTAAAAAGTTTCTATGATCAACACAATTATTTTTCCTCATGAGCAAAATATGCATACTGATCTCTCTTTTAGGAAGACCCTACATATCATATCCATATCATATCCATCCCTAAATGAGCCATACTTCCTCTTGAAAAGCCCTTCTGGACATGGTTATTGATCTAAGAAAAAACTTCAAATTCTGCAATATTTACACAGAACATTTTCGCCAGGTGTTATTACATGCTCT
This sequence comes from Bison bison bison, assembly GCF_000754665.1. Lineage (NCBI taxonomy): Eukaryota > Metazoa > Chordata > Mammalia > Artiodactyla > Bovidae > Bison > Bison bison. The sequence continues at coordinate 2,987,145 of NW_011494832.1, read as the reverse complement.
TGCTCTCTGCCTGCATCCACACAACTGGACAGAACTGATGAAAAATACAGAAGCTCGCTGACCTCACTTCACATTATGACTTTTAAATGAAAGAGAGCTTCACTGCTGTTCATAAGTAAAGTATACAATTCCCAGACAACACAGGCTTTCATACTAGAGTTAGCTATACTTTCTCTAAACAATTATTTTCCTAATTCTCTATTGAGCTCAATCCAGTCAGGCTTTTGCATAACTTCACATGTGTGAAATGAGCACCTAACACTCCTGATATTTCTACATGCCCCATAACGTGTATTTAAAATCTTTCCCATTTCATACTTCCAATTGCTCATCCCCAAACCCTTGAATGCACCTTCAAAATCTTTCTTTTTTTCTCCACCCTACAAATAATCCATTGACAAATTCTGCCAATTCCACCTTTAAAAATTATTGTAAAAAACAGGCCAATTCTTATACCTACACTCCTGCCAGCTTGTTCGAAGCCACTGTGATATCTTGCCTGAATCCATGCCTTACTTATTGGTCCTCTTGCTTCTGCTTTTGCTCTATGTCAATCTATTTCTCACATAGCAGCAAAAGCAGGTCACTCCTCTGCTCAAAATTATGCAGTGGCTTCCCCTAGTCACTCTGTAAAAAAGAAAAAGTTTTTCTATGTTGTACAAGGCCTTAGATGAAGCATATTTTTATATTTCTAACCTTATCATCAACCCTTTGCTGGCTCTCTCTCTGTTTCAGCTGTAATGTCATTCTTGCTGTTTTTCGATCACAGCAAATAGGCAGACAGGGTACTATCTCACACTTGTCTTACAGATCTCACATATGTACATACATACATGAATATGTATGTACATATACATTTACTACGTGTGCTCAGTCATGTCCGACTCTTTGTGGCCCCATGGACTGTAGCCCACCAAGTTCCTCTGTCCATGGAATTTTTCCAGGCAAGAATACTAGAGTGGAATTGCCATTTCCTTCTTCAGGGGATCTTCCTAATGCATATGTATATGTGTATGTACCTTACACCAATGGGCTCAGTGGTAAAGAATCTGCCTGCCAAGCAGGAGACATGGGTTCAATTCCTGGCTGGGAAGGTCCCTGGGAGACAGAATGGCAACCCACTCCAGTATTCTTGCCTGGGAAATCCCATGGACAGAGGAGCCTGGTGGACAAAAGTCCATGGGGAGGCAAAAGAGTCAGACACAATTTAGTGACTAAATTGCAACAACAATAATCTTATTTCAATAAACTGGCTTTTTGGGAAATAGTTCTAATTTGTAGTACTTAGTAAATTCTATGGTATTCTTGGAACTGAATTGCATCTACGTCATCATATTCCACATTCAGTGACTTTATATTAGTAGCCTGAAATTGATCATGGTTATCATATAACATATGATAATAATTGTTGAATGAATGAATTAGTAAGTCAGGAAAATTCAAAGAAAAATATTCTCTTCCAGTTGGAGGAAACAAAGAAATTTAATACAGCAATAGCACATGACTATAAAATCAAGTGGTTTTTGGAGATATGAAACACAATGGAAAGGAAACTGCTGAAACAGAGACTCCATGGAGAGGAAACAGTTAAGAATATGGTGAATAATTGGTGATGAAACATGCAGCTTAAAATAACTCACAGTCTGAACTATCACTACCCAAATATTTACTATAATAGCTTACAAAATTTTATTCAGGATTTGAAAGCTGAATAGGAAAGCTTGCTATTATAAATTTGCAAATACAATGAAGCAGTTATGACTAAACTATTTCTTAGTTAGGATCAATCTTCACAATCATATTGATTAACTCATGATTCATCATCATATCATCTTCCCCATACTGTTGAGTGAAAATGTCTTCCAATAAAGTGAAAAATCTCTGAAAAAAGTAGGTAAGTGTAAGAGACCTTTAAAAGCCTTTAAATTAAGAAAAAAATGGAATTGATAAAGAATATTTTAAGAGATAAATAACAAAAGTTGTAGGGTTAGCCAAGGACATCTACTTATCTATGTTGTTTTGCTTTTTATGAAAAATAAAAAACAGCTTTCATAGAGTTGTTTCCATAAATATTAACGATCTTCCTCAAGCACAACATAAAATGTTTGAAAAATCAAAAGTTAAAGAACACCTTGTGCAGTGAATTCATAGACACAATCAGTGTAGGATTCCATGAAGCACTGTGTTGCTACAGCAAAGGTCTTGGACATCTTTGAAGATCTGAAGAAGGTGAAAGAGAGGATTTGATCCAGTTATTGAGTTTCCAGTAAGGTGAAAAACAGTTCATGAAATATAAGTCATGTAAACCTGCAAGATGTGAACAACTTGGAAAAAGCAACTTCAGCTAACAGTGGAGCTACATTTTCCCCAGTCTGAAGAGAACTAATACAAAGGTGATTATATTACACCAGCAAATTCTCAATCATGGTGAAATTTAGGTTATCTTTTTAAAATGAATGACATATATGTATCTCAGAATATGAGAATGGATGTGCCACGATCTGTTACCAGGTAGGTTGAGATTAACCAAAATTATGTTAAAATAAATCAAAGTCACCCATTAGCTTGGGAAAGGTCATTCTGCTGTTCCCTAAACCACATGTATCATATACAGTTGCAGAGAGATGGAAAGAATAATAGACAATTTCTGGGTCCCTCTGTAGAAAAAAAAAAAATAAAAGAGGGAGAGAGAAATTGAGACCACATTACAGAAATCTCTGAATGCAACATGGGATAAACTTTTTTCTATAGAGACTAAAGAGGCTTAAAATCTTCCATGAAAGGAAGTGGTATGTAAATGTTGTGGTTATCGAATAATTTATCTAGCCAAAGTGTTTAGAAGAAATTCAGAAAGAGAGAGTTTGCAAATGGGGAAAACAGAAAACCAATTCTTTAGTGTAAGAGAAGCCATAGAATCTTGAACTAGTGAACTATCTGTGTGACTGGATAAAAAGTTATATTTGAAAGATATTGCTCATTTGGAGTCATACAATTTGGGAACTGATTGAATTTAGGAGGCAAAGATTATAAAGAGTTTAGAAGTCTGAGTGACAGTATATTAAACTTAATTTACCAACCCCAGGAGAAGAGTCAAGTGTATTCATTCAGTGATGTTTATTGAGCCCTTACTAGATACTAGGCATTGAGTTAGATACCATGGATAAAAAGATAAATAGGGCATAGTTTTTTCCCTTAAGTTGCTTGAAGTTTATTGAGGGATGAATGAAGTAAGATGAAAAATGATATATTAGAGTGAATCTGAGTTGCCAGGAGAGCCCCTAGGACTAAATGTTCAACAGGCAGTGGAATGGAATATGAAAATATTTTTAGATTAATTATCCCATTGGTATTTTATTTTCTTATAATAAGAAGTTTTCCCTCCAAATTTGCAGCTGCCCAGTGAGATCACAACCAGTACAAAGCTTAGGAATCAAATTTTGCTTTTTGTTTGCTTGTTATGTAGAACGTCTTGTTTGAGAAAAAGGAAAATAAGGTAGTTTAACATAATTTATTATATTAACTATCTTTTTGGTCCCAAATTGTTTATAAATTTAATTATGGAAAATATGAACTTGAAAAAGAAAAGTTGAAAATTAAGGAAGAACCATTGTATACACGACTAAAGAAAAAGAAACTGCAGTTTTGCAGTTTTAACCATAGCAGCCCAAATTCTGTCCTATAAAATTGATGGTACATGTCTCTGCTATTTGACTTCCCAGGTGGCTCGGTGGTAAAGAATCTGCCTGTCAATGTAGGAGACACAGGAGATGCAGGTTTGATCCCTGGGCAGTGAAGATCCTCTGGAAGAGGAAATGGCAACCTACTCCCATATTCTTGCCTGGAAAATCCCAGGGACAGAGGAGCCTGGTGAGTTACAGTCCACAGGATTGCAAAGAGTGGGACATGACTGAGCAACTGAGCACACACACACACACATCACTGCTAATGATCTGACTAACACTGATCAAACTTCACAGAGAAAACAAAATGGAAAAACTGGCCCATTTTTAAAATTTATTTTTCAATTGGAAGATCATTGCTTTATAATATTGTATTGGTTTCTGCCATAAAACAGTGCAAATCAGCCATAATTATATATATTCTCTCCCTCTTGAGCCTCCCTCCTTCCTCCCATCCCACACCTCTAGGTCGTCAGAGTGCCAGGCTGGGTTCCCTGTGCTCTATAGCAGCTTCCAACTAGCAATCTATTTTACAGATGATAGTATATATATGTCAGTGATACTTTCTCAATTTATTCTACCCTCTCCTTCCCCTGCTGTGTCTACAAGTCTGTTCTCTATGTCTTTGTATTTTTAAGAGGGCATCCCTGCTATAGATGTCAGAATCTTCACCAGCAAAAAGGCAAAGGCCAATTTGTCACCATAGTTTTAGCATCACATTTCTGCCACTGTAAATAGATCTCTGACTTAAATTTGCCATTGTATATTAAAGCCACCATATGTATGAAAACACTGGGTGTAATTCTGAATATCTAAATCAATGTTAGACTCAAATACACTGTCACAAGTGCAAATATTTCACTGTGACTTTGAATATGATAATTTCTTAAAACACTGAAAACCTCAAAAGTGGGGAAAAGTGAAAATAGTCTTACACTGGAATGAGAAAAAAATTGTTCTCATAACACTAAAACATTTTATATGACAATTTAGTAAAATCCTCAATTAATTCAGATATGGAAAACTAATTCAAACACTGAAAACACAATGATAAAGGCAAAAGTTATAATCAACAAGTAGGTTATATAAAATCCTTCTTAAAGACTGTAACTTTTAAAAATAGTTTTCAATTTTATTTTTTCACTTCATATTGCCACTTGAAATTTTTATGATTCAGCATGCTTTTAGTTTAATTTTTTAGCATACTTTTTAAAAGACTATAACATTTTATGAAAAGATGCATGAAAGGAATCAATAACTATGAAGCATTACAAATCCACTGGGACAGTAATTAATTACGTTAAGCCTGGCTCCAAAACTAAAACAGTGAGTAATGAAAGGGTATGTGGTATAACTGAATATTCCTGTTTTCTCCCTCAATTCTCCTCCAGTGTCACTCAGAATCTATTACACTGAGCAATACTGAAAACCTCTAAATTGAAGGAATAGTTGAGGAAAACTTTTTGAAATAGATCACACTATTAACATACACATAAATTTGTTCCTTGAGCTAAGATAATTTTATTCAGAAAAGAAACCCCATGAAATGGGAATCAGGGCTGATGTTTACTTTGGTATGCACACTCCTCAGCATATTATCACAAGTGACATGCTGCCCATCTTGTCCCACATGCACACTGGTCCCTTGGAATGAGAGGATTAGTGTTCTGAGGATGTGTTGACTTAGCGAATGACATTAAGGAGGAAACAATTAAAATTTTTGTTTAGAGAACAACAATGTACAAAGCATTTCACATATTTACAAAGTATTTTATTTTGTATATAATAAACTAAATTATTAGTTTATTCAACGATCATTTAAATATGTATATATCTTGTGCATAAACACATCAGGTATATATATGTGAGCAAATTGAGTCACAGAGTTTGACCCTTTGAATCTTTGAGGCAAAGATTCCAATAAAACTTAAAGTAACATTTGGTAAGAAGCTTTAGGCAAGCCTTAACAGTTCATTAATTTCTATCATTATAAACAAGTAATGGAATTTTCAGGTTACAGTGATGGCAGTTATAATAATACAAACTCTTTCAATTAAAATACCTATAAAAATTCATAAAAAGAGAGTAACTGAGAGCTACAATTTGGACTTGAACATACGAACAGATCATGTCCCAAATAGCATGTCCCTAAATGTATCACTTATTGTGCTGAATTTTTCAAATGCATTCTGGAATTTCATATGTTGCAAGCTCTTAACTAGATTAATAGTAGTTCTAAGAAAGGTAGAGTAAGCCTTTGACTTAAACAACTGCCCAACTGCCCGATCCTGGCTTCAGGGCCCAGGGAATGTGAGGAATGTAAAGGAGCCAACCCCTACACCATAGCATGGAAATAGACTAAAATTCTTCTCCTCATTGTCTCTACTCCCTATCTCTTCATGTTGATTCCCACCCTTCACCCCCACAAATTTAATTACTTTTTAAACAATTATACTGACAGTGCAAATACCAACACTAGACAGAGAGTGGTGAAAAGTGGTGTGTTTCACCGTGAGATGGAATGTGGCACAAGGAACAGCACTGAAATAAGAGAAAAATAGGAAGAGCTTGAGTTAGTATACATTAATATGGCATTGCGACAAGAGCCAATCAATTAAACACAACCAAGTATATTCATAAATGATGATGACAGCATTTCACATTAAGGGACAAATGAGTGAATATTCAGTATAGGTGTTAAAACATTCAACTAACCAATGGCAGACAGCCAAGAAAGGAAGAAGAAAGAAAGGAGAGAGGGATAGATGGAAGAAGGGAGGATGAAAATTGAACATCTCTTCCATGTTAAGCTAAATTAAACTCTGGATGATTTAAAATTAAAATTTAAAACAAAGGAAATATAGAAATAGAGGAGAATATATAAACAAAGAGTAGCACCTAGTATTGTTTGAACCTTACTTTCTGTCAGATTCTGTGGCAAATAATTTAAAATATATTGTGCATTTTTTACAAGTATTCAGAAGCATGTTAAAGTAACAATAAATGATGAATTGATAAAGACTACATAAGACATAAAAGAAGGCCTCAACATTAGGAAATAGGTTAACATTTTCGTTTTCTTAGTAGATCTTGAGAAAAATCATTAATTTCCATTAATATGAAAACTTTAGAATTTGGCAGTATTGATTATTCAGTAAAATAAGAATGATAAAATATATCTATTTCAGTGTCAAACCCAGTATTATGCCACATGGAAAAATCTTCACTCAAGACTTTAGAATTCTCCACTAAATATGGTAGAAGAATGTTTACTAAATTCAAAAACAAGAGAAGGATGACTACTGTTGTCACTAATATTTATCACTGATTAAGCATAAAAACATCTAGAAGAATACATGGAAAACTAACAGCAATTTCTTCATTTATTATTTTGGATGGGGGGGATATCTGCACAGATTGAGATGGGGAGTGTGGTAGATTCTATGATTGTTTATATATATTTACTATTCCTCTCTGGAATAGGATTATAACTTCCTACCCTGTTGTCAACAGACTTCATCATATGATTTGCTTTGGCCAATAAATTGTGATTGGAAATAATGTTTTTCATTTCTAACCAAAATATCTAAGCACCAACAAATGATTGGCTTAAAGGTTATATTTCACTTTAATAGGAAAAAAAGCATTCTTTTAAATAAGTGATGATGGAGCGGCAAGATGGTTTTACAGAAAAAGATAATATTGGATCCATTCTTCCTGCTAAAAATTAGGTAAAATTACAAGTGGATCAAAGATACAAATGCAAAAATTGAAGTACGTATATAAAATTGTCAATACGTTTTGAGCATATCAATTAGGACAAGTCAAAATGAAAGAGACAAGATATTTATCGGATATTTTAAGCAAGTTGTTAAACAGGAAAAAGTGCTAGTTTCCCCAATGTTATATTTTCTCCTTAGCAACTGTGCAGGGTGAGGATGAGATGCACAGAGACTGGGCAAAATCTCAGTACTAAAGGAACCCCAAACAAAAGGCTTCTCTCTTCATAGAGATTTAGGGGAACAGGAGAGGAAGGTGATAAAGAGCTAGGAGTGGAAAATACTGAATGCTGTGTCAGAATGGAGAAAAACATCTTTAAGACCCTCTGATATGGGTGACAGAGGTACCTGTGAAAGACTTGTGCCTGGCCCCTCCCTCAACCAAGGAGGTCCTAAATGGAGGTATTTGGGCTCTAAATGAAGATAAGCTTAAGGATGGGGAACACGTGTACACCCGTGGCGGATGCATGTTGATGTATGGCAAAACCAATACAATATTGTAAAGTAAAAAATAATAATAATAAATTTTAAAAAATAAAATAAAATGAAAAACAAAAAAACAATGGAGGCTAGAGGCATAGCGGTGCTGAGGCCTTAACTGCATCTCCTTCTGGGCTGTGCACCAAGTCTGGAGTGAGGAAGGCAGCTTCCCCTCATAAGACCTGCCAGGTAAAGGTTTTATAATTGTCTACATGTGTGCTCAGTTGCTCAGTCCTGTCTGACTCTTTGTGATACAATGGACTGTAGCCTTCGAGGCTCCTCTGTCCATGGGATATGCCTGAAGTGGATTGCCATTTCTTCTACCAGGGAATCTTCCCCACCCAGGAATCAAACGCTCCCCTCCTGTGTTGCAAGCAGATTCTTTACAGCTGAGCTACCAGGGAAGCCCTTATGATTGCTTATGTTTGGGTCTAAAAGATCAATCTAGAGCTAAACTTGTCAAAAATCATGAAGTGTGAATTACCCTATAAGCTGAAAGGAAATATTTTCTAACCAAAATTGAGAAGCAATATAAGAAAAGATGAACACATATGATTACATAAAAATAAAACTTTACATAGCAAAATATACAGCAAACAAAGTTAAAGGACAGATTAAAAAATTTAAAAAGGAGTTGCAATTTATGTCTCAAGGGTTACTATCTACAATGTATACCAGACTTCTAAAAAACAAAGACACAAAAAGATCATCAACTCCATATAAAAATGATCTAGAAATAGGAAGATGCAGTAAAAATGCAAATAACTCTTAACAATATGAAAATGTGTTCAGTATCATTCACAGTAGGAGAAATGCAAACTAAAACTACATTGTGATACCATTTCTCAAGTGTCAGATTGGAAAATCAGAAGTTTAACAACACAGTCTGATGGTGAGATTGTGAATAAATAGTTACTTTTATTAATTGCTGTTGGAGCTACAAAATAGGGAAATGCCTATGAAGGGGTATTTGAAATATATAGCAATATATTTATTGTTTATATATATATAATATATATATGTTTATATTTATATATGAACCCTTTGACTGGCAATTCCACTTTATGAGCCTATCCAAAAATTACACTAGCAAAAATACAGAAAGATATAAGCATAAGGGTATTGGGCTATTTGTGGTAGCACTTATAACAGCAAAAAGAATAGCAAGGAAAGAAAAGAAAACCTTCTTAAGCGAACAATGCAAAGAAATAGAGGAAAGCAATATAATGGGAAGGACTAGCAATCTCTTCAAGAAAATTAGAGATGCCAAGAGAACATTTCATGCAGCAATGGGCACAATAAAAGACAGAAATGGTATGGACCTAACATAAGTAGAAGATATTAAGAAGAGGTGGCAAGAATACCCTTAAGAACTGTACCAAAAAAAGGTATTAATGACCTGGATAACCACAATGGTGTGATCACTCAGCTAGAACTGGACATCCCAGAGTGTCAAGTCAAGTGCTTAGGAAGCATTACTACAAACAAAGCTAGTGGAGGTGATAGGATTCCAGCTGAGCTATTTCAAATCCTAAAAGATGATGTTGTGAAAGTGCTGTACTCAATATGCCAGCAAATTTGGAAAACTCAGCAGTGGCCACAGGACTGGAAAAGGTCAGTTTTCATTCCAATCCCAAAGATGGGTAATGCCAAAGAATGCTCAAACTACTACACAACTGCACTCATTTCACACGCTAGCAAGGTAGTGCCCAAACTCCTTCAAGCTAAGCTCCAACAGTAGGTGAATCAAGAAGTTCCAGATGTACTAGCTGGATTTGGAAAAGGCAGAGGAGCCAGAGATCAAATTGTCAATATCCCTTGGATCATAGAAAAAGCAAGAGGATTCCAGGAAACATTTACTTCTGCTTCATTACTACACGAAAGCCTTTGATTGTGTGAATCACAACAAAATGTGGAAAATTCTGAAAAAAATAGGAATACCAGACCACCTTACCTTTATCCTGAGAAACCTGTATGCAGGTCAAGAAGCAACAGCTAGAACCAGACATGGAACAATGGACTGGTTCAAAATTGGGAAATGTGTACATCAAGGCTGTATACTGCCACCCTGCTTATTTAATTTGTATTCAGAGTACATCATTTTAAATGCTAGGCTGGATGAAGCTCAAGCTGGAATCAAGATTGCTGGGATAAATATCAATAACTTCAGATATGCAGATGACACCACCCTAATGGCAAAGTGAAGAAGAAATGAAAAAGAGCCTCTTGATGAAGATGAAAGAGGAGAATGAAAAAGCTGACTTAAAAGTCAACATTCAAAAAGCAAAGATCATGGTATCTGGCCCCATCACTTCATGGCAAATAGAAGGGGAAGAAATGGAAACAGACAGATTTTATTTTCTTGGGCTCCAAAATCACTGTGGATGGTGACTGCAGCCATGAAATCAAAAGATGCTTGCTCCTTGGAAGAAAAGTTGTGACAAACATAGACAGAATATTAAAAAGTAAAGACATCACTTTGCCAACAAAGGTTTGTATAGTCAAAGCTATGGTTTTTCCAGTAGTCATGTATGGATGTGAGAACTGGACCAGAAAGAAGGCTGAGTGCCAAAGAATTGATGCTTTCTAACTGTGGTGTTGGAAAGACTCTGGAGAGTCTCTTGGACAGAAAGGAGATCAAACCAGTCAATCCCAAAGGAAATCAACCCTTAATATTCATTGGAAGGACTGACATTGAAGCTGAAGCCCAATACTTTGGCTATCTGATGTGAAGAACCAATACACTGGAAAGACCCTGATGCTGGGAAAGATTGAGGGCAGGAGAAGGGGATGACAGAGGACAAGATGGCTGTATGGCATCATCAACTCAATGGACAGGAGTTTGAGCAAACTCTGGGAAATGGTGAAGGACAGGGAAGTCTGTTGTATTGCTGTCCATGGGGTCCCAGAGAGTTGGACATGACTGATTGACTGAACAACAACTTGTTAATACCTGTTGATTGGAATGTATATACTGAAAGAAAATGAATTGGATAAACCGTTCAGTTCAGTTCAGTTCAGTTCAGTCGCTCAGTCGTGTCCAACTCTTTGCAACCCCATGAATCGCAGCACGCCAGGCCTCCCTGTCCATCACCAACTCCTGGAGTTGACCTAAACTCACGTCCATTGAGTCAGTGATGTCATCCAGCCATCTCATCCTCTGTCATCCCCTTCTCCTCCTGCCCCCAATCCCTCCCAGAATCAGAGTCTTTTCCAATGAGTCAACTCTTCGCATGAGGTGGCCAAAGTACTGGAGTTTCAGCTTTAGCATCATTCCTTCCAAAGAAATCCCAGGGCTGATCTCCTTCAGAATGGACTGGTTGGATCTCCTTGCAGTATATCCATATAATAGTGTTGTATGCAACTTTAAAATGGAGTAAGAAATATCTATATATATATCACTATAAATAATATCCTTTATATCTTGCTAAATGAACTGTTAAGCTGCTGCTGCTAAGTTGCTTCAGTCATGCCCATAGACGGCAGCCCACCTGGCTTCTCTGTCCCTGGGATTCTCCAGGCAAGAATACTGGAGTGGGTTGCCATTTCCTTCTCCGGAACTGTTAAGAGAGGAATCTTAACAGCAGAATCTCTGCATGATCAACCCATCTTCACATCTCCACCAGTATTGCTTGAGGCTTCAACTAAAGCTGGATTTAGTTGAAATCCCAAGAAACCCCATTACCTTCCCTTCCTCTCTAAGGTGTTGATCTCAATAAACTTATAAATATACAATAGCCACTTGCACACTAATCTTCATCACAGAGTCTGTTTCCTAGGGAATCCAATCTGTGATAGTTGGTGCCAGGAGTAGATTAGAGAGCTAAACTTGGGTGGGAGTTTTTAAGCTGGATAACTTACCCTTCCAGATGGTAAACCATGAATGGAATATAGATAGCCCCTGGCACAAGTGGTAGGACAATTGTTAAAACTGCAGTTGTTGCTAGTTTTGTACTGGGGTGGCATACTGAAGGATGGGAAAGCTGATGCAGCGTATGTGCTACTTAAGAAACATGGGGAAAAACACAACTCTAAGAACAGTGCAAGTGAATGCCTTTTGCTAAATTTGATCATTCTGAATAAGAAAATATATAGTTGAGGTCATTAATCAGGAATTAAAAGCTAACCATGAAAGGTCAAGTGCCTTGCTGGCAGCTTTCAAGGAGCTGTTATCTCTTGAATCAATACAGTGAGAAAACTGAGAACCAATCTCAGAAATTAATCCTGAGATTAGCCAAACTCCAAAGGTTAAACTTCCAGCTAAGGTAGAACTGCTATGCCAAGGTCAAAACCATTGTGGGAAAAATAATAGGACCCTCACACATGGAGTGCATATATCTGGTTGATGCCTCTAAAATTCTATAATCTTCAAAGTCCTCCAAATTGTTGAATCTGCAGAAGTGGCCCATATCTCTGTTTTAAAAAAAGGAAAAGATAAAACGTCTCTCTTGCTTAAAGAAGATGCAGAGGCCTTTCCTCCTTGCTCTCCAACAAAACAAAACAAACCTTAAAAAAACCTGTCCTGACCAAGAAGAACATGTTGACTCAAATAAGGAAGGAAAGGCACTGCACCTCAAAAGAGCCACAGGACCTGTCCATTGTGTGGCAGGAGGAGCCAGTAGGGTGTATTTGGATACTAGCTCCTGAGGGATGTTTATCAGGAGTGCCAGAACAAGAATGTGACATGAGGATACATTATCAATGTATCCTCTCCTGGGATACAGGATATAATTCTCTGTCAATGGAATAGTACAAACACCCTACTAGGATGGCTCCTAAAAGTTTGGGAAATATATAATGGCCCACATCAAGTGAACGGAACTGTCTGAACTATCATATGAGATAGTGGCAAAAGGTTTTTAAAAGCTAACAGAAGTGGGTGTGCTAGAACGAATTTAACACAAAGGGCCAGAAAACTCACCATGTTTACCGAAATTATAAGGAATATGCTAGTAAGAAGGGTACCTGAATCATTTTAAAGTTTGGTGAGCATCTCCACTGTAGGCTAGGGCTAATGCTAGAAGATGACACTACAGAACAAGGTAAAATAATAGCAACAGTTATGATATAACTCAGAATAATAGAGGCCAACACCAAGAAAAAACAGCCAGATGGATGTAATTACTATGAGTGGTGAGGTCAGAAGTATAGCAAGGGAAGCCTGACAAGTAGAGACTTATGGAAAGGGTTACAACACAGCTTCCTTAGGTGCAAATAAGATGAACAATGAACAAGGATACAATACAGGCTATAAAACTAAAAGATTTTAAGAATAATCAGAAGTCTGAGGATAGTTATCCCAATAAAAAGTCATGGTCCCTTGTTAGTTTTTGGACTCAAAATTGATTAAAAGAAAGGGGGATCCCTAGAAGGAAGGACCCTCAAAAATCAAGACAGGTACAAATGGTCATGAATTTCCCAGTCTTTTCCTGAAGGAACCTACAGCTACTTAATTTGGTAACTGTACACTGGGGAAAGAAAAATACTCAAACATTTCAAAGACTATTGGAACAATACTCCTTTCATCAAAATATATGATTAGACATTTAATAGAACAGGATAAACTGATGGCAAATAAGCACTTGAAAAGCTGCTCAACATAATTAGCAGATTCAATAATGACAACAATTCAGATTAAACAAAAATGAAATATCACTACACAACTATCAGAATGGCTAAAATAAAAATAGTGGCAACACCAAATGCTGACAAAGATGTGGACAATCTGACATATAAAGTGATACAGTTACTCTGGAAAGCATTTTAGCAGTTTCTTTAAAAAAACAAATATATACCTATTGTATGATTCTTCAGCTGCACCCTTAAGCATTTATTCCAAAGAAATGAAAACTTAAGTTCACAAAAAAACAAAAATGAAACCTGAATAAATGCTTATGATTCCTTATTCATAATATTCAAATTGGAAACAATTCAGATATCCTTCAAAAGAGTTAAACAAACTGTGGTATACCCATACCATAAATATTACTCAGCAATTAAAAAATACAAACCATTGATACACACAACCACCTGGATGAATTGCCAGGGAAGGAATTATGGAGAGTGAAAAAGCTTATTTTAAATGGTTTCACACTGTATATTTCCATTTATATATTACTGAAATGACAAAATTGTTGAGATGGAGACTGGGTGAGTGATTTCCAGGGCTTAGGGAGGAGATGGAAGTGAGGGGGAAGTGGATGGGCAACATGAGTGATCCTTGAGGTGATGGAAATGTTTATTATTTTGACTGAATTAATGTCAATATCATGATTGATATATTTAACTAAAACTTTTCAAGGAGTTATCATTAGGGGGAATGATGGCAGGTACACAGGGTCTCTGAATTATTTCTTATCACATGTGAACCTACAATTATGTCAAAATAAATGTTATTAAAAAATGTTTCAGGCTGTGGTACAAGCCTCCGTGCAGATCCTGTGGTACTGGAGGTATCATTGATGAGGAAAGACACAATGTGGACTTTATGACTAGTCCCAATGGGAGAATCATAACTCAGATCACAAGAACCCTAGAGCATGACCATGCTAAATGCAGCAGAGAATTATAGACCTTTTGAAAAGTACCTTTTGATATACCACTAGGATCTGGTAGTGAATGCCTGATTATGGGTCACCAAGTGATATGTAGCCAACTTTGATATATTCATAAAATAAAAGGGGAATGAGCTATCTTCAGATATTATGGCTGAATATCAAAATTTTATACTAAGTGAAAGAGGGAAGACTCAAAAACATGCACCTTATAAAATACCATTTATAAGAATTTCTAGAATGGAAAAAATATAGACTTAGAAATCATATTAATAGCTGTTTGGGGGAGCAGACTGATTCCTAAGATGCCAAAGGAAACTTCCTGGGATGATAAAAATGTGCTCAATCTTGCCTGCAGTTGTAGTTATTTGATGAGCTTAGGCTCATCAAACTGGAGAGGTAAAATGTGAGCATACTCCCCCATGCAAATAATGTCTCAATAAATTTGATTTTAAATTGTTTTTAAAAATGACTCAGGAGCAAACATAAATAAACTCCCACTAAGAGAGGAAAATTAAGAGTTTAGCCTCTTTGTACCTCTTGATCACTTTCCCATTTCTTTAGGGACAGTCCTGACGGCAGGAGAAAAGATATCCACTGTGCCTGAGCAAGAATGCCATCAATGCCAATAAGTTTGATTTCCCGTGGAACTCTCCACTGCATCGGTGGCTGAAATGAAATGTAGGTTAGATCAATGTGATACTGAGCACTAGAAGCATCTTCTACAATGTTAATGGATGGAAATATCACAACATCGCACATAAAGAATTTCTCCTCAAAATTCCAAACTAAATACGATTAAATCTCTAAATTTCAAACCAATCTCTAGATATAATATTGGCTTCAGGGCCTAGTAGGCAACAAAGGAACATATTAAGCCCCCAATTAATATTAATCACCAAATTCCAGTCTAGTAAATTCTACAGGACAAATAACCAGTTTCTTTAACAAATACTTGTTTAATATTAATATTGTGGCTATGTTTTCAAAGTTCTTGTTTTTCTTTATAGAAATGTAAAAAAGTAAACAGTATCAGATTAAATGACTTTATATCTGGGATTTACTTCAAAAAATGCATATGACTGGGGAAGAGTAAGGGTATAAACATAAGAAGATTGGCCATGAGTTGATAAATCATTGAAACTGGTTGATAGTTACATCAGATCAGATCAGTCAGGTCAGTCGCTCAGTCGTGTCCGATTCTTTGCGACCCCATGAATCGCAGCACGCCAGGCCTCCCTGTCCATCACCAACTCCTGGAGTTCACTGAGACTGACATCCATCGAGTCAGTGATGCCATCCAGCCATCTCATCCTCTGTCGTCCCCTTTTCCTCTTGCCCCCAATCCCTCCCAGCATCAGAGTCTTTTCCAATGAATCAACTCTTCGCATGAGGTGGCCAAAGTACTGGAGTTTCAGCTTTAGCATCATTCCTTCCAAAGAAATCCCAGGGCTGATCTCCTTCAGAATGGACTGGTTGGATCTCCTTGCAGTTCAAGGGCCTCTCAAGAGTCTTCTCCAACACCACAGTTCAAAAGAATCTATTCCAAATCCTGAAAGATGATGCTGTGAAAGTGCTGCACTCAATATGCCAGCAAATTTGGAAAACTCAGCAGTGGCCAAAGGACTGGAAAAGGTCAGTTTTCATTCCAATCCCAAAGAAAGGCAATGCCAAAGAGTGCTCAAACTATCGCACAATTGCACTCATTTCACACACTAGTAAAGTAATGCTCAAAATTCTCCAAGCCTGGCTTCAGCAATATGTGAACAGTGAAATTCCTGATGTTCAAGCTGGTTTCAGAAAAGGCAGAGGAACCAGAGATCAAATTGCCAACATCCGCTGGATCATGGAAATAGCAAGAGAGTTCCAGAAAAACATCTATTTCTGCTTTATTGACTATGCCAAAGGCTTGGACTGTGTGGATCACAATAAACTGGAAAATTCTGAAAGAGATGGGAAGACCAGACCACCTGATCTGCCTCTTGAGAAATTTGTATGCAGGTCAGGAAGCAACAGTTAGAACTGGACATGGAACAACAGACTGGTTCCAAATAGGAAAAGGAGTACGTCAAGGCTGTATATTGTCACCCTGTTTATTTAACTTATATGCAGAATACATCATGAGAAACGCTGGACTGGAAGAAACACAAGCTGGAATCAAGATTGCCGGGAGAAATATCAATAACCTCAGATATGCAGATGACACCACCCTTATGGCAGAAAGTGAAGAGGAACTAAAAAGCCTCTTGATGAAAGTGAAAGAGGAGAGTGAAAAAGTTGGCTTAAAGCTCAATATTCAGAAAACGAAGATCATGGCATCCGGTCCCATCACTTCACGGGAAATAGATGGGGAAACAGTGGAAACAGTGTCAGACTTTATTTTTCTGGGCTCCAAAATCACTGCAGATGGTGATTGAGCCATGAAATTAAAAGACGCTTACTCCTTGGAAGGAAAGTTATGACCAACCTAGATAGCATATTCAAAAGCAGAGACATTACTTTGCCAACAAAGGTTCGTCTAGTCAAGGCTATGGTTTTTCCTGTGGTCATGTATGGATAGGTACATAGGGATTCCCTATACTATTCCCTCTACTTATGCATACATTTGAAATATCCTATGAGAAAATGTTTACAAACATATTAAAGGAATTAGAGCATAAAAGCAAATAAAAATAAGGAAAACTTTCTAAGAATAAAATACTATTTAAAACACAATTAAAAAAATACTTGGAAATACTAATCATTGTGGGTTGAATTTTACCAAATCTTATGTTAGGAAAGCCCCAGTATCTCAGAATGTGAACTTAAATGGAAATAGAGTTTTTGCAGATGTAATTAGTTAAGGTAAGCACATACAGAGTATGCTTATAAATAGAATGCCACATGAAGAGAGGGAGACAGGCACAGAGGGACAGCAGTGTGAAAAGACACGGAGAAGATAGCTATTTATTAGTCAAGGAGAGAGACCTGGAACAGATCTGTCCTTTATGATCCTCAGAAGGAACCAACCCTGCTTACATCTTGACATTAAACCCTTAACTTTCAGAACTGTGAAAGAAAAAATATTCTGTTGTTTAATTCATTCAGTTTATAGTACTTATGGCAGCCCAAGCACTAATACCCTGATTGAAAGGGACTGTATTTTTTTTCCAAAATAAGTTAAATGGCCAAAACTGATGTGAGAAAGAATAGAGCTCAACAAACAACTGTGAATAAAATTGGGAGGTGGCGAGGATTTCATTCCCCAAAGACTAATTTTTAGGACAATTTTACTGAAACTTTCAATTTTCCATGGAACCACAAATGTCATTATACATAGACTCTTTCAAAATGCAGAAAAGGTGACCTTAAGTCATTTACTCATTAATGTAGTTGTTAAGAATTCATAGGTTAAAGGACAATTCTTCTATGCCTATATTTAAGGAAATGATAAGAGAAAGCATTTATAAAGTATTTTTATTATAATTGCTTTTCAATTGTTAATTCATGTAAACCTCAAACAAGCTATGAGATACACACAATTATATCCCCATTTTACAGATGTGAAAACTGAGATATATACAAATTATCTGAGAAATAACAGAATTGAGGTGAAATAAAAATCTAGACATGTGTCTCTAGAGACTAAATCCCTAAACACTTTTATATTGTCTCTGTATTGAGAACCTGTTTTAATTGCAGCATTCACATATAGCACAAAAGATGAGAAAAAGTGTTTAAAAGGACAAATACCCATTTATGTGTATGCAACTTACCAAAATAACTTTTAAACAATCTTCAGTGGTAGAGGAACTGATTTTAAGCAGGAAAAAATAGCACAGAAATATATTTTGGTATTAACTTTTGTTGCACTTTGATTCAATTAAACAGTAAAAGATAAAAATAAAAATTTGATTAAACATTTTAAAAGAGACTGAAAATATATGTTCATATAAGAAACTAATATGAAAAAGCAGGGTGATTTTTATAAGTATGCTGAGTAAAATTTTAATAAATAAAAGCTTTTCCTCATAATCGGTCTCCTTTTCCTTGAAATAAAAAAGGAAACATGAGTGAACATGACTGTAATCCCTCTGTTTAGTTATAATCCGTAGAGTGACAGTGCACTCTCTTGTAATGCAGGATGGCCTCTCTTACCTCCCTCATCCCCATCCTTACTCTTTCCCCAAAGGCTTCATGTAGAGCGCAGGTACTATAAAATCCTTGGTGCTCATTAGTTGTAAATTTTTCAACTACATTAAATCAACATTAAGGTAATGAATTTGACCTTCACTGAATGAAGCAAAAACTAAGATTAGTGAAGTAATATAGTTAGTGTATTCTTCCTGGAACTCTATATGACAGAACAGAATATTAATTGTTAAAAATGGACACTTCCAAATACTATGCATGTGCATGCTTAATGCATGTGGGGGGAAACACCTTTTTCTTTTCTATAAAGGTTTGAATATACTTCATGCATTTTAAACTACATAATTTATCTCTTTATATTTAAGTTCTCTTACTGAAATTACTATGTCAACACTAATATTCTCACAATTGAAAACAATAACATCCTTCTAGGAATTTTCTATCCAAAACATAAAAAAAAAAAAGGAGAATTTACTTCATTCAAATCTTTTATCTGATTTACCAGGTTAACATTTAAATTATTCTGTGAATAAGAATTTTTCAAAGTATACATAAGGTAAAATGAGTAATTATTCTAAAATTCACTAGTTTTACAATTCAAACTATGGTTTGACTTATAGAGATAGAGATGGATATATACATACCATTATAGACATGGGAGAGGATAACAGAGAAATGGAGAAAATTGAGGTCTCAGGTACTAATAAATGTCAAAGCAAATTATCAGGAAGCTCCTTTGACAAGGAGAGTTGATGCTTGTTTTCTAAATCCAGCATGTTTATGCTTTCACAGAAAGCACATTTATAATAAGTGGAACCACATGGAAAGAATGAACAATGTGGATGCCCCAATACCAGACTAGTCCTACCTTTTATAAGGCCTTCCAGAATGGTTTCTGCTTTTCTGAGTTGAAGATCCTTATCTTAGTCAGTTTGAAGCCATAACAAAAAACCACAAACTGGGTGGCTTAGGCAACAGAAACATATTTTCCCTCAGTTCTAGAAACTAGAAGTCCCAGATCAAATTATCAGCTTATTTGGCTCCTAGTAAACCCCTCTTTCCTGGTTTGTAGGTGGTCACCTTATCACTGTGTCTTCACATGGCTAAGAGAAAAGGCATGCTTAAGTGACCATCTCTTCCTGTCTTTTCTTCTAAGGACACCAATCCTACCAGGATCTCATTCTTATAAATTAATTTACTATTAATTACCTACATAAATCCCCTAGTATAGTCACATTAGGGGCTGAAGCTTCAACCCCTAAATACATTTAGGGGCACAATCATTCATTCCATAATAATCATCCTTAGCTAGAATTTCAGACAGTCTTCAATTCCCAAATCATCCACTTAACTTCCTCAGCATGCACAGTGTTTCCTTTTTTGCCCATCAGATCAGATCAGTCACTCAGTCGTGTCCAACTCTTTGCGACCCCATGAATCGCAGCATGCCAGGCCTCCCTGCCCATCACCAACTCCTGGAGTTCACTCAGACTCATGTCCATCGAGTCAGTGATGCCATCCAGACATCTCATCCTCTGTCGTCCCCTTCTCTTCTTGCCCCCAATCCCTCCCAGCATCAGAGTCTTTTCCAATAAGTCAACTCTTTGCATGAGGTGGCCAAAGTACTGGAGTTTCAGTTTTAGCATCATTCCTTCCAAAGAAATCCCAGGGCTGATCTCATTCAGAATGGACTGGTTCTCCTTGCAATCCAAGGGACTCTCAAGAATCTTCTCCAAACCACAGTTCAAAAGCATCAATTCTTCGGCACTCAGCCTTCTTCACAGTCCAACTCTCACATCCATACACGACCACAGGAAAAACCATAGCC
>NW_011494832.1:2915401-2966304 GCF_000754665.1 Bison bison bison | reverse complement strand
TTTCTGTCATAAGGGTGGTGTCATCTGCATATCTGAGGTTATTGACATTTCTCCCGGCAATCTTGATTCCAGCTTGTGTTTCTTCCAGTCCAGCGTTTCTCATGATGTACTCTGCATAGACGTTAAATAAACAGGGTGACAATATACAGCCTTGACGTACTCCTTTTCCTTTTGGAACCAGTCTGTTGTTCCATGTCCAGTTCTAACTGTTGCTTCCTGACCTGCATACAAATTTCTCAAGAGGCAGATCAGGTGGTCTGGTCTTCCCATCTCTTTCAGAATTTTCCAGTTTATTGTGATCCACACAGTCAAAGGCTTTGGCATAGTCAATAAAGCAGAAATAGGTGTTTTTCTGGAACTCTCTTGCTTTTTCCATGATCCAGCGGATGTTGGCAATTTGATCTCTGGTTCCTCTGCCTTTTCTGAAACCAGCTTGAACATCAGGAAGTTCACTGTTCACATACTGCTGAAGCCTGGCTTGGAGAATTTTAAGCATTACTTTACTAGCATGTGAGATGAGTGCAACTGTGCGGTAGTTTGAGCATTCTTTGGCATTGCCTTTCTTTTTGCCCATAGGCATTATTATTTCTTGATGCATCTCTGACCATTCTTTCTTTTTATTTGAGAAACATTAGGAATAATGTTTCTTAAACCATATATGGCCTGGGAACAGACTTTCTGTGAAATCTTAGACTTTTGGGAAACTATGGATAATATCATATTTAGTTTATGATCTTAAGTTTCTTCCTACATTGTGATTTCATTTAATAAGCCACCAAGATGTCAGCAATCACCAGATAGCCTTTGGATGATCCTGTGAGGGAAAGAGTAGTATAAGAACAGTAAAATCTTTTTAAAATTCCCCTCTACACTGTCCATAAGGGCTATGAGAAAGAAATTAGCTTAGAAATTAGTTTAGAAATTCTTAATCTAAATGTGTCTTCTTGCCTTTCCAACTCTCTCAACAATGTGAACCACAACACATGATAATTTGTGTAATAGCCTTCTTAGAATCTAAATTATTAAGTGTGTATTAATAATATTACTGAGTTTGGGAAAAAGAGGGCTAAAAAGAAGAACATTCTAGGGTGGGTGTTGGCAAACCAATGTCTCTCAGACAGTGGTTCTGTCTTCTTATTCTTCCTGGTCATCAAGTATTGAACCAAATAGACACACACACACACACACCCCTACCTTATACTTAACTCACATTCACACATCCATACATAGACATCATCTGAGGACAAGTATTAATTTTCAGTAATTACACCCTAGAGGCATATTTAAAAAGAGAAATATTTTTTCAAAACAATAATTTACTCTGAATACTCCTTTCAGAGTGGAGAAACAGCTTTACATTATAATGTGAATGGTGCCAGTACTCAATTAGGACATCCTTCTGCTTCCAGCCCTGACTCAGATTTTTTTTTTTTTCTGTGCATATGAAATGAGAAGCTCATTACAATTACCCTTTTAAGCAATAGATCTGTCAGCCTTTAATGACCATTTTTGGCAACAACAAGTACTAGCAAAAGCTTACGAATTGCCTTATCTTTTACTAAAGGATTGATATAATCCTTAGGTAAAACATTCCCACACCATTTACTGAATGTTGAATAAACGGTGTATGAGGATATTCAGACAAATTTTTTGATTACTTAAAATCTACACAAAGTCTCAGGAATTAAAAAAAATTATATTTACTCCTAAATTTAATAAAAACATTTTAAATATCCATTAAATGGTAGTTGAAAGACTTTTCTTTCACTGGTACATAAACATCATCTTAATTTTAGTTTAATTAGGTACTGGGGCTAAGTTTAGGTAAGAAAGTGGAAGTACTTAACATAGCTTTCCTTAACTTGTGAATAGATTGACAGTAATAAAACAGAACTCAGTTTCCTGACTAATGTTGTATGAAGAGTTTCAAATTATTCTCTGTGATAAAAGAGCACATGAATATAGCCTGTGAGGTTTCCGCAGCTGATCTGTGACTTTTTACAAAATACTAAGGGAATGTCTCTAATTGTTTACCCATGATTCATCCCTTAACCCCTTACAATGTGGTTTTCTCCCACTGCACTCCACTAAAATTGCTTTATCAAAAGTTATCAATGATTTTTTTCCTTAAAAAAAAAGTTTAGATTTTTCTCTTATCTAAAGAAAAAGAAATGGCAACCAACTCCAGGAATCTTGCCTGGAGAACCTCATGGACAGCATGAAAAGGCAAAATATATGAAGCCTGAAGATGAGCCCCCAGGTTGGAAGGTATACAATATGCTACTAGGGTAGAGCACAAGGCAATTACTAATAGCTCCAGAAAGAATGAAGTGGCTGGGCCAAAGTGGAAATGATGCTTAGCTGTGAATGTGTCTGGTGGTGAAAGCAAAATCTGATGCTCTAAAGAACAGTATTGCATAGGAACCTGGAATGTTAGGTCCATGGATCAAGGTAAATTGGACGTGGTCAAGCAGGAGATGGCAAGATTAAACATCAACATTGTAGGATTCAGTGAACTAAAATGGATGAAAATGAGTCTTACTCCTCTCTTCTTCAGTGTCACCAAGTGTGCTTTTCAGAGTTTCATCCTTAACTTTTTCTTACACTCTGTGCACTTATATCCTCTCTTTTCGATTCACTATCTTCGCAGTTGACTAACACAATAATGCAAATGAGCGTTAAAAACTTATTCTGACTTCTCTCATCTAATTTAATCCTGACATTACAAATGCCAGCTAAATGCTACTACCAGTGTAGGATGTAATGATTTGGAGAGTAGGAAGTAAAAAGATACAGAGTTGGCTTCTATATAGAAAGAGATAAGAAATTTAAAAAAATATGTGAAACAGGGCAGGAAGTAATAAGTTCCATGTAACAAGTTCCACATAATCAAGAATATTTTGCTTTTACGTTCCATGGTAAAAATGATTCCATTGGATCCATATAAATGGGGTTTTTAGCTTATAAGAACATGTTTTGATTAGTGATATACTAGAAGATTTCACACATTTATGAGGTATATAAAATGTAGGGATGAAAAAAGTTTTGTTAACCTTGAGAAGTTGAAAGGTATGTAGAAAGTCAGAAAGTGAGATCATATGAGGAAAACAATTTGTCTAAACTTCTCTCGTTATTCCAACACCTTTCAAGGCACATCTGATCCAGGTTCTCCTCCCACCAGTGGTACCATCATGATCACATATTAGGTTCTAATTGTACCACCTTTGACTTTGTCCTTATCCCTAACACCCATGATAAATAAGTCAGTTTTTTTTTTCTTCTTCTAATTCCTCTTCTTGGAATTTTTTTCCCCCTAACATATCTTTTACATTGTTGCCACTACCACCTGGGTTTAGATGGTTTTACCTCATAATTGGACTATTGCAAAGTACCCCGTCACTGATCTCACTCCATCTTATGCCCTGCTCACAAATAATGTTCAAAAAGCACTCTGATTCTGTCAGTCTCCTGGACCATGCTGGTTAAAACATACTCTGGTTCAGCAGGAAGAATAGAGATCTACAGCATCATAATGGAGTTTGAGGTGTGGGCTACTTTGGTGGCACTTTTATGTAGTTTCTAAACAGAAATGATTGTCTTGTTTTAGACTAAATTTTAGTATGAAAGATCACTGCACTATGAAGCAAACAACAGACATGACAAAGCTGGATTGAGGGCTACAGCGATTAATAAATAATCTTAGCTAAATATTACTGTTCAGGCGAACTCTTCCCCGAGTAACTTTTATAAAGAAAAGTCTTTAATTTTCTGAAATCAATTAATGCTGTACCCTCAGTGAATGTGAAAGAAATACTATCAGTTTCTTATCCTTCACTACCTGGGAGCTTTCTTTATTTTACCATTTAAATTTTGAGGGTCATGTTCAGTTGACGATTTCTTCTGTTTCTTCTTACACATACGTAAACAGTCATCCCTTGGTATCTTTGGGGTTCTGACTACACATTCCAGCCCTGAGCATAGGTTGACAAACCTTTAAACCGTATTTTGTTACCTTCCTGGGGCTTCCCTGGTGGCTCAAACAGTAAAGAATTTGCCTGCAATGCAGGAGACCCAGGTTTGATCCTTGGGTGGGGAAGATCCCCTTGAGAAGAAAATGGCTACCCACACAAGTATTCTTGACTGTAGAGTTCCATGGACAGAGGAGCCTGGAGGCCTACAGTCCATATGATCACAAAGACTTGGACACGACTAAATGACTAACTCTTTCACTTTCACTTCTGTTACCTTCCTATGCTCTTCTTTCCTATAGAGGTGAAAGTTGCTCAGCAGTGTCTGACTCTTTGCAACTCCATGGGCTAATAGTCCATGAAATTCTCCAGGCCAGAACACCGGAGTGGATACCTGTTCCCTTCTCCATGGGATCTTCCCAAGCTAGGGGTTGAACCCATGTCTCCTGCATTGCAGCCAGATTCTTTACCACCTGAGCCACCAAGTAAGCCCCCTTCCTTTCTATATCTTTCCATTATTCCAGAACTTTTTGCACTCCACAAATCCTTCAAGCCCTCCTCCCCAAATTTTCTCTTTTCCTTGATCTCAGACACAGAAATTGTTTCCCATATCTTACAAGCCAGATATGAAAACCGTAATTCAGTCTCATCATTGAGGAATTCCAATTTATGAGGGCAAAGAACCAGAAAAACCATCAATTAAGATGAAGAAGCCAGGATGAATAAACTAGGAAGAGGCATAAATTATTATGTTTTAACAACAGTGAGATAAAGTGGTATGCCCACTTCTAATCGGTAGTGCTTTATCAGAGTTGTCATTCAGTTTGGGCATAAATGCCACAAAAGCTTTTCTGAGCCTATCTATGCTGTCTGCAGCATAGATTTCACTCACATCTAGAAGAGTGTCACACTGAAAATCTGTTGTGAAGATGAGATAGAGCACATCAGTACTTAAGTGGTGTTATTTTTAATCCATTTATTGAGACATGCATCTGCTTTTATCCCCTAAATTTTAAAACAGTAACTTCTATTTTTCATAAATTTCATTTGTATTATTTATCTAGGAAACATTTGTTGAGTTCTAATAAATTATAAATTATTTTCTCAGTTGTATCTTTTTTCTTGCTATTTGTAAAAGGGAGTGATCAAGGAGGCTTTCTTTTGTTTTATTCTAATGCATTATTTTTCTCCTTTTCTCTGCTCTTTAGTCTAATAACTAGTAGAAGCGAAGGGCTTTTTTAAATTCACATTTTCTAGCAGAGGTTTAATATAACTACTGAGATTGTAACAATGTTCTGAATCTGAAGTATGGAGTACTTAGAATCTTCTTGCAAAAACTACCAACTCCAATATTCCTTATCCCAGTAATAGTCACACTTCTGACCATTCCCACGACTGGAAAACCCACACTGTCCTTAATATTTACTTCCACCTGCGTATATAACCCATCATCAATCCTGCTGCTTTTATCATTTGAATATTTCTCCAACTTCTCCCACCTATCATTGCCATCATCCTAGTGCCAGTCATCAACTCAACTGCAGCCAGCATGGTGTAAAGTAATTAAAATAGAGGAAGCAGTCGTGCTAGGTCACTGCAATCATGTCCGACTCTTTGCAACCCTCTGGACTGTAGCCCTCCAGGCTCCTCTGTCCACGGGCTTCTCCAGGCAGATACTGGAGTGGGTTGCCATGCCCTCCTCCAGGGTATCTTCCTGACCCAGGGACTGAACTTGTATCTCCTGAGGCTGCTGCATTGCAGGCGGTTCTTTACCACTGAGCCACCAGGGAAGCCCCAAGCAATCAAGCATGGCTTTATTTTCTGCTCTGCCTGGTCTTAGCTATGGCCCATTGGAATATGTGTTTAATCTCAATTATCTTAATCATATAATGGTAATAATATGAGTAATACTAGTATTTATTTGGTGGGCTGCCGTCTATGGGGTCACACAGAGTCAGACACGACTGAAGTGACTTAGCAGCACACCATAAATACTGGAGAAGGAAATGGCAATCCACTCCAGTATTCTTGACTGGATGTGATATGATCCAAGCAAGAATACTGAGTAATATATGATACAGGCAAACAATATGAGTAATATAGTATTTATTATACCATAAATATTGGAGAAGGAAATGACAACCCACTTCAGTATTCCTTCCTGGAGAATCCCATGGACAGAGGAGCCTGGCGGGCTACAGTCCATGGAGTCGTAGAGTCAGACATGACTGAAGCAACTTAGCACAGCACATACCATAGGTATATTGTGGATTAAATAAGATAATCCTTACAATGTACTGCACATAGTTTTTAGCGCATACTAGAAATTCTTAAATGTTGGTGTTTGCTTTCACCACACTAGTGTAACTATATCCATTATGTTAATCAATGCATCATACTAATCAATGGATTTTCTCTACCTGTACTATCCAGTATGGTAACAACTAGTCACATGAGGCTATTGAGTACTTAACATGTGGATAGTGCAAACTGAGATGGTCTTGAAAGTGTAAAATACAAATTGAAATTTTAAAATTTTGGTATTAAAAATGTCAAATATCTCAGTACTAATGTTTTGTATGGATTGTGGACTAAAATGCAAGTTTTCTATAGATTGGTTTAAAATGAATTATTTACATTGTTTATTTTTACTTGAAATGTGCCTATTGGAAGATTTTAAATTACATATGTGGCTCACATTTAAGGTTAAGAATTGTAAGGTTGGAATTGTATTTCCGTTGGACATTACTGATCTAGACTTTGTCAACTTTCTCTTATTTAAAGCCTCTAGAGTGGCCAGCTACATTCTTGAAAGACTCCAAGTGATATAGTTTTTGCTTAAAATGATATTGTAAATATTTGAAAGTTATTAGAAAAAGTCTGAAAAGTCCTGACTAGGATGGGAGCATGGACTTTTAATATTTTGCAATGTTGTTCTTTTGAAACTATAAATCCACTTCAAGTACCCTTTTTGTTTTTATAAGATGTGCTTATAATTCAGTAGTGTCCATTCAATATAGCTGTCAAGTAGTCTTTCTTCATAAATCAATTTTCTCTGATTTCAAAGTAATTATTCTTATAAACTTTGAATGCTAAAAATGTATATGTGTGCTAAATACATGGTAATTGTGAGAAAGAATTAGTATGTGTGCTATTCTAGAAGTGTTCAGAGGAAAAATCTGGATTAAGTTAAAGTTTTTGTAGAAAAGAAGTAAGATTATTGCTCTCTCGACTTTAAAATTTTAATGTAAAAGAGATTGTTTCCAATTGCTTGCTCTAATATATAATACTAAAATTAATTTTCTTGTAAATGTATATGTATTTTAAAAAGAATATGGGACAAATGACAAAATGATAGCACTTTTATTTCTGGGATGGTGGCAATATGGGTGCTTATTATACCATTTCTTCAGCCCTTAAATTAACTGAATTTTCATAGTAATATTAAAATTTGTTTGTAAAATATCTTGGACATTCCATGAAGATATTCCTATCATGACATTTTAACTTCTCCCTATTCTCTTTATCTTTTTTTGTTTTTAATATTTTCTCTGAGACCTTCAGTCCGTGTTGAATAATAGTGATGATGGCAGTCATCCTTCTCTTGATGCTTGTGTGAAGGAGAATGACATGTCTAAAATTCTCTATTAAATAAAGATGCTTTCTGTAGATATTCTGTACTCTATTGTTCTTTTTATAAAATTGTCTTTCTCTTTTCTCACTTGCTAAGAATTCTTAACTGTGTAGTAAATCATATGAATTTTTCTTTCCGACCTAAGTTAAAAGATTATATATTTTTCTTCTTTGATCATTTAATGTTACAGTTGTTAATTACATGAATAGATTTCCAAGGTGAATAATCCTTACCCCCTTGGATTAACTATACTTGACCACAGTCTATTTTAATGCATTGTTAGGTTTCAATTAACTAGTATGAGGATCTTTTATGTTCATTAGTGAAATTTACCAACAATTTAGTTTTCCTGTACAGTCATTACCCAGTTTGTGTATCCAGATTATATTAACCTCATAAAATAAATTGATCAGCTTTTCTCTTTTTCTTTTCTTTGGTGGAAAAATTGTATAAGATACATATTCCTTAAAGACTTACACAACTCACATCTAAAAGCATCTCACCGTTCTGTTTTGTTTTGTTTATTTTTTTCTGAAGCAAGGGGAGTTTTGATAGTTTTTTCCCCAGAAAATACAAATTTCATCTGAGATTTAAAATTTTGATGTACTGTTGTCCATTACATATTTGTAGAATTTTGCTTATATTTATGTATTTACTTATTTGCATTCTTCGTATTTTTATTTGCATCTTCTCTATTTTATAACTTAATTCATATCACTAGGAGTGTCTTACTATTTTCACACAGCTTCATTTTTGTTTCCTTCATCCTCCCTTATTACTATGTGTTCTACTCTCTGTCTCTTTCTCTCTCTCTTTTTTGGTTTATTCTGTTACTCTTTTCCTAGCTTAGTTTTCCATCTTTTCTTATGTTTGTAAATTGATACATTTCTTTCTGTATTTCAAAAGAAAATGATATTGAATCTCAGTTCTTTCATTATCATTTAAATGTAAGAATTTCAAAGTTTACCGTATCATTTTTGCTTTAAACTGAAGGGTAATTGGTAATATATTAGTTTTAAGAAATAGGTATTTTTCCCCTAAACATTATTTTCTTGATTTTTAGTTTTATTGCATTGAAGTTATAGAATATAGATTGTATGTTGTTAACTGAAAATTTTAGAAGCTGCTTTTGGGGCCCAGTGTACCATCATCATTGGTGAATGTTTAATGTGTCTGGAAATAATATGTATTCTATGTTCATTTGATAAGAGGTTCTAGACATATCTGTTAGATCAAACTATTAGTTATGCTCTTAACATTATCTCTACCTTTATTGTTCTCCATGTATGACATTTCTATATAATATATGTTTTGTATGTTTCTTCATATCAGATATTAGTTATTGCTTACATAATTTGAGGCCATACTCCCAGATATATATTGAAGAATACTTATTGTTTCACTTTTTTTTTTCAAAAATATATAACAACCCTCTCTGATGATAGTTCCCATTCTGCCTTCTTCTTTTACTGATATCAATCAAAATTTCTAGTTGATATTTTTCAGATAAATATTTTCTATGCTTGACATAAATCCATTTTTCTGCATCTTATTGTATATGTGTCTGTTTTAAATGAGCATATTTTAGACAACATAGCTAGCTTTTGTTTTTACTATAATCTGACTATCACTGTTTTCTGACAAGTTTTACTTGTGCTGATTACTGAGTTTTACCATTGTTTGTGTCCCCCTCCCACCTACTGCAATTTATTTTATGTTTCCTTTTTCCTTGGCTTCAGTTATACATTTCTTATGGATTAACTGTATGAATTCTGTTTTTACTATTTTAATCATCTTTATTAATTTAGTAAGATTTGTTCAACAAATATTTTTTTCATGATTGACTGTTTCTTGAACAATGCTCTAGACAGGGATGAATAAAACAGATTAATATTTTCTCTGTGTTTCCCTATCAGTATCTATAAACTTGTGCTTGTGTGCTTGTGCTTAGTTGCTCAGTTGTGTCTGACTCTTTGCGACCCCAAGGACTGTAACCTGCCAGGTTCCTCTGTCCATGGGATTCTCCAGCAAGAATACTGGAATGGGTTGCCATGCCCTGCTCCAAGGGATCTTCCCAACTTAGGGATAGAACTCAGGTCTCCCACATTGCAAGCAGATTCTTTACCATTTGAGCCACCAAAGAAGCCTGTAACCTTATGAACAACTATTGTTTACCCCTATTGAATAGGACAAAATGTTAACACAATTTCTTTTTTCACCTCTCTTCCCCCAACAACTTCCATAACATTACTATTATCTTAGTTTTGGATTTCATCCTTACACACAATGATTAAATTAGTATTTATTGATACATCAATAAGTTCTATATCATTCTTACAGGTTTTCCCATCCCATAGCAATTTCTTGCTTTTGGAATTGATTATTTCCTTTCAAAAGTTAAATCTTGAAGAAGTGTTTTAAACAGATTATTCATGTTGCTAGACTCTCTAATAATTAATGTCTTCTTTTTTTGCTCTACACTGAAATAGTTTAGCTGAATACAATATCAGATTAAAATATTTTTCCTTGAAAACTCTGAAATTCAGTGTTGCTGTTATCAGGGCTAAAAAGTATTGGGTTTTAGTTCTGAAAGATAAGTTCTAGGTTCTCTCTGAAAATTATAAATTTTCCTTTGTTTTGAATAATCTTTTCTGTTTCCTTTTGTTTTTTAATTAATTTTTAATGAAGGATAATTACTTTACAGAATTTTGTTGTTTTCTGTCAAACCTCAATATGAATCAGCCATAGGTATACATATAACCCTCCCTTCTGAAACTCCCTCCCTTCTCCCTGCCCATCCCAGCCCTCTAGGTTACTACAGAGCCCCTGTTTGAGTTTCCTGAGCCATAGGCAAATTACCCTTAGTTAACTATTTTACATATGGTAATGTAGGTTTCCAAGTTACTCTTTCCATACATCTCACCCTCTCCTCCCCTCTCCCCATGTCCATAAGTCTATTCTCTATCTCTGATTCTCCATTACTACCCTGTAAATAAATTCTTCAGTACCATTTTTTGAGATTCCATATATATGTGTTACAATAATAGATTTATCTTTCTCCTTCTGACTCACTTCACTCTGTAAAATAGGTTCTAGGTTCATCCACTTCATCAGAACTGACTCAAATGTGTTCTTTTTTATGGCTGAGTAATATTCCATTGTGTATATGTACTGCAACTTCTTTATACATTCATCTGTCAATGGACATCTAGGTTGTTTCCATGTTCTAGTTATGGCAAATGAACTGCAATGGACAATGGGATACATATGTCTTTTTCAATTTTGGTTTCCTCGGGGTATATGCCTAGGAGTGGGGTTGGTGGGTCATATGGTGGTTTTATTCATAGTTTTTTAAGGAATCTCCATATCGTCTTCCATAGTGGCGGCATTAATTTATATTCCCACTAACAGTGCAAGAGTGTTCCCTTTTCTCCACACTTTCTCCCGCATTTATCGTTTGTAGACTTTTTGATGATGGCCACTCTGACCGGTGTGAGGTGATATCTTGTGGTTTACTTTTGCATTTCTCTAATAATGAGCAATGTTGAGCATTTTTTAATGTGTTTGTTAGCCATCTGTGTCTTCTTTGGAGAAATGTTTGTTTAGGTCTTTTTCCCACTTTATGATTGGGTTGTTTGTTTTTCTGGCATTGAGTTGTATAGCTGCTTGCATATTTTGGAAATTAATCCTTTATCAGTTGTTTCATTTGCTATTATTTTCTCCCATTCTGAGGGTTATCTTTTCATCTTGCTTGTGGCTCAGACGGTAAATGTGTTTGCCTACGATGAAGGAGACCTGGGTTCGATCCCTGGGTCGGGAAGATCCCCTGGAAAAGGAAATGGCAACCCACTCCATTACTCTTGCCTGGAAAATCCCATGGACAGAGGAGCAAAGAGTTGGATAGGACTGAGTGACTTCACTTCCACTTTCATACTTTCCTTTGCTGTGCAAAAAAATTTAATCATGTCCCATTTGTTTCATTTTGTTTTTATTTTCATTTCTCTAGGAGGTGGGTCATTGAGGATCTTGCTTTGGTTTATGTCACCAAGTGTTCTGCCTATGTTTTCCTCTAAGAGTTTTATAGTTTCTGGTCTTACATTTAGGTCTTTAACCCACTTTCAGTTTATCTTTGTGTATGCTGTTTGGAAGTGTTCTAATTTCATTTTTTTACATGTAGCTATCCAGTTTTCCCAGCACAATTTATTGAAGAGGCTGTCTTTGCCCCACTGTATATTCTTGTCTCCTTTGTCAAAATAATGTACCCATAGATTCATGGGTTTATTTCTGGGCTTTCTGTCTTGTTCTGTTGGTCGATATTTCTGTGTTTATGCCAGCACCACACTGTCTTCATGACTATAGCATGGTAGTATAACCTGAAGTCAGGAAAGTTGATTCCTCTAGCTCCATTCTTCTATCTCAAGACTGCTTTGGCTATTCAGGGTCTTTTCTCTCTCGCTATGAATTGTAAAGTCTTTTTGTTCTAGTTGTGTGAAAAATGCCATTGGTAATTAGATAGGGATTGATCACATAGAATCTGTAGATTGCATTTGGTATTATAGTCATTTTCACAATACTGATTCTTCCTACTCAGGAACATGGAATATCTCTCCATCTGTTTATGTGATCTTTCATTTGTTTCATCAGTTGAATTCAGATCATGTTGAACTCAGTCATGTCCAACTCTTTGCAACACCCCATGAACTGCAGTACACCAGGCCTCCCTGTCCATCACCAACTCCTGGAGTCCACCCAAACCCATGTCCATTGTGTCTGGGATGCCATCGAATCATCTCATCCTCTGTCATCCCCTTCTCCTCCTGCCCTCAATCTTTCCCAGCAGTAGGGTCTTTTCCAATGAGTCAGCTCTCCGCATCAGGTGGCCAAAGTATTGGAGTTTCAGCTTCAACATCAGTCCTTCCAATGAACACCCAGGACTGATCTCCTTTAGGATGGACTGGTTGGATCTCCTTGCAGTCCAAGGGACTCTCAAGAGTCTTCTCCAACACCACAGTTCAAAAGCATCAATTCTTCGGCATTCAGCTTTCTTTATAGTCCAACTCTCACATCCCTACATGACTACTGGAAAAACCATAGCCTGAAGAGACAAACCTTTGTTGGCAAAGTAATGTCTCTGCTTTTGAATATGCTGTCTAGGTTGGTCATAACTTTCCTTCCAAGGAGCAAGCGTCTTTTAATTTTATGGCTGCAGTCACCATCTGCCGTGATTTTGGAGCCCAGAAAAATAAAGTCTGACACTGTTTCCCCATCTATCTGACATGAAGTGATGGGACTGGATGCCATGATCTTTGTTTTCTGAATGTTGAGCTTTAAGCCAACTTCTTCACTCTCCTCTTTCACTTTCATCAAGAGGCTTTTGAGTTCCTCTTCACTTTCTGCCATAAGGGTGGTGTCATATACATATCTGAGGTTATTGCTGTTTCTCCCGGCAATCTTGATTCCAAGTTCTTCTTCCTTCAGCCCAGCATTTCTCATGATGTACTCTGCATAGAAGTTAAATAAGCAGGGTGACAATATACAGCCTTGACGTATTCCTTTTCCTATTTGGAACCAGTCTGTTGTTCCATGTCCAGTTCTAACTGTTGCTTCCTGACCAAGAGGCAGGTCAGGTGGTCTGGGATTCCCATCTCTTTCAGAATTTTCCACAGTTTATTGTGATCCACACAGTCAAAGGCTTTGGCATAGTCAATAAAGCAGAAATAGATGTTTTTCTGGAACTCTCTTCCTTTTTCTATGATCCAGCGGATGTTGGCAATTTGATCTCTGGTTCCTCTGCCTTTTCTGAAACCAGCTTGAACATCAGGAAGTTCACGGTTCACATATTGCAGAAGCCTGGCTTGGAGAATTTTGAGCATTACTTTACCAGTATGTGAGATGAGTGCAAGTGTGTGGTAATTTGAGCATTTTTTGGCATTGCCTTTCTTTGGGATTGGAATGAAAACTGACCTTTTCCAGTCCTGTGGCCACTGCTGAGTTTTCCAAATTTGCTGACAAAATTGCTCACAGAATCATCTTTTAGAATTTGAAATAGCTCAATTGGAATTTAATCGCCTCCACTAGCTTTGTTCGTAGTGATGTTTCCTAAGGCCCACTTGGCTTCACATTCCAGGATGTCCAGCTCTAGGTGGTGGGAGTGATCACACCTTTGTGATTATCTGGGTCGTGAAGATCTTTTTTTGTACAGTTCTTCTGTGTATTCTTACCACCTCTTCTTAATATCTTCTGCTTGTTAGGTCCATACCATTTCTGTCCTTTATTGAGCCCATCTTTGCATGAAATGTTCCTTCAGTATCTCTAATTTTCTTCAAGAGATCTCTAGTCTTTCCCATTCTATTGTTTTCCTCTATTTCTTTGCATTGATCGCTGAAGAAGGCTTTCTTATCTCTCCTTGCTGTTCTTTGGAACTCTGCATTCAAATCGGTATATTTTTCATTTTCTCCTTGCTTTTCACTCCTCTTCTTTTCACAACTATTCGTAAAGCCTCCTCGGACAGCCATTTTGCCTTTTTGCATTTCTTTTTCTTGGGGATGGTCTTGCTCCCTGTCTCCTGTACAGTGTCACGAGCCTCCATCCATAGTTCGTCAGGCATTCTGTCTATCAAATCCAGTCCCTTAAATCTATTCCTCACTTCCACTGTATAGTCATAAGGGATTTGATTTAGGTCATACCTGAATTGTCTAGTCTTGATCCCTGTCTCCTGTACAATGTCAGGAACCTCCATCCATAGTTCATCAGGCACTCTATCTATCAGGTCTAGTCCCTTAAATCTATTTCTCAGTTCCACTGTATAATCATAAGGGATTTGATTTAGGTCATACCTGAATGGTACAGTGGTATACCCTACTTTCTTCAATTTAAGTCTGAATTAGGCAATAAGGAGTTCATGATCTGAGCCACAGTCAGCTCCCCATCTTGTTTTTGCTGACTGTATAGAGCTTCTCCATCTTTGGCTGCAAAGAATATAATCAGTCTGATTTCAGTGTTGACCATATGATGATGTCCATGTGTAGAGTCTTCTCCTGTGTTGTTGGAAGAGGGTGTTTGCTATGACCAGTGCGTTCTCTTGGCAAAACTCTGTTAGTCTTCGCCCTGCTTCATTCTGTACTCCAAGGCCAAATTTGCCTGTTTCTCCAGGTGTTTCATGACTTCTTACTTTTGCATTCCAATCCCCTATAATGAAAAGGACATCTTTTTTGGGTGTTAATTCTAAAAGGTCTTGTAGGTCTTCAGAGAACCGTTCAACTTCAGCTTCTTCCGCATTACTGGTTGGGGCATAGACTTGGATTACTGTGATATTGAATTCTTTGGAAGGAATGATGCTAAAGCTGAAACTCCAGTACTTTGGCCACCTCAAGCGAAGAGTTGACTCATTGAAAAAGACTTTGATGCTGAGAGGGATTGGGGGCAGGAGGAGAAGGGGACGACAGAGGATGAGATGGCTGGATGGCATCACCGACTCCATGGACGTGAGTTTAAGTGAACTCCAGGAGTTGGTGATGGACAGGGAGGCTGGTGTGCTGCAATGCATGGGGTCACAAAGAGTCGGACAAGACTGAGCGACTGAACTGAACTGAACTGAATGGTCTAGTGGTTTTCCCCAATTTCTTCAATTTCTTTCATCAGTGTCTTGTAATTTTCTGTGTACAGTTCTTTTGTCTCTTTAGGTAAGTCTATACCTAGATATTTAATTCCTTTAGTTGCAATGGTGAATGGGATTGATTCCTTAATTTCTCTTTCTGATTTTTCTTTGTCAGCATATATAAATGCACATTATTTCTGTGTATTGATTTTGTATCCTGCAAGTTTGCTAAATTCACTGATTAGCTCTAGTTACTTTCTGATACTATCTTTAGGGTTTTCTATGTACAGTATCATGTCACCTGCAAACAGTGAGAACTTTACTTCTTTTTTTCCAATCTGGATTTCTTTTATTTCTTTTTCTTCTCTGATGGCTGTAGCTAGGACTTCCAAAACTATGTTGAATAATAGTGGTGAAATTGGACTTCCTTGTCTTGTTCCTGATCTTAGGGGGAATGCTTTTAGTTTCTCACCATTAAGAATAATGTTTGCTGTAGGCTTATCATATATGGCCTTTACTATGTTGAAGTAGGTTCCTTCTATGCCCATTTTTTGAAGAATTTTAATCATAAATGGGTGCTGATTTCGTCAAAGGCTTTTCCTGCATCTATTGAGATGATCATATGATTTTTATCTTTCAATTTGTTAATATGGTGTGTCACATTGATTGATTTGCATATATTGAAGAATTCTTGCACCCCTGGAATAAATCCAACTTGATCATGGTGTATGAGCTTTTTGATGTGCTGCTGAATTCTGTTTACTAAAATTTTGTTGAGGATTTTTGCATCTATGTTCATCAGTGATATTAGCCTGTAGTTTTCTTTTTTTGTGTTGTCTTTGTCTGGTTTTGGTATCAGGGTGATGCCGGTCTCATAGAATGAGTTTGGAAGTGTTCCTTCCTCTGCAGTTTTTTGAAAGAGTTTTAGAAGGATAGGCATTAGCTCTTCTGTAAATGTTTGATAGAATTCTCCCATGAAGTCATCTGGTCCTGGGCTTTTGTTTTGCGGGAGATTTTTGATCACAGTTTCAATTTCAGTGCTTGTAATTTGGTTCCTGATAATGTCTATTTCTTCCTGGTTCAATATTGGAAGATTGAACTTTTCTAAGAATCTGTCCATTTCTTCCAGGTTATCCATTTTATTGCCATAGAGTTGTTAATAAAAGTCTCTTATAATCTTCTGTGTTTCTGCACTGTCTGTTGTATCCTCTCCTTTTTCATTTCTAATTATGTTGATTTGATTCTTCTCTCTTTTTTTCTCTGAGTCTGGCTAAAGGCTTGTCAATTTTGTTTATCTTCTCAAAGAACAAGCTTTTCATTTTATTAATCTTTACTACTGTTTGTTTCATTTATTTTTCATTTATTTCTGCTCGGATCTTTATTCTTTCTTTCCTTCTACTAATTTGAGGGGTTTTTTGTCCTTCTTTTTTCAGTTGTTTTAGGTGTAAAGTTAGGTTGTCTATTTGATCTTTTCTTGTCTCTTGAAGTAGGATTGTATTGCTATAAACGTCCCTCTGAGAACTACTTTTCCTGCATCCCATAGGTTTTGAGTTGTGTTTTAACTGTCATTTGTTTCTAGAAATTTTTTGATTTCCTATTTAATTTCTTTAATAACCTTTTGGTATTTAGAAATGTGTTGTTTAATCTCCATGTGTTTGTGTTTTTTACATTTTTTTTCTTGTAATTGATACCTAGTCTCATAGCATTGTGGTCAGAGAAGATGCTTGATATGATTTCAATTTTCTTAAATTTTCTGAGGTTTGGTTTGTGACACAAGATGTGGTCTATCCTGGAGAATGTTCCATGTGCACTTGAGAAGAAGGTACATTCTGCATTTGGATAGAATGTCCTGAAGTTATCAGTGAGATCCATCTAATCTAATGTCTCATTTAAACTTGTGTTTCCTTATTAATTTTCTGTTTTGATGATCTGTCCATCCATGTGAGTGGTGTTAAAGACTCCTATTATTATTGTGTTACCGTCAATTTCTCCTTTTATGTCTGTTAGTATTTGTCTTATGTATTGAGGTGTTCCTATGTTGGGTGCATGTTGCTGCTGCTGCTAAGTCACTTCAGTCGTGTCCGACTCTATGAGACTCCATAGACAGCAGCCCACCAGGCTCCCCCGTCCCTGGGATTCTCCAGGCAAGAACACTGGAGTGGGTTGCCATTTCCTTCTCCAATGCATGAAAGTGAAAAGTGAAAGTGAAGTCGCTCAGTCGTGTCTGACTCTTAGCGACCCCATGGATTGCAGCCCACCAGGCTCCTTGGTCCATGGGATTTTCCAGGCAAGAGTACTGGAGTGGGGTGCCATCGCCTTCTCCATGTTGGGTGCATAGATATTTATAATTGTTATATCTTCCTCTTGGATTCATCCCTTGATCATTATGTAGTGTCCTTCCTTATCTCTTGTAATCTTCTTTATTTTTAAGGTCTATTTTGTCTTTTATGAGGATTGCTACTCCAGCTTTCTTTTGCATCCCATTTCCATGGAATATATTTTTTCATCCTCTCACTTTCAGTGTATATGCGTCTTGAGGTCTGAAGTGGGTTTCTTGTAGACAGCATATATATGGGCCTTGTTTTTGTATCCATTCAGCCAGTCTGTGTCTTTTGGTTGGAGCATTTAATCCATTTACATTTAAAGTAATTATTGATACATATGTTCCTATTTTCATTTTCTTAACTGTTTGGGGTTGATTTTGTAGATCCATTTTTTTCTCTTGTATTTCTTGGCTATGTAAGTCCTTTTAACATTTGTTTTAAAGTTGGTTTGGTAGTACTGAATTCTCTTAACTTTTTCTTGTCTGCAAAGCTTTTTATTTTTCCATCAATTTTGGATAATATCCTTGCCAGGTACAGTAATCTTGGTTGTAGATTTTCCCCTTTCATTACTTTAAATATATCCTGCTATTCCCTTCTGTCCTGCAGAGTTTCTGCTGAAAGATGAGCTGTTAAGCAAAAGGGGTTTCCCTTGTATGTTACTTGTTGCTTTTCTCTTGCTGTTTTTAATATTCTTTCTTTGTGTTTAGTCTTTGTTAGTTTGATTAGTATGTTTTTGGCATGTTTCTCCTTGGGTTTATCCTGTATGGGACTCTTTGTGCCCCTTGGAATTGATTGACCATTTCCCTTTCCATGTTGGGGAAATTTTCAACTATAATCTCTTAAAAATATTTCTGATACTCTTTCTTTTTCTCTTCTTCTTCTGGGACTCATATAATTCAAATGTTGGTGCATTTGATATTGACCCAGAGGTCTCTGAGACTATCCTCAGTTCTTTTCATTCTTTTTACTTTATTTTGCTCTTCAGAAGTTATTTCCATCATTTTATCTTCTAGCACATTGATTCGTTCTTCTGCTTCAGTTATTGTGCTACTGATTCCTTCTAGAGTATTTTTAATTTCCGTAATTGTGTGGTTTGTCACTGTATGTTGGAGAAGGTGATGGCACCCCACTCCAATACTCTTGCCTGGAAAATCCCACGGACGGAGGAGCCTGGTGGGCTGCAGTCCATGGGGTCGAGAAGAGTTGGGCACAACTGAGAGACTTCACTTTCACTTTTCACTTTCATGCATTGGAGAAGGAAATGGCAACCCACTCCAGTGTTCTTGCCTGGAGAATCCCAGGGATGGGGGAGCCTGGTGGGCTTCTGTCTATGAGGTCACACAGAGTCAGACACAACTGAAGTAACTTAGCAGTAGCAGTAGCAGTCACTGTATGTTTATTATTTAATTCTTCTAGGTCTTTTTAAATTGATTCTTGCATTTCTCCACTTTGTTTTCAAGGTTTTTGATCATCTTTACTATCATTATTCTGAATTCTTTTTCAGGTAGTTTGCCTATTTCCTCTTCATTCATTTGGACTTCTGTGTTTCTAGTTTATTTCTTCATTTGTGTGGTATTTCTTTGCCTTTTCATCATTATTATTTTTTTATCTTATTGTGTTTTCTTTTCCCAGGCTTCAAGATGAATTCTTTCTTCCTTCTGGTTTCTGCCCTCCTAAGGTTGGTCCAGCAGTTTGTGTAAGCTTTGTATAGGGTGAGATTTGTGCTGAGTTTTTGTTTGTTTCCTTTTCCTCTGATGGGCAAGGCTGAGTGAGGTTGTAATCCTGTCTGCTCATGATTGAGTTTTTATTTTTGTTTTGTTTCTTGTTTAGATGAGGTGTCCTGCACAGGGTGCAACTGGTGGTTGGGTGATGCCAATACTTGTATTCGAGTGGTTTTCTTTGTGTGAGTTCTCACTATTTCACACTCCCTAGGGTTAGTTCTCTGGTAATACAAGGTCTTCAAGTCAGTGCTCCCACTCCAAAAGGCTCAGGGCTTGTTTCTGGTCAAAAATTATGATTTCACAAGTGGCTTTTTATGGCATTAAGTGAAATTAAAACAAATATCCAAAAACAATAAACCAAAGATGAACCCGAGACACATGGAAGTTACAAAATCAGGCAAATAATTATTAAAATAATGGAATATACACATATACATATACACCCATGAGCAAATAAAAACATTTCAACAAAAATAAAGTACAATAGATTGACCTGGCTAACAAAGGAAATAAAAGAATCATATTTACAAGTGAAGAACAAAACTAACTAATGCACAAACTGGAAAACAAAATTAAAGCAAGGTGCCAAGTGGGAAATAAAGCAATGAAAAGAGAACTAACAAATATGTTGAGAGGAAAGGAAAGAAAGAAAAGAAAAGAAGAATAGACATGCATAGTCAAATAGAGGTAGATGAAGAAGATTTATATACAGGAAAGATTAACTGCAAAGAAGTAGGAAAGCCCAACAAAGGAATACATGTAGAAAAAATATAATGGGTTTAAAACAATAAAAGTTAAAATTATAAAAAAGAGAAAAGAAAAAATGGAAGAAAAAAGAAAAAAAAAAGGAAAACTCCACAGAACTGCAAAAGCCAAATGTTGATGCAGAAGTTTATAACCACTATAAAAAATGTGACTGAATACACACATATACATATATGCTCATAAGCATAATGAAAGCAATCCAATAAAAATAAAGTACAATAGTTTGACCCGGTGAACAAAGGAAACCAAAAAGTATATCTACCAGAACAAAACTAAATAAAGTACAAACTGGAAAACAAAACTAAAGCAAGGTGCCAAGTAGGGAATAAAGCAATGAGGATAAAACTAACAAATTTATTGAGAGGAAAGGAAAGAAAGAATGAATAGGTATGTAAAGTTAAACGGAGGTAGTAAAGAAGATTTATATGCACTAAAGATTAACAGCAAGGGGAAAATAACAGTAGGAAAACAAACAAAGGAATAAATGTAGAAAAAATAATAGTAGGTTTAAAAAATAAAATTTAAAAAAAAGAAAAGAAAAAAAAAGGAAAACTCCACAGAACTGCAAAAGCCTAAGGTAGAGGCAGAGGTTTATAACAACAATAAAAAATGTGACTGAGGAAAAAAAAAAAAAGCTCAAAAGCTTATAATGCCAATAAAATCAACAACTACAACAGAGTGGATAAAAAAAGGGGAAAAAATCCAGAAGAATCTACAGAACAAGTCAAAACATAAGAATAATAAATAAATAAATTTAAGTTTTAAAAAAAAGAATAATAAATGTTTTTCTTGAGTCACTGCTGTCAGAGTCCTTTCCCTCACTTGGAGTCACAGTCCACCTCACCTCCCTAGGATGCCTTCCAATACTGTGCTTATCTCTGGACCTGTTGTGGGGCAGCTCAGATTCTAATCTGGTCCTACTCCTCTTTGTTCTTGCTTCCAATGGTCATAGCTATCAGAACTAGCACGTTTTCTTTTGTGGGAGCTCTCAGTGACCTTTTATATATTCCATAGACACAGAGTCTGCCTAGTTAATCATGTGGATTTAATCTGCAGATTGTACAGCTGGTGGGAAGGTTTTTGGTTTTCTTCCTTAGTCACACTGCCCCTGGGTTTCAATTGTGGTTTTATTTCCACCTCTGCATGTGGGTCATCCACTGGGGTTTGCTCCTGAGGTTGCCCTGGAGGGCTTGGGTTTGCCCCTGTGAGGGCCAGGTGTAGAGGTGGTGCAGCTGATGGGTTGCAGGGGTTCTAGCAGCACCAGGTACTCAGGGAAGTTGATGGCTTTGGCAGCAGTAAATATAGTGCTCTAGAAGTGTATGGCAACCAACACTGGCCAACACTCTCCAGTGTTCTTGCCTGGAGAACCCCTCTACCTGACAGAGAAGCCTGGCCCGGCAGTCCACAGTATACAGGGTCACAAAGATTCGGACACTACAAAAATGACTTTGTGCGCGTAGACACAAGACTTTTTTGCCTGTGGCAGCTCTGCCCCAGTGAGAATTGAGTGTGAAGGTGGCACAGCTGCTTGGCTTGCGGGGACCCTGGCAGCGCCAAGTATGCAGGGACAAAAACTGCCTCTGCTGCAGGAGTTATAGACCTATCAGTTTTTTCCTAGCCTCATGTAGCTGGTGATCAGAAGGCCTCTTTGGCCAGTCTTTCTCCACAGCTCTGTGGAGGCACCATTCAGGCACTTAGAGGGATCCCTTGCCTGGGGTCCAGCTCTGTTGTTTGGCGCATCAGACACACAGAGGAGGCCCCCCTGGCTGGGGGTCCTACTCTGTAGATTGGCACATCAGTCACTTAAAGAAGCACCCTGGGTAGGGTCCTCCTCTATAGTTCAGTGCCTCAGGCACTTGAGGGGCCAGCCTCACTATTGTTCAGCTGCCAGTGCTGGCGTTTGGGGGGAGAGAGGCTATGGTGATGGCTCCCCCCCCTACACATGACTCAGCAGTATTACCTTGCTTCCATGGCTGCCTAGCTTTTCCTCCAGAGCATTTCCCACCACAGTCTCCTCCCTCACATCCCCTTGATCCATCTCTCTGCAGTCAACAGCAGCCCTCACCCTGGGATTACTCCACAACCCCTAAACTCCAGCTCCCAGACACTGCACCTTCCAAGGGATCTACATTCCTGTCCAGGGTATGTATGGCTGCGGCAAGGACTGATTCTCATTCCTTTTAGGCTGCCACAGATTAACTGTTTCACTCTCAGCCTTAAATGTTTCTCTTCTGACTCAGACAATTGCCCCGATGTGGGGATCAGACCCCTGCTTCAATTCCCCCACCTGCCAAGGGCAGGTCCAATCCTACTAACACTCCTATTTTCTCCCCTAGTTCCTTCATCCTACCGAGTTTTGCGTGGGTCTAGATATTCTTTTCTGCTGGTCAGGTACTCCTGTTTCTTCTCATCTGGTGTTCTGCATGCACTTCTGTGTCTGAAGGTGTATTCCTGATGTATACATAGAGATGTACTCCATGTCCACTTACTCCTCTGCCGTCTTGTTCTCTCCTCTGGAGAAGACCCTTGAGAGTCCCTTGGACTGCCTGTTTCGAGTAATCTTAAACATCACCAGCAATGGCACCCCACTCCAGTACTCTTGCCTGGAAAATCCCATGGACAGAGGAGCCTGGTGGGCTGAAGTCCGTGGGGTCGCTAAGAGTTGGACCTGACTGAGTGATTTCACTTTCAATTTTCACTTTCACACATTGAAGAAGGAAATGGCAACCCACTCCAGTGTTCTTGCCTGGAGAATCCCAGGGATGGGGAGCCTGGTGGGCTGCCATCTATGGGGTTGCATAGAGTTGGACATGACTGAAGCGGCTTAGCAGCAGCAGCAGCAAACATCACCATAACATACTTAAATGAGGAACTCTTTTCCACTCTCTCTCCTATTCTGTTTTTTGAAATGTGCCCTTTTAAACTGAAGTCTTATATCTTGTGTTAACTTTAATAAATTATCAACATTTTTTCCCTCAAATACTGATTCTCCTTTTCGATGGGTATTCACATATTAGTCTTCAAACCTTTAGACTTTTTTTTTTCATTCATTCCATCATTTTATCCCCTACCAATGCCTTCTGAAAGAGTTCTTTAACCTTATCTTTAAGCTCAGTAAATTGTTCTTCAAGTATATTAAAATTTCTTCACTGGCAATAAGTGACCAGAAGATCAAAAACATG
The DNA here is from genome assembly GCF_000754665.1 of Bison bison bison. Classification (NCBI taxonomy): domain Eukaryota; kingdom Metazoa; phylum Chordata; class Mammalia; order Artiodactyla; family Bovidae; genus Bison; species Bison bison. The sequence continues at coordinate 2,943,113 of NW_011494832.1, read as the reverse complement.
CCATTTGTGAATTGCCTAGAAATAATCTAGCAATGGTTGTCTGAGAGAAGTTTATGGAGATTAAGAAAATTCTCTTAAAAGATATCAAATTCTATCTGAATAAATGGAATAATATAATATACCCTGGAACATAGAGAATAAAGTTTCAAACATTGATTGTCCTGAAATTAATCTGTAAATTCACTTTTATTCATTTTACTTATTCATTTCACCACTGCTAAATTTTGAGAAAAACTTGGAAAATTTATTCCTAAATTTATACTGAAAGACAAATTTTCAGGAATTACTAAATCATTTTTAAAAATATAAAGAAAGAAATTCCCTACTGCTGAGTATTAAGACAGAATGTGGCACAAGATAAAATTCATCAGTATGAAGCTGGAACAGGAACAGACTAATTGAAGGAATAGAAAAAAAAATAAAGATTTAAAGAGATTATTTGTTAGATGATAGAAGACATGGTATATAACTTTGGAGACGTGGTAGCCATTTTTGTAAAAGACCAGAAACTTGATTTACTACTAAAATAAAACTTGGCATCCAGCACATGTTACAAAACAAAAATAAACAAAAGAATCTCAAATGAATAAAAGGCCTGAGTATGAAAGTAAAATGACCAAGCTCACCATAGACTATGTTTACTGAAGCAAGATATAAAAGCCCAAATCACAAGAGAAAACATAATTTGACTTTTGACTAATATGAAAATTGAGCAATATAAGTAAGAATTTCCATTAATAAGTGTCATTCACACAGGTTGTGTCCCTGGGAACCAGTCCATAAGAAAGAGATTACTGAACAGGTTTATGTGTTCTTTAGGCCAACACCTCTGATAGGGAGGGAAGGGAAGAAAACAGATGTGAGTTAGAGGGAGAAGCAGTGCTGTGTTACAGTATCAATGAAGGCTTCTTCTCTGAAGCTGGAGAGGGGCTGGGCCCAAACATCCTTGCATTCACCAGTCACTGGATGCCAGCTGCCCTGGCAAGGATGTGTGAAATTGGGTGAGACAAATATTTCTACCCAAGGCAGTTCCTAATGAGGGATGGTTATTCTGGGCTGCCTGCAAGAATCACTTTTCGCTAATGAGGGAATAAGCCTTCTGGCCCTGAATAAGGATGTGAGTGGTCTATCATGGATTTCATTACATTTATAGGACTGAGACTAAAGTGACAGCCTGGGGTTCAATACTTACAATGAATAAATAATAAGAATTAAGATAGAAAATATCTAGTCACTTCCATAGAACCCAGTACAAAGTAACCAAGGGAGAAAAAATAACAAAAGTAAAAACTTGATGATTCAATATATAGTTACCCCAATCTCACCAATAATGGGAAAAAAAAGGATGAGGTATTTATTAAAGATTTTGACTGCAACACTGTTTGTTGTAAAGAACTGCTATAACTTCGCCATTGAATGGGGCTTCCCTGGTAGCTCAGCTGGTAAAGAATCTGCCTGCAATGCAGGAGACTCCGGTTCAATTCCTGGGTTGGGAAGATTCCTTGGAAGAGGGCATGGCAATCCACTCCAGTATTCTTCCCTGGAGAATCCCCATGGACAGAGGAGCATGGCAGGCTATAGTCCATGGGTTTGCAAAGAGTTAGATATGACTGAGCTACTAAGTACATCACAGCACAGTTGTTGAATGCTCAAAAAATAGATAATATATGACAATGTGTTCTAATAGAAAGATGTACATTAGTAGAAAGAAACAAAACAGTTATTTGTAAAAGAAACAGATTTTATAAATCTATGATATTAATTATAAAATGTGTAACACTGATTGATATCTTTTAAATTTAACAAAACATATAAAACAACTACCTATTCTTATTTTGGGGGGATAGCAGAGATTAGAGACTTGGAAGTCCAAAGCTTTTTAGTGTGATTTACCAGTACGTTCTGGATGTGCTCAGGCTGAAATCCAAATGCTGTTTCTGTACCTGCTCAACCTTATGTGATGGACCTGATAATATTCAGCTCAAGAAAAGAAGCCTCAATGTCATGGTCACTTAGCAACCCATGTTCAGGCTATCAGTTTCTAGTAGGACCCATTATCATGGCAGAAATGTTTGCTAAAATTAAGATTAGTGTTCTCACAGGGAAGGCATAATTTTTCTCCAAATCCTGGAAACATACCAAGATTTTACACAGCAAACTCTTCCTTTATAGATATATCATTTCTGTCAAATCTGTTGAATCATAAGGCCCAAATGGCAAGAGACCTCAAGCAGGATCTTTTGCAGAATCCTATCTTCCTCTAGGCCCCATTCAAAATGAACAGCTTCCAAAATACCAAATACATGGGTCAGAGTGATATTCTCAAATTCAATGTATGTTACCTCCATAAGCAGAAGATACCACTCAAACACTGTGCTTCCATCAGCGGTGTCAGATGAAAAGTGCAAAAACTTGTCTTGTCCTTAATCTTAGAAGGAATAACGTGGCATGTCACAGACCACTGGATCTCGAAAACTGTGGCAGTCCCTTGAATCTTCATGATACTTCAGTTCCACTCTCTGACACAGATGTCTAGTGTACTCTCTAATTCCTGCTCACCAAACTCTATTATCATGGTGTCATTAATGTACTAGTCTAGTGTTATGTCAAGGTGATCAAGATACCTGAATTGTCTACTGTGACAGAAAGGAGGACAGTTAGTGTATTCCTGGGCAAGAGTGATCATGAACTGCTGTTCTTACCATGTGAATAAAAACCAAATTTGATCCTCATTAATGAAGGGAATTGGAAAATACATATTTATCTGCAAGAGTGTTAGTCTCAAAATAAGTGCCAAAGCCTGTATTAATCTACTGTCATTTAACCACATGGTAGTCTCAATAGCAGCTTCTGTGGCAGATGGTATAGTATAGTAGTTGTAAATGGGGCTGCTACATGAATATATATATATAGTTAATATATACACCTGTCAATAACCATTTCATTTTTTCAGGGTATTTATAGATGAATTGAATGGAAACACTCTGAGTACCATAACCCCTATATCCTCTAAGTCTTTGATAGCAATATTAATATCAGCAGTTCTTCCAATGATACATTATTACTTCTGATTTATAATTCTCTTCAGTATGGGAGTGTGATTTCTGGGGCTTCCACTTGGCTCTGGATGCCCTGATTACTCCTATTTATAGGCCATAATGAATAGATTGTGCTAGCTGTCAAGTAGTTCTCAGTTATGCACATGTGACCGAGGAAATAACCAAAGATTATATGGGCTTCCCTGGTGGCTCAGATGGTAAGGAATCTGCCTGCAATGCTGGAGACCTGGGTTCGATCCCTGGGTCGAGAAGATCCCCTGGAGAAGGGAATGGCTACCAATGCCAGTATTCCTGCCTGAAGAATTCCATGGACAGAGGAGCCTGGCGGGCTACAGTCCATAGGGTTACAAAGAGTCAGACACAACTGAACAACTAACACATATATTCAAACATACCTGGATACACTGAAATGAACTTGAGCCAAACTCCACCTGGCCTCCATAAGCTCCTATTTAATGAGAAAACCATGGTGGTGTTTCAGATCCCATGTCAGCTCAGATCTTACGTCTAATAGTCCTAGAAATGGCTGGATTTTCTTCATTCCTCAATTACCATGGAAATGGTTCCAGGTCACTTTAAGAGAATAATCAAGGGAATGATTATTGTATAAATTTAATGTGGCATTATAGGTTTCTTTTTCAAGATCTTGAGCTTCAAGCAATTAGTTCTAGATTTGAGATCTGACTTAGACCTGGATATTGAGTGAGGAACAATTTCCCATTTTAGCAGCTGATGTCAACTTTCTGCTTCTCATTGTTTTCTTCTTTTTCTCCCTTTCTCACAGGCATCTACACATCTATCTCATGTCTAGTGCTTGCTTTGGAAGCACATATCCTATCTCATATCTAAGAATGCTGTGTTCTACTAGTTATCGCCACAGATCCTTAAAGGTCAAGAAAACTTGATGGCAAGTCTGGTAATTACATTTTCCTTGCCTCTAATAATTGAATGCTATTCCCTGGCCTGATTCTCACTTTTATTAAAGAACTTGGTTCAATAGCAACAACCGACACTACCAACCATAGCTTGCAGAGTGCAACCACTACCATCCATGCTTCTTACAGATACTGGTGTCCACTCAGCAGTATATTCCTTATGGAATGTCTTCTGGGGCCACCCAGGGATCTTACTCAGGTTATGGATGCTCAGGTCTTAAACGGATTATCTATTCTAACACTCTCAACTCCCTGAGTCTTCTGACCCTTTTTGCAACACCATATAGAGAGAGCCAGATTTTTCATCATATTTGCTCTAGTCAATTTTTAATGCTACTAAAGAGAAGCCAGCCCACACAATCATTATTATTGTTGACCCTGTATTTTAAAACAGCATAACTATCACACCTTCCAGTGTCTTTCCTTTCATCTGCACTTTATTCCAAAGCAAAAATGGTGAAAGCCTTAGTTAACATGGTGCTATTGCCAATCAGAAATTTTCAGCCACCTCTCACTATTAGAACTGAAATTCTCATTGTTCTCATATAGGAAAGTAATTCAGCTCTAAAATCCCATAACTGTAGTCTACTTTCTAAGAATTTTCTTATTACCAGTGGTCTTGCCTTGAGGTTTCCAGAAGACAAAGCCTAAGTCTGAGACATTTATATAACTACCTTTTAAGATAATGCATTCCCAGGGTATAGGAGTGAGGAAATAGTGATGGAAGGGGGAAAGCAGATACTGGCTACTGCCTAGTATGTAGTATGACTGCTTGCCCATCCATGTGGCACTGTCCTTCAAGAAGCTACAAAAATGAGAGGATATTAGGCCTTTTATCCAGCAAAGAAAAGGTAAAAAAATTTACTATTCTCTCTTGCCTCCCACTGACTAAAGTTATGCTCCATGGACAGTTAACTCCCTTGCACACATAACTTGTTCATGAAGGTGACCAAGAAGACTATTTCAGCTAAGACCTAAGCACCAACATAAAAGTCTGAGACAGGAGGCAAGAAGTACACGGCATGGGCATGAGACAAGGTATCGCCCGTTACTCCTACAAGAAGTTGGTTAGTGTCTATTCAAGAGAGCAGTTGGTTTGAAAAAGTGTCCAAATATCTGGAGATAGATGAAACCAAAAGATATGGCATAGTACTTACATATGCAAACATTTTTAATTTTTTAGTGTCTGGAAGGAGCACATGATTGAACTTATTTGTAATTAGTCTGATGCACTTTGCCTGTTGATATCTGATTTATCCTTACTGTAGTAACTGAATCCAGGTTAACTTATTGATTTGTGTAGTTGGTGCTATTTTACTGTCATACTGTGTCTAGTCATTTAAAATGCACACTATGCCTTGTTTGCTATTTTATTCAGTAGTAATTTTAAAAGAATGGAGCATTTAAAATTTTTCTGTTATTACTTTGTATTCTTTAATAAAGGTCATATTATAAAACTCTTTTAGCTTCAAATTTAACAAAGGAATGAAACTTTTGACCCATCTCTTACAGAAGACATGAAATTTAATATGCTTTTACTGACCCATCCCTAATTTATAGATCTTTGTTAATTTAATATGTGGTATAGATTATAGGATAGAGGTATAGATTATTATTGTTTAATTACTGTTTCCAACTACATATCTTATTTTTCAAATGACATTTATTTTATTGTGTCTTATTAACATGTAGAAATAAATCGGATTCACTCATAACAATGCTCACCATAAGAATACTTATCCAAAACATCTATTCATTTACAAGAATGCTCACCATAAGAACATTTCTACTTTCTACTTCTCAATTTTAATTTTCCCCCACTCCTGATAAATGTTTGGGCAAACTTTTCAGAGATGGTAGTGTTAGTGCTAGAATTTGTGAATACCTGAATATCAGAAAGTAAAATAATTCAGTCTGCTCCCAGCTCTATCACCTTGCAGAAAAGGAAAAAAAGAAAACAAATAAGCCTTATGAACATGTCTCAATTATCTTTTAGTATTTATGCTGCAAAGGTTTAATTTTAAAGTTTGCCTGGAATTTGTTTTAGGTTTCTTATATTTTTTTAATGGTTTCTAGGTAACCTAAATATTTTGGGACCTGGGTTTTAATAAGAGTTTCTTTATCCTTAACACCGCCTGAAGTTTATCAAGACATCTGTGTTGCTAAATATTTTGAAGTAGCCTGTGCTTCAGTTCTAGATATTTTTAAAATACATTATTCTGCTTATTATAGTAAAATCATTTCATGAAGTGTTTTAGAGTAATTCTCCCTTTCTTATATGCTAAAGAATTTCTTTCAAAAGTCAATTTGTTTGCATCTGTTTACTTTATTTAGGGTAGGTGTTGTTTGTGTATTGTTCTATGTGCTCATCCTCAAAGATTGCTCAATCCTGTTTAATTGGTCTGATTTAGCCTATTAAATGGGAACAGTGAGTCCTATAGCTGCCTCTCACTGCCCACTTGAGTGCTGATACAAGCCTCCTTGTATTCTTAAAGAGAAAAGCAAATAAACATACATAGTTTTCAAAATAATTCTTAGCTTTTAGCAAACTTGTAGCAAGCTGGAATGTCACCCTATTGCTTGGTTCTCTGTCTTCTAGGATGAGAACTTATTCCTGGATTATTGGGACTGTGTTTGTTTATTTATTATTTCTTCTCTTTAAGTAGTATAAGGAAATGCCATTTTTCCCAAGCATTGCTCACAAGCACTGTCCTTGTCTACACTTACAACACATAGCAAGTTTCCATGCACCATTCCCCACCCACCCAACCTCCCATTTTGCGTGCATGCTCAATCACTAAATCCTGTCCGACTTTTTATAACCCTATGGACTGTAGCCTCCCAAGCTCCTCTGTCCATGGGATTTGCCAGGCAAGAATACTGGGGAGGACTACCATTTTCTCTTCTAGGAGATCATCCCAACCCAGAAATTGAACCTGAATCTCCTGAGTCTCCTACATTGGCAAGTGGATTCTTTACCACTGAGTCACCTGGGAAGCCCAGCCTCTCTTTTTTACCTCAGCTTTATTGGGGTATAATTTAAAAATAAAAATTGTATGTATTTAAGTTATACAAATACATTGATGTTTTGATATCATATACATTGTAAAAATAACCAGAACCATCAAGCTAATTAACATATCTAGCCTCTCATATTCTCACCCTGCTTATTTAACTTATATGCAGAGTACATCATGTGAAATGCCAAGCTGGATCAATCACAAGCTGGAATCAAGATTGCCAGGAGAAATATCAACAACCTCAGATATGCAGATGATACCACTCTAATAGTAGGAAGTGGAGAGGAACTAAACAGTCTCTTGATAAGGATGAAAATAGCAGAGTGGCTTTAAACTTAACATTAAAAAAACTAAGACCATGGCAACCAGTCCCATCACTTCATGGCAAATAGATGAGTAAAAGTGCAAACAGTGACATATTTATTTTCTTGGGCTCCAAAATCACTGTGGACAGTGACTGCAGCCATGTAAAGATGCCTGCTCCTTGGAAGGAAAGCTATGACAAACCTAGACAGATTATTCAAAAGCAGAAGCATCACTTTGCAACAAAAGTCCATATAGTCAAAGCTATGGATTTTTCAGTGGTCATGTACAGATGTGAGAGTTGGACCATAAAGAAGTCTGAGTGTTGAAGAATTGATGCTTTCGAATCATGGTGCTAGAGAAGACTCTTGAGAGTCCCTTACACTGTAAGGAGATCAAACGAGTCAATCCTAAAGGAAATCAACCCTGAATATTCATTGGGAGGACGGATGCTGAAGCTGAAGCTCTAATAATTTGGCCACTGAACAGCAGACTTATTGGAAAAGACACTGATGCTAGGAAAGATTGAAGGCAAAAGGAGAAGGGGGTGACATAGGATGAAGATGGTTAGATGGCATCCTCAACTCAGCGGAATGAATTTGACATAGTAAAGGAGATAGTAAAGGACAAGGAATCCTGGCATGTTGAAGTCCATGGGGTCACAAAGAATCAGGCACAGCTTTTCAACTGAACAACAAGAAAAAATCCTCTCATATACTTACTATGTTTTTAATTCCAATTTTGTGTGTGTGTGTGATGAGATCATTTATAAAATATACTTCTAGAAAATTCCACCCAGGTTCCTTCCTCCTTCCTCTCTGCCCACCAACTTTCCCAATATAACCCCACCCCAGTACCATTAAATTCATATTGTTTCTCTGGGAACTCCAGGTTGGTGAATGTGTGGAGGTGCAGGTAGAATGGTATGCTCAGAGAGGGGATGGAAGCTCTGTACCCTTTCCCCATCTCTTGCCTTAAGCATCTTTTTCATGGTAACCTAGTAATTTAACTAGTTTACTGAGTGCTGTGGATTGCTCTTGCAAATTAATAAAATCCAAGGAATTTACAATTTATAGCCTCTTGGTAGAAGTACAGGTGATGATCTGTCTGCCCCACCCACACACCCACACAATCATACGCACACTGAGAAAGTAACAGGATTCATTGTCATTATTCACAAAATTATTTGAATGGTCAAATGTATTTAATAGTTTGATAACTAAAAGATTGTGAAAGATCAATTTCAAAATCACATTGAATTTTAAAAAATCTATTTTTTCCTGAGATTTAATTGTGTAATGTATCTTTGGGTCCCTCAGATTAATCCTTTAAAATGGACATTATTACTCATTTTAATGAACATTATCTGAATTGTGATGTATTCTGTTGCATGAGAAAAGAAGCCCATTTCTGTAGCTTAACTTTGTAATAGCATTTTATTTTTCCTCACATATCAACAAGTATTAGTGATGGGAATTTGGCCCCTTCTATCATTTTTTTCCATCATGCACACAGGGAAGTTCTTATCTTCATGCTTGTCCAAACATGGAGGTAAGGTGGCTGCTCCCTCTTTAGCTGTGCTGTAGACTGGAAAGAAAGGGACAAAAAGAATGTCTGTATTAGAAAAACAAAAATATTCCCAGAAATCTCTAGTAGAAAGATATTTATACCTCATCACCTACACTTTTGGTACATTGCCACAGTTGGATGCAATAGATTCTTAAAAGGTGAACATTTCATCTGGGAACATTGCCAACCTGAACAAAAGTAAGAAGAAAGTGAGGATAGCCCTTAAGTGGGAAACTAACATTGTCTAAAAGTCATTGAATTCAGAATGTTGTATAATCACAACAGTATTTTTAAGCAGCATAAATTTTTAGAGTAATACTAAATTTCAATAACTATTCACTTTTGCTATATTTGATGGTTTTAATGAAATAATATAAAGTAATGTTTTTTATACTTTACTGTCTACATTATACTAATGAGAATAAGGTCATTATAGGCTATAATAGTTTTTGCATACTGGAATATTCTTTTTTTTATATACTTTACTTAAATGGTGGCTTCAGGGTCCATGTTATAAACAGTATCAAACTCCTATGGACAATATCTAAAATCTAAATAATAACATCTAAATCCAAATCCAAATTCTAAGGATTTTTCTGAGTTAATTACCAATATGTTTCATATAACAATTTTAATGCCTACATACTGGTAGCAGAATATGAAGTCCTAAATGGATTCTTTAAGCTAAATGCTGAACATTTAAACTGTTTGTATTGTGTGGGGTTTTTTTTTGGCCTTAATATCTAAAATTCAATATTTGATAATTATGACTTTTAAAGTGTTAAAATTGTTACCTCTTAAGGAACATTTTTCTACACTTATAAAAATGTTTCTTAATTATATCTTCTCTCCCACTAAATGTAAATCTTATACTTGCTGCATTCTTCTTTAGTATCTTTAATGTTGATAATCAAGATGGACAGACTTTTCAGTGGCATTTAGGTGGTGGCTGGAGGAGAAGACAGTCAAGATAGGATATTTGTCCTAATATTCTGTCTAAGTAATACTCAGAACTGAACATAGTACATTTTTCTAAATGCAAATCTAATACTAATTCATATCTAATGTAATACATATTACGGATTTACATCTCATTTCAAGTCTTCTGTGAATTCAATTAGAATTAATTCTGTCTCATCTTACACATTTTATTGAATATATCTTTTCAAATATAATCTTGATCCTTTAATTTGGGATGATTTGTGTTTTATAAACAGTCACATCCAGGTATGATATAGAGTGTCAGATATATCACATGACATGTGAGGTTCAGATAAAATACCATTTCTCCAATTATAAAGGAAAACATGTATAATCTTACACATGAAGACTTTATACTTATTTGCTTATAGTTAAAGCTATAAAGCATATAGGAAGAAAGAATATATAAAAATACAATTGAGAGAATAACCAAACAAGAATTTTTAAAATATGAGATAATTAAGTAATTTTGTTTTCTCTCAAAATGTTCCTGGAAGTATGCTCTATAACGTAATTCTTCTCCTCCCCTGGATAAAATTTTGGTTGGTTTCCCCACAGCTCTCTTAACTAAAAAAAAAAAAAATCCACCTGATACTTTAATCATTTTCAGCTTAGAGACTGGTAAGTACAGCTAGAGTAATAATAAAGATTCCAAACTTCATTCAAAATTAAAGCTTCTGCACTCACCTAATCAGCCATGCAACAGAAGACAGCCCTGTAGTATACAGTATACAGTATGACTTGGATAGATACTCCTTTATTTTCCCAACTTGTCTTCTTCCCCTTCTCAAATGCTAATTAGCACTGTTTCTGACCAAACTGGATTTTTGGATGGTAGAGAGAGGAGATGTGAGTGCACAGTATGCTTGTACTTTGGTGAGCTGCCATCATGGATTGCTCTCTGGTTTGCTCTCTGGTTTGGCAGGTGTCACGGCTGACTCTTGGTCTTTCTCCCTTGCAGGGTGTTTCATTTCCTTGTAGGGAGGGTTCTTCAGACCATGTATTCCTCTCTGCGTTCAAGTAGGCATCTCTCAACTGCATTTCACTGTGATTTACGTTATCAGCAGGCCATCTTTTCACAGACTCTCTCTGTTGGGATCCTAGGGTCTTTTGGCATCCTTTTTTGGATAAAATCCATTTACGATGACTATGGGCCAGCTTTTAGCCACATATGTTTGGTTCAAACCTTCTCTATGTCCTTTGTTAATTTTCAATTATATTTTAAGTTATTTTTCAAAAACAAGCTCTGTGTGATATTGTCATGATTGATATTTTTCAGATGTATACATATATGTTTTAATTAACAGCACTGAAATTAAGTTCAAAGCATAACTGAGTCACAGTTATTTTTGCAATCAGGAATACAGAATATTAAAAAAAAGATTATGTGTGGTGAACTCACTTAGTGATTATTAAAAACAATGAGGATGGCTAAGATAGGAAAATATCCTTCTTTTACAGACAAAAAAAGAATCAGTTTAATAAAACTGTCATTGGCCAGGTGTAGTGTGATTTGTGTGATGTACTTCATGTGAAGGTTTATGTGATGCATGGGGTTGAGAGTAAACATATGTGGGTTTGAGTCTTATTTCTATAATGCATTTAATTACAAGTTACAAGAAGCTGATCAAGGTTAATAAAGCAGGTAGTCTAAGTTTCTTCCTCTATAAAATAGGTATAATAATAGTTCTAGCAATTATATTGTTTGGTAAACATATGGTATATACCATGCAGTAACTTCTTAACAATAGTTAATTCTGTCTTCCAACATTTTCGGTTTTTAAAAAAAATTACAGCTGTAGTTTCTTCAGGTATTTATTTTATCTTTTATGATTTCCAAAGTCAAAAATAACATGTGCATTATATGAACATACACATATACATGTACACATATTTTTACAGGTTTTCAGGTCATTAGTAAATTACTATAATGCAATAGTTAGCAAGTGTTTATTAAAATGAGAATCTTTGTCTCATTATACTATACAAAACAAACTTTAAACTATCAGATTATACTTAATTTTTCTAGAAAAGCAAATAAATAAGTAATGGTAAGCTGTTACCTTTAACAATTTAATCTTTGGAATCAGTAATTAAGTAGAGAAGTCTGGTTTTCACTGTAATAGGAGAAACAGGCTATTAAAGAAAAGTCTTCCATGACAGGCTGGGAGAAAACTCTGTAAGAATCTGGATACACAGTCCATGATTTTATAATGTAAATTGTGATTATTTAGATGCTTATAACTTTTCATCATCTTCTTTAACGAGTTATTCCTATTGGTAGCCAAATAATCATCAAGCTATTGCTAAGTGGGATGGTTACTACTGCATCTATAGCTACTGTGGTTATCCAAAGAGAGGACACTACTATTGTTTCCATATAGATAGTGCCATTACTTCCTTGTTTGTTTATACCCCTCATAAATATACATTCATTACAAGATTCTGAATGTAACAAATGCTCAATATCTTTTCTCCATGTTGTTAAAACATGTTGGGAAGTATTAGGACAAGCTTTGGTATTGTTTTATTATTGATATTATAATATTACTGATACTATTTTTCTATTCCAACACAGATTCAGAACAACACTGCAAGAGTATACCATATAAAATCTAGATCACAGTTCTAGATAATGTTTCCCACCAACAAATAAGATTCTAAGATGTGTGGTGTTTCACTATTAATGAAATCTATTTGGGTGTACTTTGTTCAAGATCAATATTACTACTTTCTAAGCCCATTCCCTTGGATTGCAAAGAACAAACCAGTCAATCCTAAAGGAAATCAATCCTGAATATTCATTGGAGGGACTGATGCTGAGGCTGCAGCTCCAATACTTTGGCCACCTGAAGCTCCAATACTTTGGCTCAATAGAAAAGACCCCGATGCTGGGAAAGATTGAAAGCAGGAGGAGAAGGAGACAATAGAGTACGAGATGGTTGGATGGCATCACTGACTCAATGGACATGAGTTTGAGCGAACTCCGGGAGATGGTGAAGGAAAGGGAAGCCTGGTATGCTGCAGTCCATGGGGCCACAAGGAGTTGGACACGATTGAGCTACTGAACAACAATGAAGCCCATCCTACATAGATTACAAATATTTTCCCTTCAAAAATGTTACTATTTTGTTCATAGTAAAATGGCAATTTGAGTTATCTTTTCTTCTATATTTAACATATTTCACATATATATATATTTGAAATATTTCTATATACAATTCCTAGGTCTCTCTACTGAAAGAGCTTAGAAAAAATGCTCTACCAGTAGCAATAAATAAGACAAATCTCATATCTTGGTTTCTAAATATCATTTTCCACTAAAAACATACCAGAGTTAATTGTGGGGAAAGGAAGATTTCTGAGCTGGGGAAGAAGACAAGATAAATTTGGAACACTTTGTTATATTAGCAAACAGGGAAACATTCAAATTATCTGGGGGACACATCAAAAGGATAAGGGCTCCATCTTAAAGGAACTCCAACAGGTCATATCTGAAAGTATTTGAGCTATTAGTCTTCTAATCCATTAGATTAAATAAGAATCTAAGAGTTTATATTGACACAAACTTTAAAAACAATTAAATAAAGGCACTGATATTAAAGGCTTAGACTTCTATTCATTAGCTTAGTTCATTCAGTAAATGTGTATCAGGAGACTGTACCACAACTTCAAGAAGAACCTGCAGGTGAAAAATCTCTCCATGACTATGGATAAAGCATAGAACAAATGCCAACTACTTAGACACTATTTCCTTAAGATAGTGGGCAAGTACCAATATATTGGAAACTTTTTGGGGAAAAAAAGTTCCAAATATGTACTTCCAATTCTGCATGGTTATTTTAATGCCATTTTTCTGTCATCTCTTAAAGTAGAATGCCCCTAAAGTATGTCATCTCTTAAAGTAGTTGTTCCCTGACAAAGGTCTGTATTCTCCTTCCTCTCTTATTACATCTGTTATAATTTCCCCATAGCAGCTCCTCATCCAGCTATTCCACTTCTACCAGCCTCTTAGGAATTGAAAAAGTCCTCACTTTACAAATTAAGAACAGTGAGTTCTTGTTAAAAAAAAAAAATGTAATGAGTGTCTCAAACATAACTCTATCACCCTAACTTCAAAAGAGGAACAGACTACATAAAATATACTATTAAATCATGATTTTCATCAAGGAGTACCTGGTTCTTAATGCTAACATATTTAAAAGGCTGAAAATCTACTAAAGTATGCTAAATGGAAAAAGTAAAAATGTTTCAAAAAGTACTCAATCTTTTCATAATATTTCCATGAGCATAGTTTGCTTTAAATATGAAGGATAACATTTAACATTTTACTGTTTTGAAATGACATAATGATATAAGTTCTAGTAGTTATAGAATATAGCTATAGTGTAGACTAGTTATGGTTATTAACTAAAATAAATATGTTCTGAAGAAACTGTTCTGAAGGTAAATGTTACATTAGTTAAATCACAACAAAAAGACATTCCATTCATTCACTCACTGAACAATGGTTTGTATAATCTACTATATACTACTAGTACTATGTACTATGTAGTACTACTACTATGATGGATCATAGGTCCCAAGGAATGAAAAATGTCTCTATCATAAAGACACTAACTAGTGATAAAACGAGACACACACATTAGTTAATTGCAAAGCAGTGACTCAAGTGCATAAGTTAATGGTAGCACGAAAACTGAGCAATTCTTTGCACAGTGGGCAGGAGAGTTAGAGACTGCCTCAAAGAGGGAATGCTTGCAGTAACTTTTAAGAGATGAGTTACCAGTTTATTAGGTAATAACAAATGAATGAGAAGCTATTAAAAGAAACAGCTATTAAAGTCACAGAGGAATAGACTAGCCTGGAACATGGTGAGAAGAGGTGAGAGAAGAATTAAACCCAAAGCATAAAAGGCCTTAGAGACTAACCTAAGTGGTAGCATAATGGAAGGTATAAAATAATGACAGTAGAAATTACTTAGTCTCTGACCTGTCCAGTCCCTTGCCAACTCAGTACCTAGTACCCTTTTACCCTGTCTGAAAAATCCTTCCCCCAGATTTTTACACAACTGTATGTTCATTCAACTCTTGGCTTAAAAGTCACCTGTCAATACCACAAACTGAAATGAATTCATGTCATCCTACCATACCCACTTATTAGTCTTCTTTCTCCATTGTTTTTAAATCAATAGAGAATAGAAACACAGAGTAAATATAAAGTTTATAACTTTATGTAACATACTCATATCCCCTTCATTTCTCTTTATTCTTGTAAATTAGACTGAAAAAATTGTAGAAATTGCTAAGCAACGTTTGGTGTAGTACAGACGAGGGATTTGTGAGTTAGCAATCTTCCCTTTATTCTGTAGTGAGTATATTTTGTTCACTAGTAGCCAATTGAGTATGACTAAAGCAGAAGAAACCTTTTCAGAGATAGATACATTTTATTATCTCAAAATGATAAATCGGTAATGCAAAATTATCAGGCAAAATGACAAAAACATAGTGAAGAATTTTGGAGAGAGCAGAAAAAATGTTTCTAGCCCTTTATATCATACCTCATATGCAAATGTCCTATCCTCGAGGAGACCTACTTTTGTCTCCAGAGAAAATGGTTAGGAAGTAAATCTCCATTAGTACTGGGAAAACTTAGATTTTTAAAATTTAGCATCCTGCTCAATTGGGAGCTTTAGGGAATGTTTATACATAAACTGACATCCTTTAAAGTAGTCTGGGGGCTTAAACAGAAAAAAAATGTAGTATGTTTGTTCTTGTGGTCTGTAAAATATTTGAGTGAATCCTTGAACTACTGCAGACCCATAATCAAACAGACCAAGTGCATAGGACCCCTTACTTCTTCAACTGTGATTTAGAAAAACTCCAAAACACCTATTGTTACTAAATTAAGGCAATAGTTCCTTTATCTCCATATAGTGGAAAATAGAAAATTTTAAATATAGCCTAAAGTAGAAAGCATAACTGCATTACATTAAAAATATGTTCTCAAAATTTCATAATTTTATTAAAGTGGCAAATTATTTAATTAGGACTCAAAACTAGGCGGAGTAGAAGGACATGTGCTCATCTTCTGCGAAAAAACCAAAATCACAATTAGCTGCTGAACAACCAGCAGAATATTGGATCCCACCAAAGAAAGATACCCCACATAGAAGGGCAAAGGAGAAGCTCCAACAAGACGGTAGGAGGGGTGCAATCTTGTTTAAAATCAGATCTCATACCCACCAGAGATGCTCGGAGGGTGCAAACAAAACCTCGTGTGCACCAGAACCCAGGGAAAGTCTCCACAAGAGACTGAGTGAGACCTCCTTTGAGTGTTTGAATGTCTCCTGCCGAGGCATGGGTCAGCACTGGCCTGCCACAGGAACAGGGGTTCTGGCTGCAGCAGACCTGGGAGGTGCAGAGTGTGGCCTAAGTTCTCTTGGAGGAGGTAGCCATTAGCTCCACCATAGAGCCGCTGAGCAGACGACCCACAAACTGGAGAAAAATTATACCAAAGAAATTCTCGCACTATTGCAAAAGCCCCCAACAGATTTCCCAACCTGTGGATCTGCAAAGGGACTGAGAACCCCCAGGGAATTTTACTTTGGAGGCTAGTGGGATTCGATTACAGAACTTCCACAGGATTGGGAGATTCTTGAAGAGAATAAACAAAACCTTGTGTGCACCAGGACCCAGGAGAAAGGACCAGTGACCCCACAAGAGACAGTTAGATTTGCCTGTGAGTGTCCAGGAGTCTCCAGCAGAGGTGTGGGTCGACAGTGGCCTGCCGTGGGGTCAGGGACACTGATTACAACAATCTTGGGGGCGGCGGCAGCATGCTAGTTTAAGTCTTTGTGAAGGAGGTTGCCATTACTGCCATTACCCTACCACAGTTTGGCCTTAGGCCCCACCCTTCAGCAGAAAACTGGATTAAAGATTTACTGAGCATGGCCTTGCCCACAGAGCAAGACCCAGTTTTCCCCACAGCCAGTCCCTCCTATCAGGAAGCTTCCATAAGCCTCTTATCCTTATCTATCAGAGGGCAGACAGAATGAAAACCATTTAAATCTAGAAGTGAAGTGAAGTCGCTCAGTCATGTCCGACTCTTTGCGACCCCATGGACTGTAGCCTACCAGGTTCCACCGTCCGTGGGATTTTCCAGGCAAGAGTACTGGAGTGGATTGCCATTTCCTTCTCTAGGAGATCTTCCCAACCCAGGGATTGAACCCAGGTCTCCCGCATTGTAGGCAGATGCTTCACCATCTGAGCCAGACCATATATAATTCATAACTGACCAATATTACAACCAATATTAACTGGATATAAAATATTAGTAGTTGTCCTTAAATAACATGGGCTAAAATTTATCACACTTCAATGTAAAATTTTGAATGCTATCCTATATTTTATTCAGAGGTCATTTTTATTTATATTGTGTACTGTAATTTAAATATATTAAACATATTAAATTTGCATTGTAGATTTACAGTATACAATTGTAGTAGTGGGTCCTCAAGTTTTGAACACCTTAGGGTCAGTGAATTATTCAAGAAATTATTTAAAAGATATTTTGAAAAAGGATCAGGAAAAAGGATTAGGAGTGATCCTAAAAAATTAATATGAAGCAACAATGGGAGGAGTTGGTCAGAAGAGTATATAAAATAGTAAGAGCGCTCATGAGAAGGCCAATTATGTATAGTCCTGATTAAGTCAGATATGGAGAATGTGTTAAAACAGCATTTGCAGACTGAAGCATTACTTGAAGATATTAAACAGAATGATGGAAGCCTGGTCTTTGAGTATTCATTGCTGATCTATGAAAAGTAGCAATGGCATTAGTGCTTACTGATTAAGCTAATATGAATCTAGAGTGAAAAGTCATGCTTTATAAAGAAAAATGCACCTTATTTGATTTTCCTTGCTCTTCATCAATCTGTGCTAGCTTCATGTTTGACATTTTTCTCTTGACCTCCTAATGTATGCGGTCTATAGTTTGTGGAGTTGATCTTTTCTTTTTTGAAAAATCATGATAGCTTTGCTTTTCACCCATCTTTCACTAATTCCCAGAATGTCCACTTTTCTTCAGAGATTGCAGAAAACAGCCTGCTATATCTCCTGATTTTTTTATTGCCCTAGGACCTAACTGAAAGAAGTTGGAAGATTAAAATACTCTAAAGCAAATAAATGATTTCCAATTACTTTTGATTCATCTTAAACTAAAATTTTCTCTTAATGAAACTTACTTTTTTTTTCACATTTAAAAAGTATTCTCTTTGAGAGATATAATGGGAGATAAATCTCTCAAAACTTTAACATCTTCCCAGATGGCAAACATCTTATTGTCTTGATTTTTAAAATACATTCTTAAATTCTAGGCTAACTTTACTAGTGTCAGTTGATTCTGTGCTTAATAGATGTTTTCATAGTCATATTGTAGTTGGGTATCTCCTTTTTTCCTATAATGTATATTCCTTCACTCCAGTGACTGTGAGGAATATGAACATGTCATGTTCTCAAGTTATAGACTATAAGTAAGGCTAAGATATGCCTAAAAATTTATAATACAAGAGAAAGAAATGTGATGAAAAGCATCAGGTAGCATTTCATAGGAGTTCAGTACATAAGATTACTTTCAGCTGATTATATATAAATAAATAAAAACTTTTATAAGAGGTTTATTTAAGCTGGACTTTTAAAGAATCCCCTAACCAAGTAAATGCTTGGGCATCAATGAATCTATAGATTAGATGAAATGATATGTACATATATGGAATATATATGTACATGTGATGGGGGAGAAGGGTGGGATAAGATCACAAGTATTCATCATATTCTGAAAGACATTTTGGACACTCAGTATGGTTAAAAGCAAACTACACCATACAGAATACTGTCTGGTGAGGTTTGCAAAATTATTAAAATTAGTATGATTACAATTACATTTGCTTTGCCTCCAAATGTTCATCTGCATTTTAGCTTCTCAATAATCTGTCTGAGGAAGCATGATGCACCTCTCTTTGAATTTTTGAAGTATGTTTTTCCAAAGCCTAGAAAACACATCTGACTGTTCCTTATTATTTCAAGATAGAATATGTTCACTTTATTTCTATAACTTTCTTTATACCTACAAGATTTTCCACTACTGACAAAAATTAAGCCCATGATATTATTGTGCCTTTTTTGCTTTTATTACTTCATTGAAATGGAAACTATTGTCACTCTATAGCAATAACAAAATGATTAAAAAAATAGTAACAGAGAGGCTTAGAATATGGGTAGTAGTGCATGCATACTAAGTCGCTTCAGTCATATCCAACTCTTTGTGACCCTATGAATTGTAGCCTGCTCCTCTGTCCAGGGGATTCTCCAGGCAAGAATACTGGAGTGGACTGCCATGCCTGCCTCTGGGGATCTTTCCCAACTCCAAGGATTGAATGCTTGTCAGGTATCCCCTGCAATGGCATCGGGTTCTTTGCCACTAGCGCTACCTGGAAAGCCCATGGGCAGTAGACATCATGTTAAAAATGCATGCAGCATATTTTAAATTTTTTAAAACTTATGATGGGAATTGATTAGAAAGTGAAGGCTTATACTAAGGAGATACATAGAGAAAAATAATAAATTAAGATGTGTGTTTGGAAAACAGGAAGAATAATAATGGGAAAAACAGAAGCACTTATAAATGTAAGAGATAAATAGTATTTTATAAATAAGTGTTTTCTATAAGGATAGAGTACATCAAAAAATGGTAAGATGATGTTAAAAGATTTAGAATCACAAAGTAGAAAGTGGCAGCAATCGAACTACTCACTTAAAAAAGGAGGGCATCAAATATAACAACTTGATGGCATGAAATCCAAGTACCTTAATTTTTGAACTGTTTAAAAAAATCTAGTAAGGAAGGCCTGAAAGTATAAAAGGTATAAGAATATCTTTTTGAGCTTAGTAGGAAGTAAATTGATCATAAAAGATTGACAGGCACCATGTAAGTAAAAAAGCAAAACAATAAAAAAGAAACATAAATTCAGATATTGACATTCAAGAAGTATGCTTGCATAGGAAGGAATACATTTCTAAATCCAGTATTATTCTGTCATATATTGTGCATATGTTAAATAAGGTAACAAAAGCATCAAAAGTTCTTACCTTATTATTTACATAAAATACTGCAATGACTTTAAAGTCACAGAACAAATTATTTCCATGCCTTCTTTTCTTGAGCTGGTCAAATTTCACTCCATGCATTCTGAACTTTGTAGTTAAGATGGAGCAATGATTTAAACAATCTTGCAGTTCTCTTTCCTCACTTTGTGTAACCTGCATGGTCCATGAATTTCACATAAAGAGGTGCTTTACAAAGACCAAAGTAATTTCATTCAGAACTTTCTAGCAGCTAAAATGATCTAATACTCATATATTTAAGTAGTCAAATTTTGCCTGTCCCCAGATCTTTCACACAGGGCCAGGTGTCTGGTTGATAGTCCTGACTGAAACTAATTTCCTGAGATCTGGAGATATTGGACCATATATTTGCTCCCAGTACTAATATATGCTGGACCATATATTCCCAGTACTAAGACCAAAACTAAAAATAGTAAGAAGGTTCTATGAAACATATAAGCATAAGCTTATAACATATAAGCATAACCAATGGCATTAATTCTAGACTAAAATGAAACAATTCTGCCCTTCTATGAAAAATTGATGGGAATCTAAATGTTACAATCGTCAAAACATTTGAGGTTTTCAGGTAGAGAGAATTAGCACTATAATGTGATTTGACAAGATAGCAAATAAAAAATAAGCAGTTCCATACATATTTGGAGAAGTCTAGGGCTCTAAACCTTCCCCTCACTAACTTCCTGAAGTCTGATTTCTCAACATTAGATCCTCACCTTAGAACACAGTCTTCTTCAAAGATCATTCCTCTCCTCTCTGCTTAGTAAAAAATATTACAAATCTGAGTTCAGTGTTTTCCTCTTCTCATGTTTTGCACTCTGCTAAATTAAGCCAAAGATTCAAGGTTTCAAATTATCCCCCCTCACATCTATCTCTATAGACCAAACTCTGTGGGAGTTGGCCTATAATCCAGTCACTGAACATAAGTTGTGCATATGTATGGAGTCACTGGACTGGGCCCAGAAAACACAGAAAATCCTCCTGAAACATCATTTAGGCAAAGTTTGAGGGAAAAGTCATATTTCACATAGGTATAAATATGATCCTACCACAGAGTATAACCTAAGTAAGATCCATAGGACTTTTAAATGAAAACTGGAGACTTCAAATAAGATTACTTTTGGTTGTGGATAGGTGAGCATATCATTATTGTGTTATTCAGATAGAACATTCTAAGAAGCTCTGCACTATGCCAAATAAATCTTCCTTATAAATACGGACTTCTATTTTTGTATGAATATTGTAACAGGGAGTGAAAAAGGTTTAATAATAGGAATGGCTATGGACAAACTATGTAGCAGGTCAAGAGGTCAAACTTATCCTCCACCACCACCACCACCACCAGTACTACTTTTCAGACCCTGTTCCAAGCTCTTGAAGAATCTGGCTTCTTTTCTTAACCTCAGCCTCAGGGCTAAGTATATTCTGTCATTTCTTCATCAGTATATGCTCTTTCACATTCCATTTTCTTAAGATGTTAATATGAACGTAAAGAGGTAATTTTTTAACACTAAACATTAAAATTCACATTACGGCAGTGGTTAGATAATGAATTTTATACACTATCACTTCGGATGTATTCATCATTAGCTGGAGTTCTACTGAATGTTTATTTACATTGTGCCAGAGAATGTGCAAAATGATGAGTGGAAAGACGAACTAAAAATAAAAGTCCACCTATTCTTGCTGTGGATGACAGACTTGAACATAAGTGAGTTAGAAGTTATGTTTCCACAAAGGAAACATGAGGCATAAAGAAGAGTTTGAGTTGTGTTAGTAGGAAAAAAAAGAAGTCAGAAAAGGCTTCTCAGAGAAAAGGGCCTTAGAGGTATGTCTTAGAGGGTGAGCAAGTACAAGCCCCATAAATAGAGAGAGAGGGTTATATCTCAGGCAAAGTATCAGGAAACAGCATAGGAGTCAAGGAAACAGAAGTTCACGATGGATGAAACAAAGGGTTGTAAGGGGAAGGGGAGACCTAGACCCGACCCTTTAGTAGGACACCCAGGTCAGCTGCCTCTGGCCCCCAGTACTGTGGAGGACAGACACAAGGCAATGTACCTCACTGCCCTGATGAAAATATTACTGAAATTCTATTTTAAAATGTCTGTTTTTAATGATATTCCAAGGGACCTAGAACAGTGCTATATAGGGCTTTCTTTTGTTGGTGTTTGTTTTGGAGGATCCAAATTAGCGGGGTGTCCCGGGTTCCAATTCCAGAAGGATATGGCAAGACACGATTGCAGAGTTAGGAAGCAACAGAGGAGGAACAAGCTGAAATAAGGAGTTTATCTTGACTGTGTATTTAATGGGCAGCATTAGTGAATTTTAAGCAGAGGAAAAAGGAAGTTTCAGAAAGTTCTCTCAGCTAATGCAATCAGAGGTTTTCAAGGTAAAGGCAGGGAGAGGAAACTAATCACCATAATACAGGGTAGTTATGTTGATCCCTGAACTAAGTTAGAAACAGTGAGGATATGAATATGTAGTATACTACTGCAGTAGACAGATTGATGGCCCCCTAAAAGATATCTAGATTCTGCTCCCTAAAACCTGTGAATATGTTACATTATATGGCAAAGGGAGAGGAGGTTTACAGGTGAACTAAGGCTTATAATCAGCTGACTTCAAACTAGGGAGATTATCTTGGGTTACCTGGGTGCCTGGTATAATCAAAAGAGTGCTGAAACGTATTTGGTTGGCCAAAAATTTCCCTTAGCTTTTTCTAGATGTTATGGAAAAACTCGAATGAACTTTTTGGACAATCCAATAGAAGAAGAGTCAGTAAGCAGAAGAGTCAATGTCATAGTGATAGGATATAAGTAGGACTTAACAGATTGTTGTTGGCACTGAAGTTAGAGGAAGGGGGCCACATACCAAGGAGGTCAGACACCCTGCAGGAGTGGGAAAATGCAAGGAATAGGATTCTCTAGAGATCCAGAAGAAACAGCCCCTCCAATATCTTAATTTTAACCCTATGAGAACCATTTTGGACTTCTGACCTCCACATCTATAGATAATAAATCTGTATTGTTTTGAATCCACCAATTCTGTGGAAATTTGTTACAGAACCAACAGGAAAAATACAAATACCCAACTCAGCCTTGGCATGAAGAAAACCCCTGACTGAAAATGACATTGAACATTTACAGTTTCTTCTAAAATGTAGTCATATCTTCGTCAGAGCTCTGGTCAGGCAGAGCTGTATAAAGGTCTCACCCTTTATAAAGGTTTTCCTAAGTGAGATATACCATACTGTCTTACTGTCAATGGTTCTTTATCTTTTCTTCTCATACACTTAAAGATCTCTTAATACATAAATATAATTTTTATATCTGTTGATCAATCAATTGTTGAACTTTGTGTCCACCTCTGTCCAGACAGTCAAATTTAAAAATACTCAGTATTTCGGACTTTAAATGTAATAAAGCATTGGAAGTAGGAGTTTTAGAGTTACACAGACATGGATCATTCACAAATTCACCCCTTATTGGTAGTGAGACTTTTGGCAATTTAAAATACTAGAGACTCAGTTTCCCCATCTTAAAAAAGGAATTGCAATCTTAGGCCAGGATCCCCGGAAACACGCTCTGAGACAAGGATTGTAGGCAAGTGTTTCATTAAGAAAACACTTTCAGGAAAAACACATAAATCAGAGAGTAAGCAAGATAGGCAAGTGATTTCAGGCAAAATCCTAGCATCAGCATGATCCTGCAGGGAAGCCATGGGGTGTAAATTACACTTCAGATTTTCTTATTACTAGAGACTTTTTTACTGTGTAGGGAAGACCTTGGCAAGCGGTGTCCTAGGAGGGAAGTGAACTCCCAAGTGGTTCTCTCTGGCTCTCTGTGCCTGAAGGCAAAATGAGTCTAGTAGCTTTAGGGAAGTCTTCCAAAGGAAGTCTCAGGGGCTGACTCTGAGAAGTAAAAGAACATAGAAGTTGGGGTAAGGCAGATCCAATCAAAGGGATTTTAAAGAATCAGGACTAGGTCTGCTGCAAGCATCCATCTCATAGAACTATTTTAAGGTTTGAAAACACTCATGCTTTTTTTTCTTTAACTTTTAAGATTCCTAAACTATTTTTTCTTTTGGAGTAGCATGAAGCATCTACTGCTATGTTCTGTACATAGAGGGCTCAGCAACAAATAATTATTTCTTGACAGAGGCATTCATCCCAGAAAGGGTAAAGGAGACAAAGGAGAAATAAACCAAATCTGAAGGATATCAGAACAGAAAGTAACCAAATTAGCCTGAATCTACATTTCAAAATGGTCATAATTTCATTCATATTTTTAAGAGACCTGAAAACCTGAGCAACTTAAAGACTCAGCTGGTTGCTTTCATCTCTGAAAAGCTAGGCAAAGCAAACCAATCAACAAACAATATATGTATTTGATGATAAATCTTACATGAAATGCTGTCCCTTCTACAACCAGGAAACAATGTACCAATCTCCCAGAATGCATGTTAATTAAATTTTTTTTCTTAAAATATCTCCTTCTTTGCTATTCTGTTTCTATACTGAGAACTAAAACCTTTAATTGTGATAGTATGTTACAGTTTTAAAGAACATTCACATTTAAGTGCATTTAAAGAGGAGAAGGCCACTGCAACCCACTCCAGTACCCTTGCCTGGAAAATCCCATGGATGGAGGAGCCTGGTAGGCTGCAGTCCATGGGGTCGGGAAGAGTGGATATGACTGAGCGACTTCACTTTCACTTTCATGCATTGGAGAAGGCAATGGCAACCCACTCCAGTGTTCTTGCCTGGAGAATCCCAGGGACTGCGGAGCCTGGTGGGCTGCCATCTATGGGGTTGCACAAAGTCGGACACAACTGAAGTGACTTAGCAGCAGACAGCATCCAATTTTACATGATGGTCATACAACCCTGTCACATATTTTCACCCCCTTTTTACAAATGAGGGAACATGCTCTGACAGGGTAAGTGACCTAGTTAAGGTTGCACAGCTAATGGCAAGACCCCAACTTCTAATTTTCAAGAAAGTGTATTCCTTAGAGGTCTACATGATTTTACACCTTGTATCAGTCAAGGTCCAGTCAGGAGACAGAAATCACACCAAAATTAGAATATGGAAAATTTAATATGAAGAATTATTAACTACTAATTCTGCTTTTAAGAGAGAAGAAGCTATCGTTAAAGAATAAAGGAATAGTGGATTAAGGGAGCAGCCACTACCTCCAGAGTTGTGGGAGAGTACTCATGGATGAATAGCTTAGAAGAAGCATCCCCATCTTTTCTCTCTATCCTACAAAGCTTGAGAGATAGTCCTCATCAGAGATAATGTGGCTGTGGCCCATTTGATATTCAAGCAATTGGTTGAGGTGCCACAAACTGGGCTGGTGAGAAAACCAGCTAGGGGACCAGTGAAACATCCTAGGAAGCCATCAACTGGGTTGCTGGTGAGGCTTGCTAGGAAGCCACACACTAGGGATTGGGCCCAAATTACTGGGGGGCGTGCAATACTGGTTTTTAGGACACTGCTAGCCAGAAAGCCACTCACTGACCACCACACCACAGGAGCAAGAAGAAAAGCACTGGAAACAAGAAAAGAGACCCTTTTATAAACAGTGTTCCTCCAGCATCTTCTATTGACAAGTGCTAACACTGAACCAACTGAAAACAAATGTTTACAGGTTACAGCTCTAATATCACAATTCAGGGCAAAGAAGATGAATTAGGAGCTGTGAAACACTAAATTAGCTGGCACACACCTCAGTGACTCTCTTGGGTCCTCAATAGTAAAATGCTTTTATATCAAATTCCTACTCCATTTGTTTTCTTTTTCCCGAAATGCCTCTACAATAAAATGCAGATCCAACCTCTAGGACATTATATACTGACTACTGGTATGATATATAGTAACTTCACAGGAAGAGTGTACAACACAGTGACTGAGACCATGTCTTGAGTCAAAACACTTGAGTCGGAATATTAGTTTCACCACTGACTAAATCTGCAGCCTTGCAAAAATTAATCTCTGTATGCCTCAGTTTCCCTATCTATTAAAGGGGATAATAATAGTACAGACTTTATTAAGATGCCAGGAGAAATAAATTAATATATGTAAAGCCTGTAGAACAACTCGTGATAAATGTTAAAAATAAATGACAAAAGAACTTCATAAGTGTTAGTATTAGCCATACATGTTTGTTAGTAAATGGACCATTTACTAGCTAATATGCATGGGTAATACTAACATTTACAATGTTTGTGTTTAAAAATTCATCCTGTATTCTGTTTTCATTATCAATTTCCATTTAGTATTGGGTCTAATAACGCTAAAACCCAACTTTGTTGGATGAAACTGGTACAAAATGCCTTGCTCACACCTGGACATTATGAGCACTGTCCTGGCACTGTCCCTGGCTCACTAAATAATCATCAATCAAACCCAACTTATCCAGGACTCCTTTTCTCAAGTGAAAAAAAAAAAAAAAAAAGACACGGTTAAATCATCTCTTTAAAGATTTATTGGGTTCTGACTGCTTTTGATCCCCCATATCCCCAAACAATGAGTTACACTAGAGAAGCAAAAAGGAGGAAATTATCATTTTGAGTGCCTACTCATCTATGTCAGGCAAGCACTTTGCATACATTGCCTGGTTTCATCTTTATCACAGTTCTGTCACATTAATACTTTCAATCCTATTTAACAAATAAGGAAACTAAGGCACGGAAAGGTCAACAATTTACTGAAGATTACACTCTTGCTAAGTAGCAGAGCCTGAATTCAAACCCGGTCTTTCTGTTTGGGTCGACTAAGCGTTTTTAACTGTTCCGCTTGCCTCCCACACTGTCTTCTCAGACAGCTAGAATCCTACCCGCTCAATGCTTTTCATGCTTTGCTGTAAAGAGACGAGTGGGTGTGCAACTTTCTTTCTTTTTTTTTTTTTTTAAAGTATCATTTGAAAGTAAAGCAAATGGAACTCATTTACCAGTTACAGGAATTTTAAAAACACTCCTAACATCTCACACAAAACTAGCCTTTGAGTAAAAATCAGCGGCCCTCCTGCATCCTGGCGCCCCGGACGTCACCTCACCTCACGGCTGCAAACTTGCTGAAGGTAAAGAAGCCTGGTGGCGGACCAGCGAGCTGAGTTTCAGCCCCGGTTCTGTCGCTCTGGTCGCCCTCCGAACCTTCTTCTCCTTCAGTGTAGCAGGAGGTGGTCTCCTCAGGGCAGCTTAGGGTTTCCCCTCGTCCCAGCCTGGCTCTGAGGGCGCGCGCGACGAGGGCGTGCCCCGCGGTCTCGCCGCAGATCCCGCGTGAAACTGCCCAGTTCTCTGAGGAGGCTGCTCACCGCCGCTGCCCCGACCCCACTGCTTCCCGCTTCTTCCAACTTGGAAAAGTGAAGCCCCTGCCCCGCAGTGCCTGGAACGCCTTTCACCAGACAACCCTCCGCTAAGTTCCCTTCTGCACCCGAGGTACGGGCGCTGACAGGAAAACCAGCCTGCAGTTCTAACTTTACTCTCCTCTGAGAGGAATTCTGAGAACTCTGAGACGGGTCTGACTGAAACGTGGGAGACAAAACCTGTCTAATTAGTGAACTCCGACGCCTCCACCTGGCTCGCAGCGCCCAGGCCTCCTGGGCGAGGGCACGGCACAGCTCTGCCGTTTCTCATGCCGGGATCCGACGCCCGGAGGCTCG
>NW_011494832.1:2892259-2915060 GCF_000754665.1 Bison bison bison | reverse complement strand
ACTGCCACTGCAGCTACCATGGATATCAGCTAACAACACACACTCAGGCGCGCGCGCGCTCCCACTCGCACCACGCAGGAGTGGCCCCCGGCATCCCTACTCTCCTTCCCCACCCCCACTCCACCCGCTCACCAGCTCGGCTACTGCTCGCTCAGGCTGTCGCTGCCGCCGCCGCCGCCGCCACCACCACCACAGCTCTCCTCTGCTGCGGGGCCACAGCCTTGAGTGTCATTCAAGGGACAGCACAACCTCACCCAAGCTCTCCTACCTCTGCCCAGCCGTCCCTGTCATCCTCCCCCTTCCTCGACCACACTCCATCCAAAGAAGAGGGAAAGCACCGAACAGAGAGGGGAGGAAGGCAAAGTCTGCTCTTCTCACCTCTTGGCCCCCTGGCTCCTCCAGCCTCATTCTCTCAGCACCAACTCCCTTACCCCAAAGGAATCCCTCAGGAGCTGAGGCGACTCACCCCACTGCCATGTCCAAAAGCTTGAAAAAGAAAAGCCACTGGACTAGCAAAGTCCATGAGAGTGTCATTGGCAGGAACCCAGAGGGTCAGCTGGGTTTTGAACTGAAGGGGGGCGCCGAGAATGGACAGTTCCCCTACCTGGGAGAGGTGAAGCCAGGCAAGGTGGCCTATGAGAGCGGAAGCAAGTTGGTGTCAGAGGAACTGCTGTTGGAAGTGAACGAGACCCCCGTGGCGGGGCTCACCATCAGGGACGTGCTGGCCGTGATCAAACACTGCAAGGACCCCCTCCGGCTCAAGTGTGTCAAGCAAGGTAAGCGCAGCGGCTGGCTCGGTGCTTTACCAGGAGGCTGGACCGCTCCAGGCGCCGGGGCATCATGGAAGGGTGGGCTCGCGTGTGGAAGGGGGTGTGTTGCGCGACAGTGGGGTGAGGTCGAGCGAGAACCGGCAGAGCAAGTGAGCTTTGCCGGGGCTCAGAATGGGGGGCTCAGTGGGAGGGAGGGGCGGGTTGCGGTGCAGCGTGCAACTTTGTTTGCGCAGTTACCCCCTCCCGTTTGGTAGGTGTTCGGCCTTGTCTGACCTCGGCGGTGCCGACGAGCTCCCGGGGCAATTGAATGTGCGTCAGCTGCATGGCCCGCAATGGATGAAGAGCTTTTAGGGAAGGAAAGAAGGCAGAAATGAAGAAGGGGGCAGGAAAGAGAGGAAGGAGCAACTTGAGGGTGCAGCGGCATCACCAGCAGGGCGGGGAGGAGTAGAGGGTGACGGGGCAAACGGAGACCGGCGCCCTCCGTTTCGGTAGCTGTACTGAAGACACCTTGAGGATCCCTGAGCCACTAATTAACAAAGAAGGGAAGGGACAGTTTGCTTCGGGCGCTTTGACGGGTCTGCCTTAACTTTTTCCCTGCCTCGCTCCTCTGTCCCCCTCCCCCGCCCATGGTCGTGTCATGTGGGCACCGCGCGTCACGTGCGCACTGACTAACTCGGGAGCTCACCCCGAGCCGGCCCGCGGGAGGCGGCTTGCGAGGCAGGCGCGGCGCTAGCTGCGGGTTCTAGAGTTGGAGGTCGGAGGAGAGACGTGGTTACCGGAATGTTCTTTACTATGGGGTTGTCTTCACGAGTGGAAGTTCTCTGTGGTCGGACTCCCCTCTGGCTTCGGATTTGGGCAGAGGGGGGCGGGGGGCGTGTTTCTAAGGAGGAACTGGGTGAAAAAGCCTTCTGGTTTCGACTGAGGATCCGGTCAGCTCCGACCTGGTTTAGATGAGCCTCCGCTGAAGGCTGTGATGGGATCTTGCAGAATTCTCGCAACTGTCTTTGCCTGAAGGAAAATGCTGGTCCTGAAGTAGGGAAGAGAGATAAAAGTTTCTTGGAAAGAGGACAACTTTAGCTGGAATAAAATAGTGTATCTTCATTTTCCACAAGGGATTGCATACATTTTGTAGCTCACATTCACAGTCCTGTGTGACATGTATGTATATGTGTCACAAATCGAAAGATTGGTTGTTGGTGACACATTGTTCGGATTCAAAGATGGAATTGAGCATGTCATTGCCTGCATTTTGAACAATCACTTATTCTCACTGCATGCTCTACTATCAAGAAACACTCTTGGGGAGGTATGAAACACTCTTAGGGAGATATTCTTGTCTATAAACCAGTTTTAAAAGTCAGTGAAAAATGAAACCTCAGGCAAAATTTCTTAAATGTAAATTGCCATACAAAAGAGTTTTAGTTGGGGATTCTTGAGTGTTAGTGACTGATGACTTGAGATAGGCTAATGTGAACATTGACTTCTTTGTCGGGCTACAGAGTTAAATATGGTATGAACCTGAAGAATGTGTTTGGTAGGAAGGCAAATAGAGTATCTTACTGTTTTCCAAGATGACATACCAGAGGTTCGAATATAGGCATTAATGTTAGCATATTTGATGTCATGATACTATTTTATAGTAATGGGTATAAATGTGAAGTTCTGGTTTTGAATCCAGAAGTCTATGTCACAATTAATGACAATAGTTTTGTTGACATGGTGGGTATTTGTAGTGGAAAATGGCTGCCAACTTTAAGATATTGTTATTAATAAATTGGACTAATGATTGTAGCCTAATGAGTGAAGTGTTTATCCTACTGTAGTTTGTAATTATGACCACATTTTAATGTACTCATTCTGAGCACACTATTTTGAGATGGACCTTCACAGGCTGTTGCTTCAGCAGCTAGGAAAGAAAGAAAGGGAGATTTTGGGGGTATTGTCAATCTATTCTATAAAATCCAGTGGAAAGACTTTTACTTGGAAAAATGAAGGCATGAAAGCTATCATTAAGTACTATCCTGTGATTATGCTTTAGGGCAAAAATAAGACAAATCTGTGGAAATTTTTAAAGGATGAAGCATTTTACTTATATTCAGATGATTTTAACAGAGCTTTAAAAAAATTTGTGAACTATACTGTGAACTCATTAGCTCCCATAATTGTGATTGTTTATAGAGGCCAGTGACCGCATGCCATGGATTCCTATGTAAGATGGGTACCTGGACTAGATCTCATGTAAACCCTTCCATGAATTGATCCAAGACAGTCTCAGATATTCAACGTCTATGTTAAGTTTTATTTAGAAGATTATAGTTTTTAGAACTCATGGAGTATAGACATATAATGTGATATATTTGGGGTTCTCTGGTAGCTCAATTGGTAAAGAACCCACCTGCAATGCAGGAGACCCTTCAATTCCTGGGTGGGGAAGATCCACTGGAGAAGGGGTAGGCTACCCACTCCAGTATCCTTGGGCTTCCCTGGTGGCTCAACTGGTAAGGAATCCGCCTGCAATGCGGGAGACCTGGGTTTGATCCCTGAGTTGGGAAGATCTCCTGGAGAAGGAAAAGGCTACCCACTCCAGTATTTTGGCCTGGAGAATTCCATGGACTGTATAGTTTGTGGGGTCGCAAAGAGTCAAGTATGACTGAATGTGATATATTTAGAGAAAATTTCTTTTCATTCTGTACTAACCTTTAGTTCTGGACTTCACTGGGTCATTGATGATTGATGCTTATAATGATATTCACAGAACCCCCACAGGAACCTGATTCACCTTCTGAATCTCTATTGACCAAGAAACAAAAATAATTGCTTCTTTTAGCTTTTGTGGAAAATATAATCCTCTTTTATATTCTTCCATGTGTGGTGATTCATATGCTATTCCCACGACGAAATATTTCTTTCCCTTGTCAAATAATAGATAGGTTTACTTTATCAATGTAAGTAAAGTGAAATTTTCAGAACTTTAGATATAGTGTCATGTGTCTTGGGTTTCATTACCGATTTCACGGGCGGGAAAAATACATAGAAATTCTTGGCTCTGTAGTTTTATTTCTAGAGATCCAATAAACTAGCATAATTGAAAAACTTAAACATGGTTTGTTTAGCAGTTGTTATTTAAAATATTAATAGCTGATTTTTGAATATTCAACACTGCATATTATATAGAAACTACATACATAATCAGGTAAACTAAGGCAGATTTTGCAAAGAAAAGGAGAAATTTGCATAACAAGAGTGTTTATTAAAAAATGCACCATATAAAATTGCATTTTTTAATCAATTTTTATTTACATGTTTGGCCAGTTTTCCTTTACAGTTGTTTTAAGATGAAATTATCATAATTTTAAAAGAAGGTAAACTACCAGAATTTTAAGACGCAATAAACAAATAGATGTAATTTTTCTACAAAAATTTAAATGTTTTTTAAGCCATTTTTGAAAACCATTTAAATTCAAGATATTCCTTTTTAAATTTAAACTGCTTTTAATTCACACAGTGATGAGTCATATATGAAAAATACCATTTATTTTCATATCCTATTATTTTTTATAAATTATGGCTTTTTAGATTATAATAATACATTTTTATCACCAAAACATTTAATTCTAAACTGATTGTTCTCTTCTGTGATCTCATTAATGCAGTGGATGCAGTTGAAGGAAGTTTCTTGAGTGATTTTGAGATCTGTACTGAAGTGCTAAAGGTTTTTCTTTTTTTTCTTTTAAAATTTGCACTAATGTTCACTGCAGGCAATTATATAGACCTTTGTGTCCTACATTCCTTGCTACTGCATCTAAAACCACATGGGGACCTGCATAGCCTGAACTTATTTTCCCCTTTAGGATCTCACAATGGAAAATAAAAGGCAAAAAGTTTTCTAAATTTTCCTATGTAGAAGAAGGGCCAAATAAAGCCTTTGAAATTCAGTTCTAGAGAAGATGTACATTGCTCTTTCTCCTATTGCTCCTTTCAGAGACACCTTCAAAGGAAAGTAGATCCACAATTATTAAGAGTCATGCTTCTTTTTGACTGACTTCAAGCTAGTATCATAGAGTTAAACCTCTGTGCTTCCTTTATTTGAAAAGCTGAAAACAAATTGTGTCAAATTTTCTCCAAGATTCATTTTCCTCCATAGAAAACTAAGTATGTGAATTTATTGAATTATTTAAGCAATTTGATCAGTTAATTATTTTAGGATAAAGTATCTTTAAATTTTAGGACAAGGTGAATGAGTTATCTTTGGGCATAATTTATGGGGATACTACTATAGTTTTCAATATATTTTTTAATGTACAAAATTTAGATAGTATGATGTTGAACGTTAAATATGACCGTGTGCTTTTTTGTCATGTTTGATTACTTTTGAGGTGAAACTACAGCTAATGTATTTAAGTGCCACCTTTTCTACTCTTAAGGGCTTCCCAGGTGGTGCTAGTGGTAAAGAATCCGCCTGCTAATGCAGGAGACAAGAGAGACTCAGAGACTCCCTTCAGTCCCTGGGTAGGGAAGATCCCCTGGAGGAGGGCATGGCAACCCACTCCAGTATTCTTGCCTGGAAAAATTCCGTGTAGACAGAGGAGCCTGGTGGGCTACAGTCCATAGGGCCGCAGAGAGTCAGACACAACTGTGCAAAGCGACAAGCACTAAGCACATTTCTATACTTAACATTTATATGGTGCAATCTTTTCCCATATTTCTTATGCTCACTTTTTAGCTGCTTGAAATCCACACATTCACTCTCATAGTGAGCAAAAAGTTTTCACATTGAACAACCCTGACTGCTTGTAGTTTAAACAATGGCTTTCAAATGCATAGCAGTCCCTGGATGAATCATTTCTCTGAAGAACTGTGATAGAGTAGCCTTTAAATGTAGTCTCCCAAATAGATTGTCTGGGTTTGAATCCCGAGTATGCCACTTGGTATTGGCAATATAAACAAGTTATCTAGCCCAGGGTAGTAATAGTATCTTGAGAATATTAAATGAGGTATGTATTTAAATGATGTAGTGTCTGGCAGATAATAAGCATTATGTAAGTGTTCATAAATGTCTTTCCAAACATGTTGGTCATTTTGAACTAGTGACATGAAATGTTTTTAACTTTCATAGGATTTTACACTTAATTGAAGACTAACTGAGAAATAGAAAATGATTGACTAATAAGTAGTATGAGTAATTTGCAAGTAGTAGTCTTAAAGTTTTTCTATAGAGTGAAGTCGGAGAAGGCAATGGCACCCCACTCCAGTACTCTTGCCTGGAAAATCCATGGACAGAGGAGCCTGGTAGGCTGCAGTCCATGGGGTCACTAAGAGTCGGGCATGACTGAATGACTTCACTTTCACTTTTCACTTTCATGCATTGGAGAAGGAAATGGCAACCCACTCCAGTGTTCTTGCCTGGAGAATCCCAGGGGGCGAGGAAGTTTGGTGGGCTGTCGTCTCTGGGGTCGCACAGAGTCGGACACGACTGAAGTGACTTAGCAGCAGCAGCAGCAGCATAGAGTGAAGTAAATCTTTGAAAAGCATTAATGTGAAGAGTATTGCCATTAAATGGAATGGAATATATTTTCATCTTTTAAAAATAACTCTCACTGATGCCACCTTTATGTGTAAAGATGTTTTATATTTATTTTATACTCTAGCCATAGTTTATTTTCACTCAATAATTTATTCCCTTTGTCCCCATATCTTATGGAATCATTTACTCTAGGCTTGACAAGCATAGAAATCCTAGTAGAATTCACTAATTTAAGCTTAGGAATTTAGTTTATACTTCTTACA
This sequence comes from Bison bison bison, assembly GCF_000754665.1. NCBI lineage: Eukaryota > Metazoa > Chordata > Mammalia > Artiodactyla > Bovidae > Bison > Bison bison. The sequence continues at coordinate 2,908,503 of NW_011494832.1, read as the reverse complement.
TGTGACTAGAGTTAAATACAAGTATCATGTTTTAAGGCAGAACTTTTATTTCTTAGCTAGAAATCACAACCTCATAAAGAAGAGCAAAAAAAAAAGAAAAAAAAAACCCAGAATTATTTCCTATGTGTTCATAGTCAACCATGTAAAATAAAGAAAAATACATCAAAAGTCAGCTAAAAGTTTACTTTGCATTTGTGAGCATGTCAGCAGCTCAATACGAATGATTCTTTATATTAACAGTTTCAAGATGAAGCAACCAATAGTATATCTACCATCAGCTAAAATAAGTGATTTTAGCGTTTAAGCTGACTTAATCCCATCTTAGAATTCAGTAAGAACATTTACCTTGCTGGTCCAGTGTCCAACATTAATTTTTAAAAGTATTTCTAAACAACAGTCTGATTATTATGAAAAGCATGGAATAGGGTCTTGCAACTTTCTTAGTATTGTGATTGATTATCCCATTCCAGTCCCAGCTCCCTCTCTTTTGTTTACAGGAAGGACGGATACAATATTTCTCTAATAAAAGTAAATTATAATTTCTGTTGTATAGATAAGTTAGTAATGGTTTCATAATTACTGATTTTACATAGGCTTGCATAGGGATATGATCTGCTTAAAACTCAAAATGGTCATATTCTTATAGGAAGTTGATAATTGCTTCTGTTATTACATTTCATTGATATGTTACAAACTCCATTAAAAAAGACTCTGGAAATTAATTTTTTAATTAATTTTAAAAAATATTAATCAAAAACTTTAACTTAAGCTTTAGAAATTTGTTTTAAATTTAATAAACAATATTGTCTGCTTTGGATAGTCTAGAAGTAACAGGAAAAACATTTCCTTTTTTTGACAACTGATTGAATATTAACTCAGATACGTCCAGTGCATCTATTTTCAAAGATAAAGGAGGATGATGAATGCATATTTTAAGTGAGTGATTAGATTTTGTTCAACTTAACATAATTTTATGGCTTGTTTTACCTTAGGAAACATTTTTCCCTGTAATTGTTACATGAATCCATGTCAGTCTTTGTGTTATTTTCAGTTATTTTGGTTTACCTAAACGTGTTTTTTCACTTTTAAAATCATGGCAGTTGTCATGTATTCAATAATGGCTGCAAATGAATATGTGACAGAAGAAAGATTAAATCTTTATAGTGTGAAGTAAAAGATATTTTGAAGATATTGATTTCTCTGATGATAAAATTTATGGAATAATTATTTGAACCTTTTAACTGAGTTTAGTGAAACTCATGCATATGAAATCAGAGATTTTTCTATAAATAGCCATGGGTTTTACTTTTTTCTCTTTTTTTTATTTTTCAAATTATGAAAGTATGATAACACATTTACAGGAGACTTGGAAATTGGAAAGTTACATATAGTTCCTCTATGCGTGTATGTGTGCCAAGTCTCTTCAGTCAGGTCTGACTTTTTGTGACCCCATGGACTATAGTCAACCATGCTCCTCTGTCCATGGGATTCTCCAGGCAAGAATACTGGAGTAGGTTGCCACGGCCTCCTCCAGGGGATCTTCCTGACCCAGGGATCGAACCAACATCTCCTGTGACTCCTGATTTTTCGGCGAATTCTTTACTGCTGTGCCACCAGGGAAGTCTCATAGTTCTGCTATATATTACAATTATCTTTTAAGTAGATAAATTAAGATATTTTGTTTGTAATTTCAATATTAAACTCTCAAAAATTAATAGAATGAATATATGGAAAAGTAGAAGGGTATAGTAAAACTAAAAATCGTCATGAACCAATACAATATAATTAAGATTTATACAATTTTCATACAACAGTGAGATACAAATTCTATTCAGGTTCCCATAGACTATAAACTTGGAGACATTGGAACATATTCAGGGACATAAAACAAGGTGCAAAAATTTCATGGTCTAAAGGTATTGCAACCATACAGTTTGTTCTCTTATCACTGTGGAATTATGTTAGAAATCAATATCAAAAGACATTTGAAAATAATCTACATATTTTCAAGTGCAATGTGACATTTATCAAAAGAAATCTTTGACTAGCCATTGAAAGCCTCAATAAAGTTAGAAGGCTAAAAAAAGCACAGATGGGAAGCAGAGAAGAAAGTATTTAAATGAGAAATTATATCAGAATGAGAAATTAATATCGAGGATACTTTACAAATCGCATGCATTTGGAAATTAAACATCCACTTTTAAATGATAGGAATATCTAACAAGCCTTAACAAGGAAAATTAGAAAATATTTGTGACAATAAAAGTGAAAAGAGAATTTAACAGAATTTGTTGCATGCAGGTGAAGCTGCTTAATGCAACTAAGTACAATGTGGAATCTTGAAAATAAGGTATGAAAACAAATAATGGCCACTAGCATAAAATTTTGTGAAATTTGAACAAAATCTGTACTTTAGTTAATAATACTGTATCACACGGTAATTCCTATTTTTTTTTTTTTTTTACAATATAGTATTCTTTATGTTCTCAGAATTGGATCAGATGTTTCAAGCCTCATTCAGTTTTTTTTTTTTTAATCGCTAAGATAATAAGCTTTCTAGACTTTTAGCAGTAATACTAGATGCCAAAATACATGGAACTATATCAAAGTTTTGAGTGAATATAAATTAAATATCTAGCATTCTGTTCATACTAAGTAAAACAAGTGGAATCAGCCATGGGTTTTATTGATTTACTGTGAAATGAAATGGGAAGAAGCAAATCTGTTTAATAAAGAATGTATATTTTATTTATCTATTTTCACATTACATTGTGTTTTAAAACATTTCTCAAAACATGAGCTCTTGGGCTTCCCTGGTGGCTTAGGCATAAAGAATCCACGTGCCAATGCAGGAGACACAGGTTCAACCCCTGGTGCAGGTAGATCCCACATGCTGTGGAGCAGCTAAGCCTGTATGCCACGACTGCTGAGCCTGTGCTCTAGAGCCTGGGAGCTTTAACTACTAAAGCCCATGGCCCTAGAGCCTGTGCTCCACAGCAAGAGAAGCCACTGCATTGAAAAGCCCACTCACTGCAACTAAAGAAAGCCTTCACAGCTACAAAGACTCGGCATAGTCCCAGCCACCCCCCACGGAAAATACACACGAGCTTCCCAGATGTTCAGTTCAGTTCAGTTCAGTCGCTCAGTCGTGTCCGACTCTTTGCAACCTCATGAATCGCAGCACGCCAGGCCTCCCTGTCCATCACCAACTCATGTCCATCGAGTCAGTGATGCCATCCAGCCAGTTCATCCTCTGTCATCCCCTTTTCCTCCTGCCCCCAATCCCTCTCAGCATCAGAGTCTTTTCCAATGAGTCAACTCTTTGCATGAGGTGGCCAAAGTACTGGAGTTTCATCATTCCTTCCAAAGAAATCCCAGGGCTGATCTCCTTCAGAATGGACTGGTTGGATCTCCCTGCAATCCATGGGACTCTCAAGAGTCTTCTCTGACACCACAGTTCAAAAGCATCAATTCTTCGGTGCTCAGCTTTCTTCACAGTCTAACTCTCACCTCCATACATGACTACTGGAAAAACCATAGCCTTGACTAGATGGACCTTTGTTGGCAAAGTAATGTCTCTGCTTTTGAATATGCTATCTAGGTTGGTCATAACTTTCCTTCCAAGGAGTAAGCGTCTTTTAATTTCATGGCTGCAGTCACCATCTGCAGTGATTTTGGAGCCCCCAAAAATAAAGTCTGACACTGTTTCCACTGTTTCCCCATCTATTTCCCATGAAGTGATGGGACAAGATGCCATGATCTTCGTTTTCTGAATGTTGAACTTTAAGCCAACTTTTTCACTCTCCTCTTTCACTTGTTGCAATGACTTATTTATATTCTCATGGATTAAAGGTAGCATAGAGGCTGTTTGCACTTTACATTGTCACTTAATAGATCATAGAGAATGTCTAAGTGAAAATGTTATGTGCAAAAACCAATTATATATGTATTTTAATACTTATTTTTCATTTTATGTGTGAGCAGTGGTGCTTATCCTAGTATTTTGTATCACTGTGCACAAGAAGGTACATACTTAGCTGGAATATATATTAATACAAGGGTAATGAGTGCTGTAGAAATCCACAAATTTATCTAGCACATACTCTAAACTTGTCAAAATCTGAGTAGCTGGATTGCAAGCATAAGCAAGTTTCAGAGATATGAAATGTCCAATTTTGCATCTGTGAAGCATTCTGATCAGCCCACAGTTGAAACCACTTTGTCTTTCTTTGCAGTCTGTGCTATAAGGATGTTAAAGCAACTCTTTACTACACACTTTATTCAAAAAAATAACAAGCATTAATAGAGACAGTAATCTTTTATTATATAATGTGATAAATATCATTACGTTGGCAACATATTACAAACATATAAATGTATCAAAGTAACATGTTCTGTGCACCTCAGATTTACAGGACCTTACATGAAAAAAGTATTCTATTAAATAAGTAACAAGACTCAAAGGGTCACAAAAATTGTGGCTTATTTCCAAAACCACCCTGATCATGAATAAATGTAATCTTGCCTCTTGGCAACTCATGTACTTAGTGGATGACCATTTTATTAGGACTGAGGTCTAAGTAGATAGAAAGAAGTCAGTTCCTCTCTGGAAGAACAGGAATGTTATCAAAGATGCTCTTACCCATCTAAAATCTTCCCTCTTAGTATTTCTTCTGAAACATTATCTCTAATATCATCTCATTTTCCTCTTTGGTTGGAAGTACCTTTGCTTTCCTTTTCTTCAGTTCATTGTGGGAGAGTCACTGTAGTGAATAGCAAATTTGTCAGTTCTGCTTCTTTGCGTACATGAAACACACCCACACATGTGTATGAATGCACACACACACACACACACGCACACACACACACATTTTTCAAACAGCAAAGTTCAATGCCAGTTTTTAAAAGTTATTTTTTGGCCAGGCCATGCAGCATGTGGGATCCTAGTTCCCTAACCAGGAATCAAACCTGTTACAGTGGAAGTGAGGAGTCTCAACCACTGACTGCTGGGGAAGTCTGTCAGTGCCAATTTTTAAATTGATAGTCCTGGAATGGCATTTATACATGTAAGAGGACAGTCTGATTTTAGTGAAAGAGTTACATAACATTATTCCATGTGTGACAAATCTAGCTTGCACTGCTGCTGCTGCTGCTAAGTCGCTTCAGTTGTGTCTGACTCTGTGTGACCCCATAGACGACAGCCTACCAGGCTCCCCCGTCCCTGGGATTCTCCAGGCAAGAACACTGGAGTGGGTTGCCATTTCCTTCTCCAATGCATGAAAGTGAAAAGTGAAAGTGAAGTCGTTCAGTCGTGTCCAACTCTTAGCGACCCCATGGACTGCAGCCTACCAGGCTCCTCGGTCCATGGGATTTTCCAGGCAAGAGTATGCGGCATGCCAGGCTTCCCTGTCCATCCCCAACTCCCGGAGCTTACTCAAACTCATGTCCATCCAGTCAGTGATGCCATCCAACCACCTCATCCTCTGTCATCCTCTTCTCCTCCTGCCTTCAATCTTTCCCAGCATCAGAGTCTTTTCCAAAGAGTCAGTTCTTCGTATCAGGTGGACAGAGTATTGGAGTTTCAACTTCAACATCAGTCCTTCCAATGAACACCCAGGACTAATCTCCTTTACAATGGACTGGTTGGATCTCCTTGCAGTCCACGGGACTCTCAAGAGTCTTCTCCAATATCACAGTTCAAAACCATCAATTCTTCGGCATTCAGCTTTCTTTATAGTCCAACTCTCAATCCCTACATGACCACTGGAAAAACCATAGCCTTGATTAGATGAACCTTGGTTGACAAAGTAATGTCTCTGCTTTTGAATATGCTGTCTAGGTTAGTCATAACTTTTCTTCCAAAGAGCAAGTGTCTTTTAATTTTCATGGCTGCAGTCACTATCTGCAGTGATTTTGGGGCCCCCCAAAATAAAGTCTGTCACTGTTTCCATTGTTTCCCAATCTATTTGCCATGAAGTGATGGGACCAGATGCCATGATCTTCGTTTTCTGAATGTTGAGCTTTAAGCCAACTTTTTCACTCTCTTCTTTCACTTTCATCAAGAGGCTCTTTAGTTCCTCTTCGCTTTCTGCCATAAGCGTGGTATCATCTGCCTACCTGAGGTTATTGATATTTCTCCTGGCAATCTTGATTCCAGCTTGTGCTTCATCCAGCCCAGAATTTCTCATGATGTACCCTGCGTATAAGTTAAATAAGCAGGGTGACTATATACAGCCTTGATGTACTCCTTTTCCTCTTTGGAACCAGTCTGTGGTTACAGTTCTAACTGTTGCTTCTTGACCTGCATACAGATTTCTCAGGAGGCAGGTGCTGTGGTAGTCCCAGTTTTTTAAGAATTTTCCACAGTTTGTTGTGATCCACACAGTCAAAGGCTTTGGCATAGTCAGTAAAGCAGAAATAGATGTTTTTCTGGAACTCTCTTGCTTTTTCACAATTTGATCTCTGGTTCTTCTGCCTTGTATAAATCCAGCTTGAACATCTGGATGTTCAAGGCTCATGTAAGGTTGAAGCCTGGCTTGGAGGATTTTGAACATTACTTTGCTAGCATGTGAGATGAGTGCAATTGCATGGTAATTTGAGTATTCTTTGGTGTTGACTTTGTTTGGGATTGGAATGAAAACTGACCTTTTGCAGTCCTGTGGCCACTGCTGAGTTTTCCAAATGTGCTGGCATATTGAGTGCAGCACCTTCACAGAATCATCTTTTAGGATTTGAAATAGCTCAACTGGAATTCCATCACCTCCACTAGCTTTGTTCATAGTGATGCTTCCTAAGGCCCACTGGACTCTGCATTCCAGGATGTCTGGCTCTAGGTGAGTGATCACACCATCATGGTTATCTGGGTCATGAAGATTTTCTTTGTATAGATTTTCTGTATATTCTTGCCACCTCTTAATATCTTCTGCTTCTGTTAGATCCATACCATTTCTGTCCTGTTCCCTTGGTATCTCTAATTGTCTTGAAGAGATCTCTAGTCTTTCCCATTCTATCATTTTCCTCTGTTTCTTTGCACTGATCACTGAGGAAGGCTTTGTTATCTCTCTTTGCTATTCTTTGGAACTCTGCATTCAGATGGGTATATCTTTCCTTTTCTCTTGCCTTTAGCTTTTGTTCTTTTCTCAGCTATTTTTAAGGCCTCCTTAGACAACCATTTTGCCTTTTTTTGCATTTCTTTTTCTTGGGGATGGTCTTGATCAGTGCCTCCTATACAATGTCACAAACTTCTGTCCATAATTCTTCAGGCAATCTGTCTATCAGATCTAATCTCTTGAATCTACTTGTCACTTCCACTGTATAATCATAAGAGATTTGATTTAGGTCATACCTGAATGATCTAGTGGTTTTCCCTAGTTTCTTCAGTTTAAGTATGTATTTGGAATAAGGAGTTCATAATCTGAGCCATAGTCAACTCCTGGTCTTGTTTTTGCTGATCACATGGACCACAGCCTTGTCTAGTTCAATGAAACCATGAGACATGCTGTGTAGGGCCACCCAAGATGGATGGGTCATGGTGGAAAGTTCTGAGAAAATGTGGTCCACTGGATAAGGGAATGGCACACCACTTCAGTATTCTTGCCTTGAGAACCCCATGAAAAGTATAAAAAGGCAAAAAGATAGGACACTGAAAGATGAACTCTCCAGGTTGGTAGGTGCCCAATATACTACTGGAGAACAGTGAAGAAACAACTCCAGAAAGAATGAAGAGACATAGCCAAAGCAAAAAACAACAGCCAGTTGTGGATGTGACTGGTGATGGAAGTAAAGTCTGATGCTGTAAAGAACAACATTGCATAGGAACCTGGTTAGGTCCATGAATCAAGGTAAATTGTAAGTGGTCAAACAGGAGATGGCAAGAGTGAACATCGACATTTTAGGAATCAGTGAACTAAAATGGACTGGAATGGGTGAATTTAACTCAGATGACCTTATATCTACTACTGTGGGCAAGAATCTCTTAGAAGAAATTGAGTGGCCCTCATAGCCAACAAAAGATTCCAAAATGCAGTACTTGGGTGCAGTTTCAAAAATGATTGAATGATGTCTGTTCATTTCCAAGACAAACCATTCAGTATCAAAGTAATCCAAGTCTATTCCCTAATCAATAATGCTGAAGAAGATGAAGTTGAACAGATTTATGAAGACCTACAAGAGCTTCTAACACCCAAGACAGATGTTTTTTTCATTATAGGGGACTGGAATGCAAAAGTAAGTTATTATTTAGAGAACATTTATTGGTAACCTATTCTCTATCTGGCATTGAACTAGAGACTGGTGACAAAAAGATGAATATGACTTCATTAAGACAGCATCTGTGTATGTTCTCAAGTAGTTCGTCCTATGGTACATGTATGTGGCCTAAGCTAAAAATCATTAAGAAGGTTCTTTTGTCTTTTAAAGATAGCATCCATTATGTAATCAGAATAAAAGGTAAGGAAAAACATTTTGGAGAAGAAATATGGAATAAAATGAAGAAATATGGAGTAAACATAGAGAAGAAATATAGGAGTCCTTAGTATTATACAACATTGATTACAGTTCAAATAGTTGCATAAACTCTGTATATGTTTTAATGTTGTGCTATGTTCTAGGCACTGTGCTAGACAGTGGCTATAGTAAGGTGTGTAACTCTTGATCCTGTGCCAGAAATTTCATAGTGTAGTATATAATTAAGAGCACAGAGCTTTGGAGACAGACAAGTGTGGTTTCCACTCACAGCTTTATTCTTCATGCTAGTTGTGAATTGAACAAATTATTTTACATCTCTGTATCAGTTCCATCCTTTGTAAAAATAGGTAACATTACAAACTTACTTTGCACAAATGTTATAAGGAATAAATGTTGTAATATCTATAGGATGCTTAGCCTAAGGCCTGAAGTATAGTATAGATTCAATATTATATATATAATATGTATGTGTGTATGTCACATCTGTATTGTTTGATATTATTATAGTTATCATATATACTGTATATTAATGTTCAGTTTTATTTAACAACTACTATAAAAATAATTTTGAATGCAATAAATATTTCAGAAGACCTATGCCTGGGAGAAGGGTATTTGGTCTCTCCTGAGTTTCCAAACAACAGTTCATGGAAAAGGGACTACTTGAGTAGGGGAATCACTTGAGGAGAGTAGGAGGATTCTTCTAGAGAAAAAGGCAGTGCATCATTGATATTAAGGGTTTCTAGGAGAGTTTTAAACAAGACTATCTAAGTACTAAAGTATCAACTTTAATACAGGCAGTAGTAATAAATGAGCTAGATGGATTAGATATGGGCTAATCTATCATTAAGAACTGAATGGTGAGACACTGGGTATTACTGTGAATAGTATTATTAATATTGTCATTAATGGCAAACATATGTATCGTTTATTATATGTCAGGTAGCATTCTAAATACTTTAAGTAAATGTTAATTGATTTAACCTCCACAAGGTAGGTACCACTTGGCAGATAAGAAAATGACCCCAGAGATGAAGAAACTTGCCCAAAGCCACAGAACAATTAACAGAACCACGATTTAACCTAGGAAGTGCACTTAACTACTATTCTAGCTTGCCTTTCTGTGTTAAGAACAGAACTGACAAGGTCATATGTGTGCATTATTTTCCCAGTGAGGATATCACTGTAGGCAACATTTCATGGAGCACATGTAAGGTAATGAAGAAACTTGATTGAAAGAGGTTGAAGATAGAGGCAGGAAGACCATTAAGGAGGCTATAGATTTACCCACAGGAGAGGGTTTAAAGTCTTGAACGATAATAATTAGGGTAGGAATGGGAAAGAGTGGACTGAGTCTAGAAAAAATGTGATTGGTAAAATTGTGAGTACACGTGATTATATGGGGATGAAGAGGAAGGCATCTTGCTGACTTTCTGGTTTCTGTTCAGTCAGTTCAGTTCAGTCGCTCAGTCGTGTCAGACTCTTTGCGACCCCATGAATTGCAGCATGCCAGGCCTCCCCGTCCATCACCAACTCCCAGAGTTCACTCAGACTCACATCCATCGAGTCAGAGACGCCCTCCCCCCATCTCATCCTCTGTCGTCCCCTTCTCCTCCTGCCCCCAATCCCTCCCAGTATCAGAGTCTTTTCCAATGAGTCAACTCTTCACACGAGGTGGCCAAAGTACTGGAGTTTCAGCTTTAGCATCATTCCTTCCAAAGAAATCCCAGGGCTGATCTCCTTCAGAATGGACTGGTTGGATCTCCTTGCAGTCCAAGGGACTCTCAAGAGTCTTCTCCAACACCACAGTTCAAAAGCATCGTGGTGCCAAACATTATAGAGACTGGTGACAAGGAGTAGATTAGGGGATAAGGTAATTACAATTGGGATATATTTAATGTGAGATGCCCAGGAAGAATTCAGGTGGTAGACATCTGAATATCCCAATTCTTAAATTCAGAAGAGTCAGTGGGGCTGAATTTGTAATTTAGTGAATATGGAATTATCCAATGAGAGACTATAAAGGCAAAAAAGAACAAAGAAACACTGTGACATTTATGTTTGAGTAGTCAGGGGATACCAGGAAGGAAACTAAGACTCTTAACAGAGAAGTCTTAACACAGAGTGAGTGATCACAACAAAATGTTTGAATACAACAAAAACATTTAGAAAGATGATGTATGTCTGTGACATTTCCATTGCATTTGGCAAAAAAGGAGATCAACTTTGCTTGATGTCCTTTCAGTGGAGTGAGTCGTACAGAAGAGTTAGATGTCACAGGTTTGAAGAGTGAATAGAAAGTAAGAAAATGGAAATAGCACATGCATTCCACTACTTCAGGAAATCTGTTAGTAGGAAGGGTGATGGACAGTTATATATCTAGGACATGCATTTTAAGAGAGAGAGAAGTGTTTGTGTGTATGTTAAGATGGAAGAGACATGAGCTTGAATTTTTGTATTTGTCACTTATGTATGTTATTTCATCAATAAAGATATTCTATCAAATTAAGTACCTTTGATTGATTAATTGAATAAATAATTATTCATTATACTTCTGTTTTGTGTCATGCTTAAGCTAAGTCCTGGCATTAAAATAATAATGGTCAGAACCTATCTTCTAAGGGTACAGAGTAGAAGGCGAAACAATCATGTACAAAGCTCACTTGGAAACGCTGAGTTTAGTGGAATGGTACAGAAATGAATATACTGCTTTTAGAGCACACAGGAAAGAAAGGAAGCAGAGGAATACAATATAAGAAGTCTGGATCCTGGAGTAAGAGGATGTAATTGGATTCCAGTCCCAGGTTTGTTGCTATCATGCCCTTAAGGGACCATTAACTTCCTCTGAGCATCAGTCTCCATATATATTACAGAATGATGTTAGAATCAAAAAAGGCAATGCGTATATGGAAATGTTTTCTAAAACTTTAGTGTTGCTTAGTTGGAAACATAATTACTTAAGAGATGGAAGATCACTGAGAGTGTGTGGTGGTGGTGGGGGTACTTCACAGTATATGGGATGTTTTAAATAGTCTCTAATGCATGAGTGGGAAGTGGGGAGGTGTAGAAAGTGAGAGAAGAGCATGAACAAAGGTGGGAGAGGGTGAAAATGACACTCCTATGCAGAGAAGTAAATACAGATCAGTGAGGCTAGTGAAAGCGGTAGCTGAGTAAACTTGTTATTAACCGAGGATTTTTCCAGAAATTTAGAATCATATCAGGGAAAGTCTTAAATGACAACCAAAGGAGTTTGGACATTATTCCCTAGGTAAATAAAGGCACTGAAGACATCTGAACAAGGGAAACACATAATCAAAGTAGTTGGAATTTTTTGTTTGTTTTTGTTTTACGAAGGGTGAGGGCAGGGAGAAAATTTGGCTTGAGGTATGTGTTGAGAGGGGCTTCCCGGGTAGCTCAGCTGGTAAAGAATCTGCCTGCAATGCCGGGGACCCCAGTTTAATTCCTAGGTCAGGAAGATCTGCTGGAGAAGGGATAGGCTACCCACTCCAGTATTCTTGAGCTTCCCTGGTGGCTCAACTGGTAAAGAACCCACCTACAATGCAGGAGACCTGGATTCAATGCCTGGTTTGGGAAGATCCCCTGGAGAAGAGAAAGGCTACCCACTTCAGTATTCTGGCCCGGAGAATTCCATGGACTGTGTGGTCCATGGGGTCACAAAAAGTCGGACATGACCGAGTGACTTTGACCTTTACTTTCACATGTCAAGAGGAGAGGAAAATAAGGGGAAGGCCTAAGTTTTCCTTATCAGTGATGGAAATGGAAGGACATGAATTAGCTCATTATAGAAGTAGGATGAATAAGAATTTATATCCAATTGAATGGGAGATAGTGGTGAAGGAGAGGCAGGAGTCAAAGATGACTGAGCTGGGGGTGGGTGTTCACAGTAGATGAAGATGCCATTAACTACAGAGGTTAAAATGTAATCTAGTGAAGTGGCTTTGTGCTGTTCTAAAGATTGAGAATTGCTGTCTTGGACAATTGTAAAAGAAGCGGCATGCTGCTTTCAGCATATTTTGACTTTTCATGAATAAAGTGCAAGTGAAGTCGCTCAGTCGTGTGCAACTCTTTGCGACCCCGTGGACTATAGCCCACTAGGCTCCTCCGTCCATGGGATTCTCCAGGCAAGAATACTGGAGTGGGTTGCCATTTCCTTCTCCAGGGGATCTTCCTGACCCAGGGATTGAACCCAGGTCTCCTGCATTGCAGGCAGACGTTTTAACCTCTGAGCCACCAGGGATGCACAAGATATTTATTACTGATAATTTACTTAAAAGAATTTAGGCTAGCCATTGGGGTTCGAGATATTGAATTAACAGAATAAAGTTATAAAAGGGGCTTCCCTGATAGCTCAGTTCATAAAGAATCTGCCTGTAATTCAGGAGACCCTGGTTTGATTCCTGGGCCAGGAAGATCCTCTGGAGAAGGGATAGGCTCCTTACTCCAGTATTCTTGGGTTTCCCTTGTGGCTCAGCTGGTAAAGAATCTGCCTACAATGCAGGAGACCTGGGTTCGATCCCTGGGTTGGGAAGATCCCCTGGAAAGGGAAAGGCTACCCACTCCAGTATTCTGGCCTGGAGAATTCCATGGACTGTATAGTGCATAGAGTCACTAAAGAGTAAGACACGACCAAGCAACTTTTGCTTCACTTTCAAAGTTATAAAATAACCTAATTTTTATTTTTAAACAGATTTTCTTATTTCATGTTGCTTCAATTGAAACAGTGAGTAGAAAAACATAAGCGCCTGGGAATATAATGTGTTTGAGGAACCTGGCAGATGACACATTTCTAATGTTCAGGGGTTGTTGGTCACATATATCTAGAGTTCACAAAATTGCCGGAGCTGCAGTTTAGAGAGTTGAGTGGTGATGTTTCTGTGATGATTGCTGTATCCCTTCAGGGAGCATACCCTGGAGTAGGAAATGGCAACCTAGTCTAGTATTCTTGTCTGGAAAATTCCAAGGACAGAGGAGCCTGGCAGTTTACAGTCCATGGGGTCATGACTAAGGGACTGAGTGGTAGCTTCAAGATTAGCCCTTCAAGGAGCTATAGCCCCTTTAGAAGAGCACTGAGCATGAAAAGGAGGCCAGGGATGGGAATTTGATAGTTGCCTGTATTTAACAGGCCTGCATGTATATATTATTCTTTACTTAGTACTTCTGACTTGGAGTGTGTGTATGGGGGGAGGGGAATACATCTTTAATAATATACAAACCACTTTTTAAATTGGATTCTTTGTAATATGTATCATATAGGATACACTTATCATAAAAGAATTTTTAATGTTAATATATCACTATTAAGCACTGAAGGTAATATTTCTATTTTATTAACAAGTCAAATACAAACAATAATAGTGGGAACTCTGTCTTCAACAGTGCTGCCTGTATTTGCTGTATATTTTTAGTTTTAATTAGGAGATCACAGAAGAAAAATTGCCTCATTTTCTGATTCTGTGAGGTGCTATTTTGAGACCAAGATCTTTGACGATTGCTGTAATATTCTGGGCCATACTTGTAGTAAACCTTGAAAATCCAAACTCTTCTCTTAGTTTTACTAGGAATTACTCATTGAAACTGTGTTTGTAATAAACTACCTTCTTGTGTCACATAAAATTACTCAAATTTTTCCATATGGCATTGGGCTCTAAAATCACTGTGGATAGTGACTGCAATCTGAAATTAGAAGACAGTTAGTTCTTGGCAGTAAAGATATGACAAATCTAGACACTATGTTAAAAAGCAAAGACATCATCTTGCCAACAAAGGTCCGTATAGTCAAGGCTATGGTCTTTCCAGTAGTCACGTATGGTTCTGAGAGCTGGACTGTAAAGAAGGCAGAATACTGGGAAATTGATGCTTTTGAACTGTGATGCTGGAGAAGACTCTTGAGAGCCCCTTCAACAGCAAGGAGATCAAACCAGTCAATCTTAAAGGAAATCAACTCTGAATATCACCTGAAAGGACTGATGCTGAAGTTCCAATACTTTGGTCACCTGATGCAAACAGCCAACTCATTGGAAAAGACCTTGATGCTGGGAAAAAACTGAAGGCAGAGGAGAAGAGGGCGTCAGAGGATGAAATGTCTGGATGGCATCACTGATGCAATGGACATGAACTTGGGCAAACTACAGGATATGGTGAGGGACAGGGAGGCATGGAGTGCTGTAGTCCATGGTGTTGCAAAGAGTCAGACATGACTGGGCAATTGCACAATAACAGCAAAATGGCATTGATAGTGATATGCATATTTTTGAGCACTCAAAATTATATTTTCTCTGTTTGAGGTGACTTTTCTAGTTCAAGGTCCCAGAAATGAAATATGAAGTATTTTAAACTGTATGTGTTATATAATTTTGTTATAAATTAAAAGAATAGCATATATATGTCAAGATCTCAAGTTTCATTTATTTTATCCAGTGTTGGTATATGAGCATTAGATCCAGATCCTTTTGATTCTTAGTATCACAACAAAATATTTTCTCATTTCCATTTACTATAACAATGGTTTGCTGATAAGGTTGTCAAATATGTCATTTGCATTAGACCTGGAATTCATCAAGGATAAGGACAGCATCTAATTTGTGTTTATTTCCTTACTGCCTGGAATGATGCCTGCAAATGTATAGACTGTTTAGGAAACATTTTGAATGGATGAATGATAAAAGTCTTCTTTCCCTGTAGTACTTGATTTATTTGAAACCTTATATTTGTCTGGGTTCACCAGAGAAACAGAACCAACAGAAGATATATGAGACGTATATATATATATATATATATATGTCATATATATATATATGTCAGGTGGGGAGGGGAAGGGGGAGAGAGAGATAAAGAAAGAGGCAGATGTTTATTATGAGGAACTGAATCATGTGTTTACAGAGGCTGATAGGTCCCAATACATGCAGATTAAATTGGAAAACTAGAGACCAAGGAAAGCCGATGTATAGCTCCAGTCTGAAGATCTACAGACCTGAGACCCAAGAAGAGTTGGTATTTCAGTCTGAATTTAAAGGCAGGACAAAAAACTGATATTCAAAGGCAGTGAGGCAGGAATAAGGAGTCTCCCTTACTTGGAGCAGTAGGGGGGTTGGGTGTTGGCAGGGGTCAGCCTTTCTGTTTTAGGTCTTCAACTGATTGGATGAGGCCTACTCACATTAGGGATGACAGTATATTTTACTGAGTCTAAATGTTAATCTCATCCCAAAACATCCTCACAGATGCAGCCCATATAATGTTTGACCAAATATCTGGGTACCCTGTGACCCAATCAAGTTTACACATAAAATTAACCATCATCTGTATATAAAACCTCTGTCCATATTAACAACTTAAGTACAATTATTTTAGTATATATCTGTATCCTTGAAACATTTTTAAATGTTTAAAATAATTTATGTTTGGAGAAGACTCTTGAGAGTCGACTGCAAGGAGATCCAACCAGTCCATCCTAAAGGAGATCAGTCCTGGGTGTTCATTGGAAGGACTGATGTTGAAGCTGAAACTCCAATACTTGGGCCACCTGATGCAGAGAGCTGACTAATTTGAAAGCTTCTACACATCAAAGGAAACTATTAGCAAGGTGAAAAGACAGCCTTCAGAATGGGAGAAAATAATAGCAAATGAAACAACAGACAAACAACTAATCTCAAAAATATACAAGCAACTCCTACAGCTCAACTCCAGAAAAATAAATGACCCAATCAAAAAATGGGCCAAAGAACTAAATAGACATTTCTCCAAAGAAGAATACAGAGGGC
>NW_011494832.1:2882441-2892159 GCF_000754665.1 Bison bison bison | reverse complement strand
CTAATGAGGTGGATGAAACTGGAGCCTATTATACAGAGTGAAGTAAGCCAGAAGGAAAAACATAAATACGGTATACTAACGCATATATATGGAATTTAGAAAGATGGTAACAATAACCCGGTGTACGAGACAGCAAAAGAGACACTGATGTATAGAACAGTCTTATGGACTCTGTGGGAGAGGGAGAGGGTGGGAAGATTTGGGAGAATGGCATTGAAACATGTAAAATATCATGTAAGAAACGATTTGCCAGTCCAGGTTCGATGCACGATACTGGATGCTTGGGGCTAGTGCACTGGGACGACCCAGAGGGATGGTATGGGGAGGGAGGAGGGAGGAGGGTTCAGGATGGGGAACACGTGTATACCTGTGGCAGATTCATTTTGATATTTGGCAAAACTAATACAATTATGTAAAGTTTAAAAATAAAATAAAATTAGAAAAAAAAAGAAAAGATTGAAGGAAAGAGGAGAAGGGGATGACAGAGGATGAGATGATTGGATGGCATCACCGACTCAATGGACATGGATTTGGGTGGACTCCAGGAGTTGGTGATGGACAGGGAATCCTGGCGTGCTGCGGTTTGTGGGGTCGCAAAGAGTCAGACACGACTGAGCAACTGAACTGAACTGATGCTTACAGATCTTTTCTGTACAGATGTCTTGCTTTTTCAATGATCCAGCGAATGTTGGTAATTTGATCTCTGGTTCCTCTGCGTTTTCTAAAACCAGCTTGAACACCTGGAAGTTCACAGTTCACATATTGCTGAAGCCTGGCTTGGAGAATTTTGAGCATTACTTTACTAGCATGTGAGATGAGTGCAATTGTGCAGTAGTGTGAGCATTCTTTGGCATTGCCTTTTTTTTGGGATTAGAATGAAAACTGACCTTTTCCAGTCCTGTGGCCACTGCTGAGTTTTCCAAATTTTCTGGCATATTGAATGCAGCACTTTCACAGCATCATCTTTTGGGATTTGAAATAGCTCTACTGGAATTCCATCACCTCCACTAGCTTTGTTCATAGTGATGCTTCCTAAGGCCCACTTGGCTTCACATTCCAGGATGTCTGGCTCTAGATGAGTTATTACACCATCATGATTATATGGGTTGTGAAGATCTTTTTTGTACAGTTCTACTGGGTATTCTTGCCGCCTCTTCTTAATATCTTCTGCTTCTGTTAGGTCCGTACCATTTCTGTCCTTTATTGAGCCCATCTTTGCACAAAACGTTCCCTTGGTATCTCTAATTTTCTTGAAGAGATCTCTAGTCTTTCCCATTCTATTGTTTTCCTCTATTTCTTTGCATTGGTCACTGAGGAAGGCTTTCTTATCTCTCCTTGCTATTCTTTGGAACTCTGCATTCAAACGGGTAAAGCAGAGACATTACTTTGTCAACAAAGGTCTGTCTAGTCAAGGCTATGGTTTTTCCAGTGGTCATGTATGGATGTGAGAGTTGGACTATAAAGAAAGCTGAGTGTCGAAGAATTGATACCTTTGAACTGTGGTGTTGGAGAAGACTCTTAAGAGTCCCTGGGACTGCAAGAAAATCCAACCAGTCCATCCTAAAGGAAAATCAGTCCTGGGTGTTCATTGGAAGGACTGATGTTGAAGCTGAAACTCCAATATTTTGGCCACCTGATGCAAAGAGCTGACTCGTTTGAAAAGACCCTGATGTTGGGAAAGATTGAAGGCAGGCAGAGAAGGGGACGACAGAGGATGAGATGGTTAGATGCCATCACTGACTTAATGGACATGAGTTTGGGTAAACTCTGGGAGTTGGTGATGGACAGGGAGGCCTGGCATGCTGCAACATGGGGTTGCAAAGAGTCAGACACGACTGAGTGACTGAACTGACATATCTTTATATTATGTTGTGGTAGAATTTTGGCAACATGATCACTACCTACATCATCCATTATGAGACTTATTTTGCTAAAAGTTATTTTTCCCTCCAGATATGCCCTATTTTGTTCTTAGATGCATTCTTGCTCATGATTAACTCACAAAATTTCCTTTGTGTCTCAGTTCCATCCTTACACTAAAACTGTTGTGAAAGAAATCTGTTTAATTTGTAAGTTATGTGTTAAATAGTTAAGCATATATAGCATATGTAACCTATGCTTATTTGATTCAAAATAATATAAGCCCTGCAAAAACCAGGTTGCCTATCAATATCCAAGAGAGCTTAGCTACTAATGATTGAGGCAGAATGACATTTCCACAGACCTCCAGTATCAGAAGGTAGCTCAGAAGGTTAGTTACCTGAAATTTTCTTTATTGGGAGAATTAAATTAGCTCTTTTGCTCCAGGAGGGAGGTTTTCATCTAGGAGGATAATTGTTTTAGGCTGTTCTAGCTGAGAAAATTGCTCTGTTTGAGGACTAAGGAAAGTGTAGATGTGGTAGATTAAGTGTTTCATAGTAAATTAGTAATAAAATGGTATTTGTGTCCCATCCCTTTAAAAATATCTTTAAATTGAGTAATCAGAAATAAGAGCTCAGTCAAGAAAAATGCAATACACATTTTTTACTAAGATTATGTTCTCCTTTTTTTCCACTTGATATTTTGATGTATTTGGTTGATAGGTAAATCAATTGATTTTCTTATTTTTGAGTTTAAGTTACATTTCCTGAAGTTATTCATGTTGAACTTGAAAGTTCACGTGTAGCTTAGCCTTGCAGTATAAGCATAGTTGAAGTTACTTAGGGGCAATGAATAAAAATATTAGCAATAAAAACAGAAAGAGTATGTTGACCACTTAGTACATTCCAGCCACATATACTTTCTCATGTGACTAGTGTATTAAACAGGTTGGACTCAAAGGGTACAAACAAGAAAAAATTATTTTTCTCTCACTTACCCCTGCGTTACTAAAAACCTTAGTGCCTCACTTCTTAATTGTTTTTACTTTCACAATCCAGAATAGTCTCACTTTCAGGTATTAAAAGGAGAATGTAATCTGTTCAAAATACAAACTTTCTTACATTCATTTAAAAGTTTCTCCTATCTTTTAAGCTCAATCTCGATCAGGAACTCTTGAACTCAATAATAAGGGGTGAATTGGGAGATTGGGATTGACATATATACACTGTTAGGACTATGTATAAAATAGATGATTAGTGAGAATCAACTGTATAGCATAGGGAACTCTATTCAATATTCAGTGGTGACCTAAATGAAAAGGAAATTTTAAAAAGGGTGTATGTAAACATATAGCTGATTGACTTTGCTGTGCAGTAGAAAATAACACAACATTGTAAAGCCTATGAAAATTCAAAAAGGTTAGTATGGTTCATTTCTTCTCTTTATTTACTCCACTTCATTCATCCTCTACTAGTCTCCTCTGAGGTTAGGTGATAGGAGGAGGAAAACTTCATATACTCTTGACTCATCATGTTGTGGAAATTCAGCCACATCTTTTCTTGCTCTGGTATCATGGACAGCTTCACTCAAGCTCCCACCATCAGCTTTCTCTGGCAATTGTTGTTGTTGTTGTTTAGTCGCTAAGTTATGTCTGACTCTTTTGTGGTCCCATGAACTGTAGCTCACGAGGCTCCTCTGTCCATGGGATTTTCCAGTCAAGAATATTGGAGTGGGTTGCCATTTCCTTCTCCAGGGTATCTTCCTGACCCAGGTTTTGAACCTGTGTTTCCTGCATTGGCAGGCAGATTCTTTATCACTGAGTCACCAAGGACGCCCCTTCTCTGATGATAAGTGGGCATAAATCCCTGTCTGTATGCTATCTCCAGGCTTTTGGGAAAATCTTTCAAGTTCTTCCAAGAATGCTCTCACATTTTGCTTGAGAGTAGCAGGTGGGGCAACTGTGAGTGTTTTAAGAATTAAATGAATAAGCAGCCTGGGAGTGACCCTCATGAACTATCACTTTTTTATGTGCTGCACAGTCTAGAAGGAAGGGGAAATGAGACTTCATTGTCCATTAATATTCCCTTCAAGAAATCTTTCTTGTGGATTTTTTTTTCAAATACATAATCTTCTCATCTGGTTTGTTGGGAGTGATGGTCTTTAGGCTGGTTTTACTGTAGGTATGATTGATAACTTGGCTTATTTCCCATTGTGCTCAGCTCTGAAGCAATATTCCACAAAAATAGAACAGTCCCACTTCATATCTAATTACATTCATTAAAGGCTCACGTTAACTCTATGAGGAAAGTGATATTTATCATCTCAGTTAAAACTGAGGAGACGGAAGCATAAAGTTCCATTATTTGCCCAAGGTCACTCAGTACTAAATGGCAGCCTGACTTAAAATCCCATACTCTTATCAACTTTACTGTATTACTGAAACAGAGCAGGACAGAGTCTAGATACTTAATGAATGATCCACTACCCTAAATGGGTACTCAAAAATGCATATCAGACAGTTATAATACCCAACTGTTGTGTCACTTTTCTAGTTCTATTTTCCTTTCCAAAGCTTCAGACTTTCTGATAGAGATGACACTCATTTCTTTTCTTTCTTCCTATCTTAGAATGATTCAAACACTTCAAAATTAATCACTAATTTTCATGTTGAAATCATAAGCATCTTAGAAATGTTATAGTATTTCTTGTTTAACTGTCTCAATATTGCATACCATACACAATTGGCAACTATAAAAATACTATAATAGGACCATGTTAAAAGACAGGGAAAAGCAAATCCTACAGATGACAAAGAATTTAAAATTCCCTTACCAGTGATTTTATGCTTTCTGAAGTTTTTGAACAAATTTTATTTTGTGAACTTGAAACTTTAGTCCATTATCCCTTTATATGAATGTTTTTTCAGGGATAAAACATTTATTTGACTTCTTCCTTACCCCCTAGGAAATTGTTAGTCCTACTGCTACAGTTGACATAAATCTGCTATTTGTTTACACTCAGTGGCATCCAGATACTTTATAAATATTGCATTTCTAAAATGTATCTACTTGTAAAATATGAACTTGGGGATTTGGCTCCAAATAATGGTATCTAAGGTGTTTTCTTCTAGTATGCTCATGTGGAGCTTATATTTAGTATTACTTGAGTTGCAGATTTATTTCATCTTGCCTAGCAGCATTAGCTATTTCCTTCTTATGTTTCCAATTATTATGATTATTTCCAGCCTGAGTGAAGTTTGGCAAAAGCAAATGTAGAAAGGGAAAGAGAATAGGCTATTCACTTAAGCTAACACTCAAGCTTATCAGTCTTTATTTCACTGCAGAAACCATTTATTAATATTCAGAGTTAGCAATTTAATATTGATTCTAGTCTTCTTTGATGTTGCAGACATGAACTCAAGTGGGTGCAGGGCACAGTTTAACACTACGATATAGTGTGAAAGATGCCATTTCCTTGCCTCTGATAGATAAGGCTATTGTCCTTTTCTGTTAGAAAAGCTAGAGTGAAGATGGATTTGTATCAATATTTGTTGAGTTCTGTTATATTCTTTGCATATGTAATGTTTGAAAAAGCAGAGGTTATAAGCACATATCTGTTACTACATACAATGTAAACAGTATTTATAGTTAGATGCCTGATTATGTACTCGGGATCATTTTTGAAACTATTACGTATTTTTCTTATAGTGCTTGGGACCCCAGACATTTGTGTGGGTTAATCTTGTAGAACTCACAATTGAGTAGGAGTTGAGAAATTCATTCCTTTAGGTAGCTTTTTTCCTCTATGTTTCTTTAGTAACTTTCTGGCAAAAAACAAAAAACCCAATTTTTTCCTATATTCTCAAAGACACAAAGGATTTGATAAAAACCTAGAACTTATTGTTTTCCAAAAATTTGCTTGAAGCTTTTGTAGAAACTTGAGGATTCAAGTGGGAATGGGGAAAAAGGTCAATAAAGGCATCAAATTAGATGCTAACTTTGTGAAATCACCTTTTTGTCATTTGTTTTCATATAGTCCTAATTGCCAAGGCTAAATAAAAAATCCTGCAAAGCCTTATTTTCTTGCTATGAGGTAGAGAAATGACTAAATGCAGGAGATTTAATTATTGATATACATTCAGCTTTTTAATACAATATTTAAAAAATTAAACATATAATTTTCTATTTAGCAAATAAGAATTTATGTTAAGTACACAAGCATTCTTTGCAATGAATGTTCTTGCTTCTTCAGGAAACTAATTTATTCCAGTTTTAATCCATTTAGCTTAAAAACAAGACACATTCTTCTAATTTTCTAAATAGTGTTCCCTGATAAAAACATTTTATTGGCTAACATCTTTTTTTAAGCTTTTAAAGTGGATAACATTTTTGTTTCAACTCCTATTAAAAAGACATTAACTTGAAAATAACCTTTAAGGTCAACTGCTAAATCTTATTGTTAATTTGGTAGACTTTTGACTCTGCATTGAGTAAGATTATTTTATTATTACAGAAAAGTTACTTTTACCATGTGAAAACTCTAAAATTTTCTGAGGAGCTTATACAAAGAGCTTTTGCACATTTATTTTGCCTTTGTTGCTAACTTTACCTTTTCCTGCCCCTGGCCAGCAAAAGTTCACAAAACTCTACTGAAGGTAGGCAGCAGAACTTTTTTTCAACAACATTGTAAATTTTTCTAAGAAATATAGAGAAATCAAAACATTGCTTTTGATTTATTGACTTGTCAATAAAGCTTATAGTACAGTGTCTATGGTTAAGATTTATTATATATTGATACAATTTGATTTAATTTGAACAAAATGAAACCATAAATTGCAAGCTGTTCTGTGGAATAATTTTTTTTTATCAAAGATGAGAAAGTATTTTTTGAATGGAAAAATATATCTTTAATTTAGAAGCACTGCAGATGTGGACTAGATCAGTTCAGTTCAGTCACTCAGTCATGTCCGACTCCTTGCGACCCAATGAACTGCAGCACACCAGGTCTCCCTGTCCATCACCAACTCCTGGACTCTACCCAAACCCATGTCCGTCGAGTCGGTGATGCCATCCAACCATCTAATCCTCTGTCATCCCCTTCTCCTCCTGCCTTCAATCTTTCCCAGCATCAGGGTGTTTAAAAATGAGTCAGCTCTTCACATCAGGTGGCCAAAGTATTGGAGTTTCAGCTTCAACATCAGACTTTCCAATGAACACCCGGGACTGATCTCCTTTAGGATGGATTGGCTGGATCTCCTTGCAGTCCAAGGGACTCTCAAGAGTCTTCTCCAACATCACAGTTCAAAAGCATCAATTCTTTGGCACTCAGCTTTCTTTATAATCCAACTCTCACATCTATACATGACTACTGGAAAAACCATAGCCTTAACTAGATAGACCTTTGTTGGCAAAGTAATGTCTCTGCTTTCTAATATGGTGTCTAGGTTGATCATAACTTTCCTTCCAAGGAGCAAGCATCTTTTAATTTCATGGCTGCAATCACCATCTGCAGTGATTTTGGAGCCCAGAAAATAAAGTCAGCTACTCTTTCCACTGTTTCCCCATCTATTTCCCATGAAGTGATGGGACCAGATGCCATGATCTTCAATTTCTGAATGTTGAGCTTTAAGCCAACTTTTTCACTCTCCACTTTCACTTTCATCAAGAGGCTTTTTAGTTCCTCTTCACTTTCTGCCATAAGGGTGGTGTCATCTGCATATCTGAGGTTATTGATATTTCTCCTGGCAATCTTTATTTCATCTTGTGCTTCCTCCAGCCCAGAGTTTCTCATGATGTACTCTGCATATAAGTTAAATAAGCAGGGTGACAATATACAGCCTTGACGTACTCCTTTTCCTATTTGGAACCAGTCTGTTGTTCCATGTCCAGTTCTAACTGTTGCTTCCTGACCTGCATACAGGTTTCTCAAGAGGCAGGTCAAGTGGTCTGGTCTTCCCATCTCTTTCAGAATTTTCCACAGTTTATGTGGATTTGGTTTTGAGAATATTTAAATAGATACCATCATAGATATTTACATAGATATTTGTAAGTATATAGAACTTATTCAATTCTCTAATATAGCTTCACAGGGCCTACTTTTATTATTCATTTTATGATTGAAACACAAGGCATGTTTAAAAAGGCTTCATGTAAAGCAAACCCCAAATCCCATCTAAATATTTAACTATTGAAAAATATAGAAAGTAAGGTATGTCTCATTCTTAAATATCAACTTTCTAAGGGACGTACCTTGGGCTAATGAGAGCAATGACAATTATGTATTTTCACTGGACTATTAACTCAGCTAATCTGCCATCCAATATAATCCAATAAACAGGTGCAGTATCTTTTAGATATAGATATCTTTTCAGATATAGGTATCTTTCAGTTGCATGTTAATTTTCCTTAGCACTCAACTTTGAAGATTCTTCAGATTGTTCCTAGACCAACCAGTAACATGAAAATGATGATGATGATGATAATTTTTAATTTAAATTTTTGATATTCAGTGATAAACCTAGGCAGTTTTTAGCTTTTTGTGTGTATTTATAACCTGCCAGGAATAAAGATAGATCAGCCTGTTAATAAATAATGATATCCTAAATAATCTGATCATACCAAATAAACACCAGTGTGGCAAGATGGTAATTCTTGGTAGTGGTCATGGAGCATAGAAGCCATTGTTATGGGACTATAACATATTTAAGGTGGGACAGATTCAGGTTGGAATAGTTTATGAAAGCACTATTTCAATTTAATCTCAACTCTGCTTCTATAAATATCCAAATTATTATATTTTTAACTGAAGAAAATATTTCTTTATGAATTATAAAGCCAAATTTTTCTGCCTGCTGTTGGTTAGTGAATTTATACAGGTGTATGTTAGGACCTGATTTTCAATCTGAAGCTGTCAAATTTTCAAATAGTCTTCTCTGACAGGAACTAGCCCCATGTTTTGCAACTGCTCTCTGTACATTTCCACATATATGCTGTTTTTGATCCCTTTAAATCTAAATTTCAACTTAGTTTCCATTTTAGTATTTTGTACCTCCTGATTTCCCAGTTTATTCTAATGGTGCCCAGTTAGATCTCAGTCGATCTTTAGCTAAACTGAACTGGAAACTTGGAAGTCCATGCCATCCATCATTTTTTTTTTTCTAAATCCTTAATCAGTTTAATTTTATCAGTTCAGTTCAGTTCAGTTGCTCGTTTGTGTCCAACTCTTTGGAACCCCATGAACCTCAGAAGGCAAGGACTCCCTGTCCATCACCAACTCCTGGAGTTTACCCAAACTCATGTCCATTGAGTCAGTGATACCATCCAACCATCTCATGCTCTGTTGTCCCCTTCTCCTCCTGCCCTCAATCTTTCCCAGCATCAGGGTCTTTTCAAATGAGTCAGCTGTTTGCACCAGGTAGCCAAAGTATTGGAGTTTCAGCTTCAACATCAGTACTCCCAGTGAACACCCAGGACTGATCTCCTTTAGGATGGACTGGTTGGATCTCCTTTCAGTCCAAAGGATTCTCGAGAGTCTTCTCAAACACCACAGTTCAAAAGCATCAATTCTTTGGCACTCAGCTTTCTTTATAGTCCAACTCTCACATCTGTACATGACTACTGGAAAAACCATAGCCTTAACTAGACGGATCTTTGTTGACAAACTAATGCCTCAGCTTTTTAATATGCTGTCTAGGTTGGTCATAACTTTCCTTCCAAGGAGTAAGTGTCTTTTAATTTTCATGGCTGCAGTCACTATCTGCAGTGATTTTGGAGCCCCCCAAAATAAAGTCAGCCACTGTTTCCACTGTTTCCCCATCTATATTCCATGAAGTGATGGGACCAGATGCCATGATCTTCGT
>NW_011494832.1:2872144-2882341 GCF_000754665.1 Bison bison bison | reverse complement strand
GGTCTGGTATTCCCATCTCCTTCAGAATTTTCCACAGTTTATTGTGATCCACACAAGTCAAAGGCTTTGGCATAGTCAATAAAGCAGAAATAGATGTTTTTCTGGAACGCTCTTGCTTTTTTGATGATCCAGAGGATGTTGACAATTTGATCTCTGGTTCCTCTGCCTTTTATAAAACCAGCTTGAACACCTGGAAGTTCATGGTTCACATATTGCGAAGCCTGGCTTGGAGAATTTTGAGTATTACTTTACTAGTGTGTGAGATGAGTGTAATTGTGTGGTAGTTTGAGCATTCTTTGGCATTGCCAATCAGATTATATTCTCTGCAGCAAAGATGGAGAAGCTCTATACAGTCAGCAAAAACAAGACCAGGAGCTGACTGTGGCTCAGATCATGAACTCCTTATTGCCAAATTCAGACTTAAATTGAAGAAAGTAAGGACAACCACTCGGAGAGGGCAATGGCACCCCACTCCAGTACTCTTGCCTGGAAAATCCCATGGATGGAGAAGCCTGGTAGGCTGCAGTCCATAAGGTTGCTAAGAGTCAGACACGACTGAACGACTTCCCTTTCACTTTTCACTTTCATGCATTGGAGAAGGAAATGGCAACCCACTCCAGTGTTCTTGCCTGGAGAATCCCAGGGACCGGGGAGCCTGGTAGGAGGCCGTCTATGGAGTTGCACAGAGTTGGACACGACTGAAGCGACTTAGCAGCAGCAGCAGCAAGGAAAACCACTAAACCTTTCAGGTATGATCTAAATCAAATCCCTTATGATTATACAGTGAAAGTGAGAAATAAATTTAAGGGGCTAGATGTGGTAGATTGAGTCCCTGAAGAACTATGGATGGAGGTTCGTGACATTGTACCAGAGGCAATGATCAAGACCATCCCCAAGAAAAAGAAGTGCAAAAAAGCAAAATGACTCTCTGAGGAGGCCTTACAAATATTTGCAAAATGAAGAGTAGCGAAAAGCAAAAGAGAAAAGGAAAGATATACCCATTTGAATGCAGAGTTCCAAAGAATAGCAAGGAGAGATAAGAAAGCCTTCTTCAATGATCAATTCGAAGAAATAGAGGAAAACAATAAGAGGAAAGACTACAGATCTCTTCAAGAAAATTAGAGATACCAAGGGAACATTTCATGCAAAGATGGGCTCAATAAAGGACAGAAATTGTATGAACCTAACAGAAGCAGAAGATATTAAGAAGAGGTGGCAAGAATAACAGAACTGTACAAAAAAGATCCCCATGACCCAGATGATCACAATGGTGTGATCCCTCACCTAGAGCCAGATATCCTGGAATGTGAAGTCAAGTGGACCTTAGAAAGCATCACTATGAACAAAGCTACTGGAGGTGATGGAATTCCAGTTGAGCTATTTCAAATCCTGAAAGATGATGCTGTGAAAATGCTGTACTGAATATGCCAGCAAATATGGAAAACTCAGCAGTGGCCACAGGACTGTAAAATGTCTGTTTTCATTCCAATCCCTAAGAAAGTCAATACCAAAGAAAGCTCAAACTACTGCACAAGTGTACTTCACAGAATGGGTATTCAATATTTATTGAATGAAGTTATCTGTGTCAAGGCATGGATGGATATTTTGTAACCCCAAACTACCAACTTAGATTCTAGATTGTATACAGTGCATGTTTATTAGTTGTCCAACCATAGCAATATTTTATTTTAAAACCTTGCATTGAGAAGGTAGTGAAGTTTGGTGGAAGTGAATAACTGCATTTTCTCTTCTGTAGTATTAAAACTAACTACATCACCATTTGGATATTCAGATTGAAGCAACCTAATTTTCAAAGATACTTAAGAACACAATTATGTAATCTGAATAGTGGAGAAGATAGGAAGGAAGTTCTAATCAAGGTAAAGGAGACTAGATACTGCATTTGCAGTGTTTGATATCATTAACCTAGACTGGGATATCCTGCAGTATCTAGTATCTGGATCTATAGTTGAATAAAATTCAGAGGGAACTGGCTTCACAACAGAAGTATGAAAAGTTCACCTCTCACATTTTGCATTCCTGGTTAGTTTGACAATTTTATGGAAATAGAATATAAACGCCATGTTCTTGAGAAACCCTACTTTTATATGCGGTAAATTTTATAAAGCAGTACCTTTAAACAGATAAATAACTCTTCGATTTAACTCCTCAAGAGGGAAGATAGTTGGAAGCTATAGTAAAATGAGAACTTTCTTATTTTCATAATTTCTATCTGAGAGGTAAAAAATCACTTTATATCCTTGCTTTAGTTTAGGGTTATATATTACTGTGAAAATCCTTATGCAAATCTCAAAATTTCTTTGATGAAGATGCCAACGAGGTGAATGAGGAAGAAAGTGAGGGAGCGGGAAAGGAGGAAGAAGATAGGAAAGAATTTTATTTAGTCCAGAACATAAGTTTTTGAACTAATGATCTTTACATTCATCTTTGAAAAATGTTCATTCAACCAAAGTGTTAGAATAATAATTTTACCTAATAGTTCCCATATTGGAGTTCTGTAGTGGTGAGAATTTAGAAGAGTGTTGCTGATAGGAGTGAAGCTTCATAACAAAAATTAAAACATTGGGTTCTTGTAAGTCCAATAATCCACTCTCAGTTTGGGGTCAATACAAAGGTACACAATGTTTTTAAAGGACATCCAGTTAGATTTTATTTAACACAATAAAGAATCATTTGTGTTTCTTTGAAAAGCTCCTTTATTTAAAGCAGTACAGTACCCTTCATTCAAGTTCAAATGCTGAGCTTTCCTGGTGCAGCTTTTTTGTTGTTGTTAAATAATCTGCACAATGTTTTGTAGTGCAGAGAGGCAAATGATTATTAGAGCCTTTATTCAAGGGTTTTGGGTATGTTCTCTCTTTCTCTCTCTGGGTGAGTGGGTGTAGGGGTGTGTGTGTGTGTGTGTGTGTGTGTGTGACATGTCTGTATGTGTAATTTGTCAATATGTTCCCAATGTTATCAGGTTAGTTTCCAGTCATATAACTGAGACAAGATGAGACTAAAACAGTGGTAGTTATGGAATTGAAACATACACACACACACACACACAAGTGGGCATGTGTGCAGGCTAAATCGCTTCAGTCTGTCTGACTCTTTGCAACCCTCTTGAACTGTAGCCCTCCAGACTCCTTGGTCCATAGGATTCTCTAAGTTACTGAAGTGGGTTGCCATGCCCTCCTCTAGGAGATCTTCCAGACCCAGAGATTGAACCTGCTTCTCTTATGTGTCCTGCATTTGCCGGCATGTTTTTTTTACCATGAGCACCACTTAAGAAGCCCATACGTTAGTATTCTATTTGCCTGGAAGTACCAGAGAAGCCCCAAAATATTGACTTAAATGTTGACTTCTCTTGTATGCAAGCATTCAGGATTGGTGTGGCAGCTATTAATAAATAGTTATGTAGAACCCAAAATGCCTCCAGTTCTTCATTCTTCTGTCTCCATGAGTGTCCTAGTTCTAGTGACCGAGCCAACATGTGCACATTTGAAATAGCAGGAGAAATGAGAGAAAGAAGGAGCATATTTGGTTATATTTTAGTGCAACATTCTAGAAAGGAAACACAAGACTCATATTTATATCCTATTGGCCAGAAACTAGTCACAAAACCATATCTAGTTGTAAATATTGCTTTATTCTGAGAGGCTTAAAAAGATAAAATATTCTAGAAGGCACAAATGCAAATAAATATTCAAGTTTAATATTACATTTGCTTTACATGATATAAGACTGTGCCATGAGGAATAAAATGATTTGGCTTATCTAATCCAGATATTGAAGCATTATTTTTTTAATTCCCTTCCAGGTAACTATACAGTAGACTATATTTTACCACATTATTTCTGTTCTTGGAAATAAAAGTTCAGGTCTCTACTGCACATTGCCACTAGCTGTTTGACCTCAGATTCCTTGTGTGGCAAAGCAGATCACTGAGTTAGGTAACTTCTAACATTCTGTGATTTATTAAATTTATCTGCAATGTGCAAAGCCCCATAGCTTCTTGAGGAGAAGCAGTATTTATTCTCAATAACTTGACCATGGTTTTATTGGGATAGAAAAACTATCGTTAGATAAATATGCATAGTGAAAGTTATGTGAACCAGATAACATCTCTCCTAATCACTAACTTTGTATTGATGTTACTTTCTCTCCACCTCTGTGTAACAATGTGCATTAGTTATGTTCTCAAGCTCAAGTTACTGAAATCCAAAACAAGTCATTTATGATTTTACCCAAAAGGAAGTCTAAAGATAGGGCAGGATTGGTTGATTGAGTAACTAAAAATGTCTTCTTTTGATTTCTCTGTGATGCTGTTTTTAATGATGGCCTCATCTGAAATAGATATTGAAAGAAATATCAGCTACATAATGTTATCTTATCTATATAAAGATGTTTAAATAATTTTTCTAGTTATTTCTTGAAAGGTTCTTCTCTCCATAAAAATTGTTTTAGATTTTATTCATGCTTAACTTACATACCCACTGCTCAATAGACAGAGCTGAGATTTTAGTATTACTTCTTGAAATTACTTCTGATAAGGTAAATTTTATAAAGTATATTTCATTACAGTTAATATTATGAAATTAAAAGAGAATTTTGAGATCAGAGACATCTGTGTTTAGATCTTCGGCAATTTACTGACTCCTTCTAAGTATCACAATCCTCATCTCTAAAACAGAGATATTAATGCCTAATTCCTAGTATGTTTAAGATTGTGTGATAATCTGTTTAAAATTAATAAATATGGTATTTTGTTGGTTATACATACAACTATTTCAAAACAATTCGGAAGCAAATTACTGTAATTTGCAAATAAGTGTATTTACCTGTCTTTATTTTTGGTTCCAAGATAATGTTATAATGTTGAGAGAGATTATATAGTTTTGACTGAATAATTTATTTGATAATGATATAACACATCTCTTCAAATTCTCCCCACCCCCTCTATTTCATATGTTTCATGCATTTGTTCTTTTCTTGTTACAGTGACTCACATTTAAAAAGCATCACTGATATATAAGAATTTGGCTCTGGTAGGAGAGAAAATAATTTCATGTGCCAAGAACAACCTTCCTTTTGTTTTAGTGTTATACAGGTCTCTTTGTCTGTCTTGGCATTCTATGCTTATCGCCACTGGGCAATTCCACGTTTAGTTTGTGACTGAGCCTTCCTAGAGTCAGGCTGAATTTTTGCATACTGGGAACCTGGTCTTATTCCCTTAAACAAAATCTGTGGTAGAAGAACCTTCCTAAGTAAGATCAAGTGAGCCAAAAAAAAGGAAGCAAGTTTATTGATTTATGTCTCACTATTTGAAATTGTACAAAGCCATGAATCCAGCTGAGCTTCATTTTATTTTGTTATGTCAATGTGAAATACTTTGTATAGCTTGAGTTTATCACTATTATTTTTATTATGGGAGAAACAAATGTGCATTTCTGTCATTTTGCATGTTCTGATATATTGTCATGTTTTTTGTTGTATTTGATAAGAAGATTAGACCATGAAAAGTGTTTGAAATTTTGGAGGGAAAATAACATATAGAGTATTCTGTTAGCTACATTGCTGTTCAGTTATGTAGGGCTCTTTGCAACGCCATGGACTCCAGCATGCCAGGCTTCCCTCTTCTTCATTATCTCGTAGAGTCTGCTCAAACTCATGTCCTTTGAGTCAATGATGCCATCCAACCATCTCATCCTCTCTCATCCCCTTCTCCTCCTGCCTTCAATCTTTCCCAGCATCAGGATCTTTCCCATTGACTTGGCTCTTCGCATCAGATGGCCAAAGTATTGGAGTTTCAGCTTCAACATCAGTCCTTCCAATGAATATTCAGGGTTGATTTCCTTCAGGATTCACTGGTTTGATCTCCTTGCTGTCCAAGGGACTCTCAAGAGTCTTCTCCAGCACCACAGTTCGAAAGCATCAATTCTTCTTCAAAGCATGTATCATGACTTGGGTTTGGATTAGGACACCAAACAAAATAAAAAATACTTGCCCTAACAAACACAGAGAAAATTATTTAGGCAAGGACAAAGCAAGTAATTTGAGTGACAGAGTTAAGCTAGAAGAGTGGAATAGAGGTTTAAATAATTCCACCCTATGGAATGCCTGAAAGGTCATTTAGTATTTATTAGCATTATCATACCGGAGAAGGCAATGGCACCCCACTCCAGTACTCTTGCCTGGAAAATCCCATGGACCGAGGAACCTGGTGGGCTGCAGTCCATGGGGTCGCTAAGAGTCGGACACGACTGAGCGACTTCATTTTCACTTTTCACTTTCATGCATTGGAGAAGGAAATGGCAACCCACTCCAGTGTTCTTGCCTGGAGAATCCCAGGGATGGGGGAGCCTGGTGGGCTGCCGTCTATGGGGTCGTACAGAGTCGGACACGACTGAAGCGACTTAGCAGCAGCAGCAGCATATCATAGCTGACTAGTATTGTGATTATGTTATTATTTCAGAATTGCCCAAAGTTATTTCCTTTAGCATGCTATTTCTGCCAGCCTGTTTTCTCTATTTGCACATTGTTCTTCAGCTGGTGCATTTGAGCGCAGCTGGCTTGTGTATTGCAATGGAAACAAATGGGCCAGGTCTTAGAACAACAAAACATTCCTGTTTGAATTTCTGTCTAAGCTCTGTGAATTCAGTTAGAAAGAAATACAAGAATATAGGAACACTAGTATAGAAGCAAGAAATTAGAAACTATCATATTGAAAATGTATAAATGATATACCTACTTATTAGACATTAAAACATGTCTGTTTTATCTTTTGACACTCAAGTGCATATGGCTATACTGTTTTTTTTTTAATGTCATATTCTTCAGATTAGGGCCTGCCATGTGAGTGGGCACTACTGTAATGGCATAAATATAACCACTTATATAAGCAGACAGTGTAATAGGGATAAAAGAAGCAAGATGACACAAACGTTCATCTAGATTTTCAGATTAGACCAAATTCTGACACTGTTGATAATAATGGAATGTTTCAATGAGATACATTAGTTGATTCTTCCATGATTTTAATTATTTCACCATTGCTAACGAAAATATTTTAAAAGCGGAGTAGAACTGTCAAGATAGAACTGTCTACTCTATATGATTAAAGTTTTTAAAAGTCTCAAGTTTGGTATGTAATCTGATAAGTAACTTTATCTGTGATAAATTATTCTCACAGTCTACTGATGATGGTTCAGTGTCATCATTATCACAAAATGGTATTTATTAATACATCATGGGTTATTTAAATATCTCTGTGTTGGCTGAAGTTCAGTTTTTAATGGAAAATTTAAATATCTAAATTTACTTTGATGTATTTTTTGAAAAAAACTGTTTCAAAACTTTATATAAATGAAAAGTGAATTTGTCTGTTCATAAATGTTTGTTACTTTTTGTTCATTAGAACAAAAGCAATAGTAATAGCAAAAAGCATCAACTGACAAGTATTATAAGACCTCAAATCCCCCAAATTACAATAAAATATGTAATTTCAGAGTTGAGATAAACACATTCATTTTTAATTTAACATATTGTAGGTGTTTGACAGAATATCAGTGGTGGGATGGAACAATTAAAAGATATTAGAAGTTCTATACTCAAAATCTTATGTGGAAGCATTGTTTTAGTCTAGTGTAGTTTGAAAATTAAAACAGGTTTTCATCAGAGTCAAGAACAACCCGAATACTGTTCTTTGTTCAGATATCTAAATAAAGCTATGATGAATTGTCTTTCTTTAATCTGAATGTGATATCACCCTCAATTCTAGTTGTATAAATTATCTATTTTAGAGTTAATTTTAACCTATACTAATTATATAACTAGTATTTGTTACTAATTAATTAATTAGTATTTTGGGGTGAAAATATCTGGTGATTGTACTTTTCAGCAAGTTTAATAAATTAATACATTTCATTCCACCAAAATGGGAAAAAAATGAAAGAAAATCTTAACTTCAGGTTTAGAAACCCATCTGGGTTGGAAGCCAGTTGAGAAGAGCTTGCACTAATGAGGCCAGAATGAAGAGTTTGATTCTAAGGTGGGCCAGTTAGCTCTAGAGTGTAGATGCAGTCTTCCTGGGACCCTTCTTTGAGCATATATGTGCTGATGAGCAGCACGGGGGATTAAGTGCAAATCCACATCATCCCTTGAAAAAACAGTCTACCTGTGATGGTTCAGTGTCATCATTATCACAAAATGGTATTTATTAATATATTATGGGGTTATTTATATCTCTGTGTTGGCTGAAGTTCAGTTTTTAATGGAAAATTTAAATATCTAAATTTACTTTGATGTATTTTCTGAAATAAAATATGATTCTGCACATTCAGCATTATTATACAAGACTGTCTCTTAGACTTATCAAAAAAAACTTAACAAAACATCTGCTATATAGAATGCATATAGTTTAAATAATAGAAACTTATATATATCACTCAGTATCACAGCTTTGAAATTTATATCTAAAGTGAAAAAATTGATATGCTTCCTATGTCTGTAGGGCAATGCCTTTGCCAATGTACATAATGTATGATCTGTGTATATTTGTGCATTTGTATATGTCTGCTTCAACACTCTTTCTAGATAAGGACTCAGCATTTTTAATAGAATTTCTCTTATGGGTTTTTAAACCCACTATCATTCCCCATTTTGCAATATTCCAGAACTCTCTGAATTCTTACAGGCAAGGGTATAATTTGCATCTTATGTTCCTTGCCTCTGAATTGTTACAGTAGCTAACTGATATCTTTTGCTTTTACCTTTGATTTACAGGTCATACTGCTGCCATATTCATTTTCCTGAAAGTGGTGCTTTTATAAGAGTACTAGCCAACTCAAAATCTTCATTGCCTCTTATTTCCTAGAATAAAATATCCAGATTCTTCATCAAACATTCAAGGTTTTTATAGTCTGTCTTCAAGATACATTTCTAACTGTGTCTTTCAGTACCCATTTTTGTGACCCAATCAGAACCATTTGTTACAAGAGTTCCTTTTACCCACAAATGCATTTTCCTTTGCTTTTAGCAACAATTTTTGCCCACATGTATTTGCAGTTCTGCATACACCTAGATCAGAAAATGGTTCTTCAATATGAGGTTCACTGCTATGCCAAAAGTCTTTGTTATGAGGTAAACAACTAAGGCTGCCGTGTGAAACAATGCCACAAAACAGATTTAATGTATGTAACACTCAAGGTGGTTGACTCCAGTTCACACAGGGTTTCTGATTTGTTTTCCTTGTGACTGAAATATACTCTTTTAATATACACCATTCCCGTGACTTTGCCTTAGTCTGATATTTCTGCAACCCTTTGTTTTTGAAATGTCTTCCTTCTAAATTATGTGGCTCAATTCATTTGGCCGTAAGGTAATTTTCTTCTAGATTTTTGTAGCCTCACATATCTCCTGGATGATTGATACTAAACCCTACATAGCCCTTAATAGCACAATTTCTCTTAAAGATGATTTACCTGGCACCCTTTGCCTCTGGTTTATTTCTAATCTGTGTTTTAAAAAGCTTCCAGACCTTTAGTATTTCTGGCCCTCTAACATATTAACGACTTCTGACTGTTGCATTTCCCCACAGTGCTTTGAGTACTTAATGTGCCAGCTCCAGGGAATCCCATCCACACAGGCCACCGTATGCAGCAGCCAGAGCTGCCCATTAGCTGACCTTCAGTGTCAGTTGTGCCTTTGTGCCTTCTTTGCTTGGGCCACCTTTAGATACCATCTCCCTCTTTTTTTTTTTAATCTTAGCTGTATTGTGATTTTTAGCTATCTGTGTCCTTCATGAAATTTTGGTTACCAGCCCAAGTCATAGTGATCTCTAATATTTATTGACCCTTCTTTCCACATATTGCTTTATATAGGAAATCTGATTTTAACAACAAGAGATGGAAATGGTGACCTAAAAAACACTCAACTTGAGAAAGTTGTGAATTAAGTTTTTTTTTTTTTTAATTAATTTTATTTTATTTTTAAACTTTACATAATTGTATTAGTTTTGCCAAATATCAAAATGAATCCACCATGGGTATACATGTGTTCCCCATCCTGAACCCCTCTCCCTCCTCCCTCCCCACACCATCCCTCTGGGTCGTCCCAGTGCACCAGCCCCAAGCATCCAGTATCGTGCATTGAACCTGGACTGGCATCTCGTTTCATACATGATATTTTACATGTTTC
>NW_011494832.1:2838572-2871794 GCF_000754665.1 Bison bison bison | reverse complement strand
ATAGTGGTTTTGATTTGCATTTCTCTGATAATGAGTGATGTTGAGCATCTTTTCATGTGTTTGTTAGCCCTCTGTATGTCTTCTTTGGAGAAATGTCTATTTAGTTCTTTGGCCCATTTTTTGATTGGGTCATTTATTTTTCTGGAGTTGAGCTGTAGGAGTTGCTTGTACATTTTTGAGATTAGTTGTTTGTCTGTTGTTTCATTTGCTATTATTTTCTCCCATTCTGAAGGCTGTCTTTTCACCTTGCTAATAGTTTCCTTTGATGTGCAGAAGCTTTTAAGTTTAATTAGGTCCCATTTGTTTATTTTTGCTTTTATTTCCAATATTCTGGGAGGTGGGTCATAGAGGATCCTGCTGTGATGTATGTCAGAGAGTGTTTTGCCTATGTTCTCCTCTAGGAGTTTTATAGTTTCTGGTCTTACGTTGAGATCTTTAATCCATTTTGAGTTTATTTTTGTGTATGGTGTTAGAAAGTGTTCTAGTTTCATTCTTTTACAAGTGGTTGACCAGATTTCCCAGCACCACTTGTTAAAGAGATTGTCTTTAATCCATTGTATATTCTTGCCTCCTTTGTCAAAGATAAGGTGTCCATATGTGCGTGGATTTATCTCTGGGCTTTCTATTTTGTTCCATTGATCTAGATTTCTGTCTTTGTGCCAGTACCATACTGTCTTGATGACTGTGGCTTTGTAGTAGAGCCTGAAGTCAGGTAGGTTGATTCCTCCAGTTCCATTTTTCTTTCTCAAGATCGCTTTGGCTATTCGAGGTTTTTTGTATTTCCATACAAATTGTGAAATTATTTGTTCTAGCTCTGTGAAGAATACTGTTGGTAGCTTGATAGGGATTGCATTGAATCTATAAATTGCTTTGGGTAGTATACTCATTTTCACTATATTGATTCTTCCAATCCATGAACATGGTATATTTCTCCATCTATTAGTGTCCTCTTTGATTTCTTTCACCAGTGTTTTATAGTTTTCTGTATATAGGTCTTTAGTTTCTTTAGGTAGATATATTCCTAAGTATTTTATTCTTTTCGTTGCAATGGTGAATGGAATTGTTTCCTTAATTTCTCTTTCTGTTTTCTCATTATTAGTGTATAGGAATGCAAGGGATTTCTGTGTGTTGATTTTATATCCTGCAACTTTACTATAATCATTGATTAGTTCTAGTAATTTTCTGGTGGAGTCTTTAGGGTTTTTTATTTGGAGCAAAATGAGGACTGCAGTACAGTAGATAGCACCTCAGATAGCTCTGAGAAACTACTCCAAAGAGGTATATAAAGAAAGGACAGTATGTATGTGATTTTGGTGAAGGAAGCGTACATTCAATCAAGCACATATTTTTCCAGAAGCTTTCTGCCAGTCTTGAGAAGCTTTCTGCTAATCTCATGAAGCTTTCATAAGAAACAGTCATCACTTTGAAGGATTTTAGTGCTTTTCTAGGTAGGGAGGTAAAAGAATTGGGCTCATAAAATTGGCTCCTGAAAATATCTAACTATCTGAAGACCTGTCCTTTCCCAGAGCATAAAGTGCCTCATTTCTGCCCTCCACCCTGAACTCCTTTCAAGGGGGTGTTGAAAGTCAGCAGCTGCAGTACCGGATGATTTAATCCTTGTGGAGGTAAATGACAAGCAAGTGCCAATTTGTAGTTGACAGAAGGGTATAGTGGCTAGTGCTTAGGTTTGGAGTCAGGATAGAGTAGAGCATTTCACACTCTGATTTCTCATTTGTAGAATCTTAATAACAGTATTAAATTTTAAAATAAGAATCATACAAATAAAATGGTAACAATAATAATGTATAAGGTTTCTTGTAAAGACCACTAGTTCATTGGATTTATTCAATAAATAGTTGTTGAGTGCTTAATATAAGCCAAGCACCGTAATAGGGATCTGTAATGAACAAAACAGAATCATCTGCTTATATGTCAACTGTTATTTCAGTAATAATGTCAACCAGATTTATTGTGATAGAATTGTGACATTTACTTTCTTTCTATCTCTTCAAATTGCTAACATATTTCATGGTATCCTATGGAATATTTTTGTTTTTCTACCTTTTATTGTTACATTTTATTCTTTGCTACAATATTTACTTTTATGCATAATATGTTTGATTTTTCACATATTCATATGGCCCTTTTTGAGATCATGAACAGTAAACAAAACATCTCTTTATTTATATAGACACTTTCTCCTAACCAGGGGCTTCCTTGATAGCTCAGTTGGTAAAGAATCTGCCTGCAGTGCAGGCGATCCTGGTTGGATTCCTGAGTTGGGAAGATCCGCTGGAGAAGGGATATGTTACCTACTCCAGTATTCTTGGGCTTTCCTTGTGGCTCAGCTGGTAAAGAATCCACCTCCAATGAGGGAGACCTGGGTTCAATCCCTGGGTTGGGAAGATCCCCTGGAGAAGGGAAAGGCTACCCACTCCAGTATTCTGGCCTAGAGAATTCTATGGACTGTATAGTCCATGGGTTCGCAAAGAGTCAGGCATGACTGAGTGACTTACACTTTCACTTTCACTTTTCTCCTAACCTGAATCCATGACATTGAGTTTCTACAGATCCACAGTTGATGTTACTATTATTTTTATGTGCTAAAAAGGGAAAATGCAACAGAAATTTTCAACCCCCAGGGTAGGGTCTGGCATCCTCTGTTTTCATGATGTCAATAAAAATGCCTGAACTTTGGAATTCTTAACAAAATATTACTAGGTCATGGATTTAGCCATGATGATGTAATCTTGGTAGGATATGTGCAAAATAAAGTATCAGCTCCACTGAAGACTTTATTTTAGGCTGATTCATCAATGGTGTCTTTAGCTGCAAATGCTGATGCCGTAATTTGTGTCTAGAGAAACCACATGTTTAATTGCCCTATCTGAAATGTTTAGTGCTCTGTTTGTTTTCTTCACTTCCACATGGCTCACAGAACAGATGAGTAATGTTGGAATTGAAAAAGTGAATTTCAAAGAAAAATACTTAAGAATCAATATGGTTAGAAAGTAGAGTATAAATTCTGTGGAGTTTACAGTAGCTAAGTATTTGTGGGAGTGGGAGCATCACTAAGAATGCTCCACACTCTTGAGTTGTTGCCTGATTTCATAATAGTCTGATTTTAATGGTATTGGCTTTATTTTTAAGCAATATCCATTAAATATTATAGCATTTTAATTTTCTTAGAAAAGGTAGAGACAGAGGTGTATATTTGTGTGTATTTGTGAATGTGTGCAACCCTTTCCTCTTTTATATTATTTCAAAATGCAGTTATTTAAAGGTCAACAGATGTAGATTTTGCTCTGCTTTCCAGGGCAATAGACTGAGAGCATGCTTTCCACAAAGTTGCTCAGAGGAAGATTCAGGCTATCTAAAATTAGGTTAGATGGTTCTGAGCAAAGGAATCAAAGCTGACTTATATTTAGTTTTACTGGGACATCCCACTGTGCATTGATGTAACTATAATATACCCTCCTGGGCCAATATGGGCCACCAATTAACTCTCTACAGTAGATCTTTAAGTACATATAGGTGGACATCTTATTCAAAGGGGGACTTTTTTAAAATTTGCTATGCTACCAGAGAATACTAGAATTATTTTGAATCTTTTACTCAAATTTATTTTTCATGTCATCAATTTTCTAGCATAATAATCAAATAATCTTTCTAAGGTTTGCATTTGCTGCTCTAATCATATTAAAAAGTATTTTAAAACTAGAGAAAATTTTATTTAACAAGGAATAACGTGCCTAATATGATTAGGGAAATAAGTTGACATTTAATCTGTCATTCAAATACTCTAAATTTTCTTGTTAATGGTTCACTCTTTATATATTATATGAATCCTCAAAGATGGCTTCAGCTAGAAAAGCAAAGCTAACTTGTAGACATGACAGAAAGCTGTCTTTTGCCATTTGAGTAAATACAGCTATGTGATAAATTCAGAGAATTCAAAGCCAAAGCTATGACAAATTTCAGATTTTGCCCTTACTTACCCAATTGCTGGTAAATAAAAGAAAATCATACATTCTCTTTCCTTCCCCTTTTCTCTTCTTCCTTACATTTTCTTTTTCTAATAGTCTTTTATTTTCTAATGGATCTTTTTCTTCTGTTCTTAAAGTAGTATGGGTTAAACAGAATTTTCATCATGTCAAAAACTGAGTATTCTAGGAATCTCAGTATCCATTTTCCCTCTTCATGAAGGGTAATCTAACAAAAATGCAAAAGAAAGAAGAAGAGTTGTTTAGTGAAGGAAATATAAAAATTCTCATTCATTTTAATATTTAAAAAATTACTATAAAACTCAATGATGCTCAAAGACAGTGAAGAATCTACGATAAATAAAATCAGTTAGGAATATAGTAGTCCATTTGCCTAATGGTAAATATCAGAGGGAAGCTAGATTACTTATCTGTTTAGGAATGGGGTTGGAGTGACATTGTTAATAAATTTTCCTTACTTTCATGCCAAAGTTAATACAGAATAAAATGAGCTAAAGAATTTTTTATATGACTATTTGATAACATATTATTTCATGGTTTTGAAAATTTGCCTTTTCTTATCCATTGCTGTGCCTAATGAATCTAGGAGTGGGTGTCTAATTGAAGAATGTATCTGTAAAATGTATGACTGACAGGTTTACAAGATTTTATTTAGAAACATAGAACCATAAAATTGAAAGGAGATCAATAGGTCATAATTCTAGTCTATCCTCTTTCCCTGTAGCAGGACCAGCCACAGAGCATTGGAAATAACTGAAGTCCTCATTCCAAGATGGCAGCAACCACAGCTTTCATATTGGACAGTTTCATATTGTTACAGTCTTTCAGCTAATGATGTGAAATGATCTTCCTCTCTAAACTGATTGTGGTTCTCAAGATAATCTGGATTTATCCAATCTTTTAAAATTGGGAGTACTGAATAAATTTAGAGCAACTGTATATGAACAGAGATGTCCACATTGACCAGCCTTATGTGCTACCAGTTATCTTTGTCTCCAGTTATAGGGAATGGTGATGTATAATAATGACTATTCCTTGAAAGATAGATTGTAACATTAAGGACATGTTTTGATCATCTATAATATCCTTTAATTTATTCATTATCCAATCTACATAAATGTTAAAATTTATAAACTTCATCCCATTTCAGATATTGTATTTCATTGATTTTAAAATGTACCATTATTTTGTCTATTACTAAGAAAGAAAAACAATGTTATCAGTTAATAGATGACATAAATCTTTCTTATCACTTAGAATTTTTACTTTATATTAACTGAAAAAAAGTTTTTTGGATTTATGTAGGCAGTTTTAAAATTATGATTAAAACATGTATACACATTAAAAAAAACTACATGAAAATTAGTTGAATTATCCTGAAATTTCTTTAAACTGAAATTCTAACTTTCCTACTGGATCTTAGGAAAAGCAAAAGAGTTCCAGAAAAACGTCTATTTCTGCTTTATTGACTATGCCAAAGTCAGTAAAGTTATTTCTTCCCTTTTCTTTCTTTCTTTCCCTCTTTTTGTGCATATATAGGCATATTCAGCTTTTTACAACTATGTCACGACTACAGCTTTGATGGTATTAATTTAGGCAGGATTTACTCCAGGATCAGAGGCATTAAAATGTGAAAGCTCTACACATTATGTGCTTGTGGATTAGTCACTAAGTTGTATCCAGCTCTTGCGACCCCATGGACTGTAGCCCACCAGGCTTATCTGTCCATGCGATTTTCCAGGCAAGAATACTGGAGTAGGTTGCCATTTCCTTCTCTAGGGGATTTTCCCATTCCAGGATTGAATCTGGGTCTCCTGCAATACAGGCAGATTCTTTACTGACTGAGCCACCAGGGAAGCCTTTGAATAATGGCAGCAAATATAGCAGCATATTTTAAATAAGTAGTTTGAAGTAGTTCAGCCTGACAAGATTCAGGTACATTCTATAAAATATGTCTGAAAACTGATCAGTTCCCAATTCTCAATTGTTTGTGAAGGCAGTTTCCCAAGGCCTTTTGTTTTTCACAAAATTCTGATTTCTCCTTCACCCTCAGTCGTGCCCAACTCTTTGCGGCCTCATGGACTGTAGCCTACCAGGCTTCTCCGTCCATAGGATTCTCCAGGCAAGAATATTGGAGTGGGTTACTATTTCCTTCTCCAGGGGATCTTCCCGACTCAGGGATTGAACCCAGGTCTCCGGCATTGGAGGCAGACGCTTTAACCTCTAAGCCACCAGGGAAGCCAGGTGTCAGGGGAGTTTGTAATTTCCTCGCTTCTGTCTCACCGCAGCAAAAATTTGAAGCGAAAGACAGACCAGTGTTACAGCTCACTGTTACAGCTCAGTTTTATTTGGCAGGCAAAGGAAAACACATCCTCGAGGCATGAGGGCAGGCTGAACCAAAAGACATGAAGAGAAGAGCAAGACTCAATTTGGTTCCTCTTTTTATCTGTTTTTTCTCCTCCCCTTGAGCCTGCCCTATGTAAATTGGGCTAGCCAGGAGGGCTATTTGTTTCACTTGAGGTTCTCACTCCAGTCCTCGGACCTTCCTTTGTTCTATTTTTGAGGGCTTTTCCCTTCCTTGTTTTTTAGCCACTGCCATTCTGGACTCCTTTTTCCTATTCTAACTACCTAACATTACCCCATCAAGAGATGGGAAGCCCAATTCTTTAGGTATAAGGGGCATCGAGGTCTCTCTGGCAACTTCTTGCTGAACTGGGATGGTGAGGGGCATTGAGCCTCCCCCTCTTGCTAGTCTCAAGCCTCAGAGTCCTCATTGTGGTGTCCATCTAAGGCTGAGTGATATTTTCTGTGGTTGGCTGTAGTTTTATATATCCTTGTTGAACTGGCACTGCATGTTGTAACTTGTTGAACTGGGCAGAGACAAAACGGGTTAGACAATTGATAATACATGGAGCGATCATAAGCAGAATCAATATGGTGATAACATGGATTGAGGGGGGGCATTACCAACTCCAAATTCCCCCTCACCAGGAGAAGGATCCCCCAAAAAGAGATTGTTGCCACCCTGAGAACTCTCTAGCTTGTTCTTTGAGATCTTGTAGGATCTGGAATGTTTTTCTTAAGGACTGTGAGACTTTCTTTAACTTAGCTGGAGGTGTTTACCCAGAAACAACATATCTCATTCAGGATGGCTCAAGTCCCTCCTTGTTCAGGTATCAGGAGATCTAACTCCTGTCTATTTT
The DNA here is from genome assembly GCF_000754665.1 of Bison bison bison. Classification (NCBI taxonomy): domain Eukaryota; kingdom Metazoa; phylum Chordata; class Mammalia; order Artiodactyla; family Bovidae; genus Bison; species Bison bison. The sequence goes on along the minus strand of NW_011494832.1, from coordinate 2,864,587 downwards.
GGAGTACAACCCCTGCCAAGCTTTGTTGGCTCTTTAGAGCTATCCTGAGAAATCTTATCCCCAGAAACTTAATTTTGGGAGTGTTCATTAGAATGGCACCCATTTGTAGTTCTGAATAGATATCTGAGATTTCTCAGGGACTCACAGGTGTATTGTGTCCTCTTCTGTTTTCTTCCATGGCTTGACTCATGAGTAGTAAGTCCAAGAGTTGTGTCCCGATATCTTGACTGTTGTGGGGGTAGAAAGTATTACAGCCCTTCCTTGTGGGCTGGAGTTGAGCCTTTGGGGACCTGTCTTTCCAGACTTTATTTAGGACTTGAGTCCTTGGAACATATAGTGGTGACTCTTTAGAAATCTTTTGGGTCCTGGTTGACACCCTGTTGAAATTGCCCAGTGGCCATGGTATAAGACCAGAGGGCCTGAGCCTCTGGATCTAGGAATAGGTCATTGACATAAACAAAAGTTTTCCCATATAGCATCTCATAAAGACTAAGGCCACCCTGTTCCTTAGGGGCAATACAGGTGTGGAGGAGAGTAAGGGAGGTCTCCTGGGTTATCTTTTTTATTACTGATTTTAAGAATTGGTTGGCTCTTTCTACTTTTCCTGAAGACTGAGGCCTCCAGGCACAATGTAGATAATAGGTAATGCCCAATGCTTTAGAGACCCCTTGGGTGACCTTAGAAGTAAATGATGTCCCATTGTCACTTTGTAATGACCTGGGCAGACCAAATCTCAGAATGATTTCATGGAGCAGTTTTTTTACCACCTCCTCAGCCTTCTCAGTCCAGGTGGGAAAGCCTTCAATCCATCCTGTGAATGTATCTATCATGGCTAGTAGGTATTTCTACCCTTGAGAAACTGGCATCTGGGTGAAGTCCATCTGCCAGTCCTCTCCTGGGTAGGTCCGATGTTGTTGGACAGGCTGGGCCAGCTGGGGTCTTTGAGCTCCTTGGGGGTTGTTTAATTGGCAAGTGGGACAAGAGGAGACCACTTGCCTTATAGTTGTTTGGGGGCTTATTCCTCTGAAGGACCTTTCTAGTAATCTTTGGAGAGCCTTCTCCCCTAAATAAATAGTGGCATGTAAGGAGTTAACTAATTTCTATTGGAGGTTCCCAGGCAGAAAAAGGAGTCCCTCTTTTTAGAACCACCTAATATGATCTTGAAAGCCCTCACTCTTAGTTTTAGGAGTCTCACCTTCAGTATATGAAGGAGTTTCTGGCAAATTAGTCTGTGAACTAAGGTGGCAACCCCTATTAGGTCATTGTTCTGTAATGCTGCTCTCTTAGATGCCTGATCAGCTTTTTGGTCCCATTGTGCCACTTCCCTGCTCCCTTTTTGGTGTCCTTTACAATGGGAGACTGAAACCTCAACAGGCAGAGGGACTGCCTCCAAGAACCTAAGGATTTGATCACCATATTTGATTAGGGACCTGTGGAAAGTGCCTTCTTTCTTTCCAAATAGCAACATGTGCATGTAGCACCAGAAAAGCATACTTGGAGTCAGTGTAAATGGCTACTCTTTTTCCTTTTCCCAGCTATAAAGCTCCAGTCAGGGCCATTAGCTCAGCTACTTGGGCTGAAGTACCTGGTAGCAAATGTTTAGCCTCTGATCTCAAAATTGGAGATTACTGCATATCCGGCTCATCTTTTTCCATCCAAGACAAAGCTGCTTCTATCAGTGTACCAGATTTCCTCAGGACTGGTCAGATATTGTCTTCTGACAATCCATCTTGGGATTTTGTCCAGTGGTCCAAAGTTTCTAGGCAAGAGTGAAAGGGAAGAGTGCACTGAGGTAGGCAGGAAGGTGGCTGGGTTAAGAACCTCACAAGGGGATGTAGTAAGAGCTGGATTCTCCATCAGCACTGCTTGATATCTGAGGATCCTTTGATCAGACATCCATAAATGACCTCTCCAAGTCAGGAGTTGTTTCACTTGGTGGCTGGCTAAAAATAGTTAGTTTGCCCCCAAAAGAGAGTTTTAAGGCATCTTCTAACAGGACTGCAATAGCTGCATGATTTGGAAGGCAGGGATGTCAGCCTCGGGCAGCTGGGTTTAACCTCTTGGATAAGTAAGCTACAGGCTTGGGGCTCAAGTCCCAACCTTTGAGTTAACACTCCCAGGTCTATTCCTTTCTTTTCATGAACATAAAGTTGGAATGCTTTTTCTGGGTCTGACAACCTCAAGGCAGGTGCTTGAGTTAAATTTTGTTTCAGTGTAGCCTCTACCTTCTTTTGAGGAGTTCCCCACGTCAGTAGGATTGAATCATCCCATCCCTTCAAGCTTTCATATAAGGGCTGAGCAATTAGACCATAGTTGGATATCCAGATTCTACAATATCCAGATTCTACAGTTAGCCTCAGGAAAGTTCGCAATTGTTTTGGAGTTGTGGGGGAGGGCAGCTGGAGCATTGCTTGTACCCGATCAGAAGGACAGCTTCCTGGACCCCTGCATAATCTGAACTGCCAAGTAAGTGACCTTTGTTTCAACCATGCTAAGGCATGGGAGACTATATCCCCTCTCTGCCAAAAAGTTTAGAACCTGATTTGTGTGTTGTTGGGCATTTTTCTCATCTGGAGAGCAGATTAATAGGTCATCTACATATTGTAATATTTTCCCATTAGGTCCCACGTCCAGATCTAGGAGATCCTGGCTAAAAGCCTGCCCAAACAGGTGGGGGCTATCTCTGAACCCCTGAGGTAATACTGTCCAAGTCATCTGTTGGTGTTTTTCTCCTGGAGCCTCCCACTAGAAGACAAAAAAAGATATTGGGGTTCATAATTGATGCTTTTGAACTGTGTGTTGGAAAAGACTTTTGAGAGTCCCTTGGACTGCAAGGAGATCCAACCAGTCCATCCTAAAGGAGATCAGTCCTGGGTGTTCATTGGAAGGACTGATGTTGAAGCTGAAACTCCAATCCTTTGGACCCCTGATGCAGAGAGCTGACTCATTTGAAAAGACACTGATGCTGGGAAAGATTGAGGGCAGGAGGTGAAGGGGGCGACAGAGGATGAGATGGTTGGATGGCATCACCAACTCAATGGACATGGGTTTGGATGGACTCTGGGAGTTGGTGATGGACAGGGAGGGCTGGCATACTGCGGTTCATGGGGTCACAAAGAGTCGGACATGACTGAGCGACTGAATTGAACTGAACTGAAGCCAGTGGTTTGCAAAAGAATGCATCTTTGAGATCCAGGACTGTAAACCATTTGGCACTGGGCTAGATTTCTCCCAAGATTACATAGCGATAGGGTACTGTAGGATGGAGGAGGCTATAGCTTCATTTATGATCTGGAGATCTTGAACCATTCACCAGGTACCATCTTTTTTCTTTACAGGGAGGGTCGGGGTGTTACACGGCAAATTGGTGGGGACCAATAGTCCACGAGCAGGGAATTACTTTAGTAGAGGCTGTAGATCTTCCTGAGCTTCTCTTCTGAGGGGATATTGTTTCTGGTTTGAAAACCGAGTGGGACCTCAGAGGAAAATGACGACCAGTTCAGCTTGGTGGGCTCATCCAGGAGTCCCCAGGTCCCAAACCTGGGGATTAATTTTGTCCTCCCAAGGTTTTTTGGTCCCTCCCAATTGGAGTGGGTGTAATGGGTTCCTCAGCAGTAACCAGAAACTCTAGGGGCTGAAAAGCTTCCCATCACAAGGGTGGCCCCCAGTTTAGTGAGTATATCTCTTCCCAATAAGGGAATAGGACACTCAGGGACCACCAGAAACTGGTGGGGAAATATTTGTCCATCCCAGCAACAAAGAAGTACTTGGGTAAATATTTTTGTAATTGTTTTCCCTGTAGCACCCAAATTGGTACAGGTTTGGGAGGAGAAGGCTCCAGAGTAGAAGGTCAGGACAGAGTAGGTAGCCTCTGTGTCAGCCAAGAAATTCTCGGACCTGCCTGCCACATCCAGTTGTACTCTTGGCTCCAGCCCCATGATGGTTATCTATGACAGGCAGGCTGGCTGGAGTGGGCCAATCCAGTCCTGTTGAACCATCGTGAGGGAAGACTTGGTGCTTGATCTTGAGGCTCTTGGGTCCCCAGGATAGACTGCTGCCCAGTGTCCCAACTGATGGCATTTATAGCAAGTCATTTTAGGAGACTTGTCATGGTTTGACACTCTTGGGCCCAATGTCCTGCCTGTCTACAGATTAGGCATTTTCCTCATGCCTTGTCTTTTATGAACTTGGTATTTGCCATAAGGCTTCCCTGGAGGGTGGCCAGCATCTGGGCATGTCTTGTCTCTTTCCTTTTCTCCCTTTCCTGGGCCTTGGCCTCCCTCTCTTGTTCTGTTGTAAAAGGTATTGGTGGCTGTCTGGACCATCTCATCTAAAGAGGCAGCAGGGTCCTGCTGCTATAGGTGTTGTAACTTTATCCTGAGGTCTGATGCACATTGGGACAGGAATTTGTTCCTTAACATCACCTTCCCTCGTAAGAGTCTAAGTCCAGATTGGTGAACTTTTGGAGGGCCCCCTTTAGCCTTTCCAGAAAGTCAGTGGGGTTCTCCTTGGGCTCCTGAGTTATTGCTGAGATCAGGGCATAGCTGATTACTTTTTGCTGGGCTGCTTTTAGTCTTGCCTTTACATAGATCAGAAAATGATCCCTTTTCCCAGATGTGCTCAGGGTCATTATAATTCTGATTAAGATCTGAGGAGGAAAATGCTGTTTTCCTCTACATGTCTACTTGACATGTGAGGCCCTGTGACATACATTCAGGCTTCCTTTAAGACCCTAGCATTCTCAGGGTCAGATAAAGTTTGACTAAATATGACCACAATGTCCTTCCACATCAAGTCAAAGGTCAAGGTACTGTGTTGGAATGTATCTACATATTTGCCTGGGTCATCTGTATAGCTTCCCAGGTCTTGTTAGATCTGTCTTAGTTCTAAGAGGGAAAAGGGTTTATGGACCCAGGTTGGTCCGAATTCTTCTCCAGTTTCAACTAAGGGACATACTAGAGTTGGCTTCTGTGGAGTGGGTGCTCCCAGATATGGGGGCACATTTGGATACAAGGAAAGAGAACCAGGCAACTGGGGAGCCATCGGAGGTGAGCCTTCACAGGGGGGTTCCTTCTCTTGGTTGTCTGTGCCTAACACCATTCACCTAGTAGCTCACTTTTAGGGCATACAGTCCCATACTTAAGACAAAGTTCCTTCATATCTCTTAGTCAGAAGAAAATTTGGACATATGGGATCTCTGTCCATTTCCCTAGTCTTTTGCAGAATAAGTCTAGCTGCAGGATGGTATTGTAATTTAAACTCCCATCCCCCAGAGGATACCGTGGCCACACAGTGACACAAAAGAATTTTAAGCAACTTCTCCTTAGAGTTAGAGGATCAAACAGCTTCCTTTTATCAAGGATGCATCTTACGGGCATCTGTCATGAAGTGGATTGGTTATTTCCCATCTGAAAAACAGTGTTGATAGGGAGGAAAAGAAAAAAGACTAATAGGCCTCCTATTTTTATCAGTGGACTTCCTTAGGGGTGAGTCTTTCTGAAGCTTATCCTATCCAGTACTGTTGCAACCTGAGAGCCGGGCATCCCTGGGTCAGGGTGCAGATCCCCAGGCAGGCTGAGCTGTGAGAGCCTCCTGGAGATTGAATCTGGACAGGTCGAGGCAGGTCGGCCTCCTGAAAATTGGGTCCCTGGGCAAGCTGAGCCATGTCAACCTCTGGGTCCCCTGGACTGGCAGATCCCCGAGTAGGTTGAGGTGTGACAACCTTCTGAGGACCAGATCCTCAGGCAGATTGAGGCACTTTAGCCTCCTGAGAATTGGGTCCCAGAGCAGGCAAGTTGTGTTGACCTCCTGGGTCCCCTGGACTGGTGGATCCCCTAGCAGGTTGAGACATGACAACCTTCCAAGGACCAGATCCTTAGGCAGGTCAAGGCAGGTCAACCTCCTGGGATCCCTCGGCTGGAGTTGGGCGTCCCCAAGGTCTCCAGTGTGACCAGTTCTGGGTAGGATTGAGGGGTTGTAATCTTAACTCATTGGTGGTTTGTCCACCACAGATGGGAATAGATATCATGATGTAAAGCAATCCAAGCCTGTGCCCTGAGACTGGGAACCTGGCGAAACAGCCATAAGCCTTATCCTCTTATTGTTCTGAGGGAATGTAAGTCACTGGTTTCCTCCCCTAGTTCTCCATAAGAGCAGTTGAGGGTGTATCCAATGGTAAACATTTCATTGTCATAAATCTACTTTAGGTAATAACAGAAGTAATGACAAAGGAGCTGGTTATCTAGTCCTATTAGGGGCATTAATAGTATTTTAATAATAAGCAGGGTGGAGTGATATTGCCTACAAGGGGGCAGGGTCCTAGTTGTAGGAGTTAGTAAGTGGCTTAAGAAAAAATTGATAAGAGGCAACAAACCAGATGTTCCATAAAAGTGGAGTGGAGATTTGATCTGGGGGTATGTTTATAACTTTAGGAGAATGGTGGCAAGGAATGGGGCCCAAACGGCCTGCAGGGTTAAATGCCAAAATGGCAAACATTATTTCTGGAAGTCCAGTTGCCCTTGAAGGGATGCCACCAACAGATGTACCTCTAGCAGGCACTGTGTGCCTGTCACCCACCCTAGTGGGTCCACTGAGAGATACTGTTGTTGCACATGTTGCAGGAACCATGGAAGATGAAGGCCTGAATATCTAGAAGGATTAATTATTATACAGTATTTCCCTCCCAAGAGCCAGCTGTTTTCTGGTTGTCCCTCCAGAAGATTGTAGAGGCAACATTATGGGCTCAGACAGGGCTCAGGAAAAGAGCATGAAATAGGAGGGAAGGGCGCGGGGCACAACTTTTGAAAGAATGACATAGCCCAAGGGCATAATATAAACCAATTAAAATAAAATGGGTCCAAGAAGACAGACAAGTCAAATTCAACTAAACACTGATTTTCAATATACAAGCTAAATGACACACCCAGAGACACCAGGACAGTTCCAAGGCAGTGTCAAAAGGCCAAGGAGTGAGTGGTTCCCCAATTGTTGGAATGATCCTCCCACTCATTAGCATGCAAAATCACCCAGTTCTCAAAAACTAACCACACCATATTTCATGGCCATGGCACTCGCCCTCTGTGATGGCCCACACCCTTTTGAGGGTGCTTCTTTCTAAATACGAACAAATCCACCTCTTACCACTCACTGTGTCTCTCACTGAATTTTTTGCAATGAGACATCAAGAGCCTGAGTTTCATTAGGTCCTAACACCAGGCACCGTGGGTTTTGGCTGGGCTCAAGTCCTAGTCGGATAGGACTGAGTGACTAAGCATAACACGGAGTTCCTGGCACATGGATTTGAGTCCCAGTCTTAAATGGTTTCAAGCACAACTTTCAGAAATGGAAAGACAATGACCTGCCCAACACTTCACAAGCAGTGGCATAGATGAAGAGAGGAGCTGAAAGATGGGAAGAAAAAGCAGTGGGAAAAATGTGCTGAGGAATCCCCTTCATAACCTGCCAGAAAATCTGGTAAATACCTGACCTGTGCTCAGTTTTCATTGGACTGATCCTTGGCACAAAGAATGTTCAAACTACCACACAATTGCACTCATCTCATATACTAGTAAAGTAATGCTCAAAATTGTCCAAGCCAGGCTTCAGCAATACATGAACTTCCAGATGTTCAAGCTGATTTTAGAAAAGGCAGAGGAACCAGAGATCAAATTGTCAGCATCCGCTGGATCATCGAAAAAGCAAGAGAATTTCAGAAAAACATCTATTTCTGCTTTATTGACTATGCCAAAGCCTTTGACTGTGTGGATCACAATAAACTGGAAAATTCTGAAAGAGATGGGAATACCAGACCACCTGACCTGCCTCTTGAGAAATGTGTATGCAGGTCAGGAAGCAACAGTTAGAACTGGACATGGAACAACAGACTGGTTCCAAAGAGGAAAAGGAGTACATCAAGGCTGTATATTGTCACCCTGCTTATTTAACTTATATGCAGAGTACATCATGAGAAACGCTGAGCTGGAGGAAGCACAAGCTGGAATCAAGATTGCCTGGAGAAATATCAATAACCACAGATATGCAGATGACACCGCCCTTATGGCAGAAAGTGAAGAAGAACCAAAAAGCCTTTTGATGAAAGTGAAAGAGGAGAGTGAAAAAGTTGGCTTAAAGCTCAACATTCAGAAAATTAAGATCATGGCACCCTGTCCCATCACTTCATGGCAAATAGATGGGGAAACAGTGGCTGACTTTATTTTTCTGGGCTCCAAAATCACTGCAGATGGTGATTGAGCCATGAAATTAAAAGATGCTTACCCTTTGGAAGGAAACTTATGACCAACCTAGAGAGCATATTCAAAAGCATAGACATTACTTTGCCAACAAAGGTCCATCTAGTCAAGGCTATGGTTTTTCCAGTAGTCATGTATAGATGTGAGAGTTGGACTATAAAGATTGCTGAGCGCCAAAGAATTGATACTTTTGAACTGTGGTGTTTGAGAAGACTCTTGAGAGTCCCTTGGACTGCAAGGAGATCCAACCAGTCCATCCTAAAGGAGATCAGTCCTTGGTGTTCATTGGAAGGACTGATGCTAAAGCTGAAACTCCAATACTTTGGCCACCTGATGCGAAGAGCTGACTCATTTGAAAAGACCCTGATGCTGGGAAAGATTGAGGGCAGGACGAGAAAAGGACGACAGAGGATGAGATGGTTGGATGGCATTACCAACTCAATGGACATGGTTTTGGGTGGACTGAAGGAGTTGGTGATGGACAGGGAGGCCTGGCGTGCTATGGTTCATGGGGTCACAAGAGTCAGATGCGACTGCATTACTGAACTGAACTGAACCGGGCAACAACTAGTAGGTAACCCCTGCCAGAATCCCTCAGTTTCACCCACTGCCAATCATCTGTTTTCAAGGTGTTTGAGGAAACAAGAAACGAGAGACTGTAGAGGAATTAAGATTTTGTTAGCCATATGTCTTTCCAGCCATAGAAGCGAGGACCTCCTACCTTAACCAGAGGTCTTCTGGAATCTCAGACTGAGTTGCATAAGCTTTCTGCCGAGTTTGTTTTGCTGTCCTGGTTTCCAGCATGCTGGGCTTCTTGTCACTTCCTCTGCACTGGGTTTTCTTCATGTCAGCTTCCAGCACAGGAGCTTACAACGAGTTGGGCTTCTGCTGTGCTTGGCCTCCACCTCATGAGGGATGAGCTGATTTTGTTTCAGCCAGGTTAGATCTGAGAAACGGCACCATAGATATTGGGGGAGTTTGTCATTTCCTCAGTTTGGTCTCGCTGCAGCAAAAATTTGAAGCAACGGACAGACCAGTGTTACAGCTCGGTGTTACAGCTCAGTTTTATTTGGCAAGAAAGAAAAATTCATCCTCGAGGCCTGAGGGTGGGCCAACCCAAAGACGCCAAGAGAAGAGAAGAGTGAGACTTAATTTTGGCTCCTCTTTTTATATGTTTTTTTCTCCTTGCCTGAGCCCGCTCTATATAAATTGGGCTAGGCAGGAGAGGAGGGCTGTTTGCTTCAGTTCTATTTTCATGGGCTTTTTCCTTCTTTGTCTTTTAGCCACCACCATTCTGGACTCCTTTTTCCTGTTCTAACTACCTAACAGTGGTATACAAGCATATAGCAACCTGATCCTTTCTCACTGTTAACCCTTGAAACAAATTCTACAGATTCTTCCCAGCTCCTACCTTCCCTTCTGGTTTTCTAACACAGTCTAACATACAACCTTATTTTCTTACTCCTTTTAAGGTCCCTCCCCCCAACTTTTAACATCTCCCTACTGGCTCAAACAGTAGATTTCACCTCACTTTCTTGCTCCACCTTCTTTCAACTAGCTGCTTCTTCTGGGTCTTCCAGTTTTAGACCCAATGGTAAGGGATAAAATAAGAAAATAGAACTGTTTTAGATATGTGGTACTGTTTAATCTGGTGTCAAGCTGCTCTGTGTTTTAGTTGCCTAAATTTTTGTTTTTCTCATGAAGCACTTTTGTGGTTTTTTCTGAGATTTTCCACCACTGGAGATTTCTAACATACATCTTTAACAGTTTACAGTTTCCTCTCAGACCCTGTCTTCCCAGAAGTGCTATCTGTTGGAGCCTTTTAAAGGAAACCTAAGAAAAAGTCTCTTTGAACTCTCAAAATGACCTCTTTTCATAAATCCTCTGAGCCAAAGGAAAACATCACATCCTTGCTGGATTCAACTGGATATATATGCCCTTCCCAATATAGCCTGATCTCAAAACTCTTCTCCCCCAGTGAGCCTCATATAGAGGGACTCAGAGATATAGCCTCCCTGACTCCAGTAAACACAGGTTTGTCCTGAGTTGGGAAAGGAAGTTTTGATTTAGGGCAAGGAGAGAATGAACCAGTGTTTTAGAAAATCTGTTTGTAAATTGATATTATCTACCAGTTTTTCACAACTCTTTATAAATCTGTAGCCTTTTTAAAATACAGTCTGGAGGTGAGTAATGAGCAAAAGTGAATTCACATTCTCTAAACCTATTCTGCGTAAATCTGTTATCTATTGTTGTCTGCCTCTGAAGCCTATAAGAAGGAAAGTCACAGTTAACATCCTTGGGATCTTTGCTACTTTGTTTAACTTCATTGGATATGTTTCCTCAAATGTTAAAAAAAAAATCATTCAGAGTTAGGCCCAGTCCAGGCCTGTATTCAGTGAATGGACAGTTTGTTTAGAGAAGGTACACCTAAAAGTAATTACCCTACTAAAAATTGGAATAGCAGTATTACAGAGGTAAGCAGGATGGGCTAACCCTTGAAGAGAGAGAAAAGGGAGAAGAAACAGTTGTTTCAATCAAGATGAGGACACTTTTCGATTCTTTATCTCCAACTCTTGTGCAAGTAGCGACTATTCAATAAATATATTTATATGTAAATAAATGCCCAGAGATGTAAAGATTGGGAAACCATGCACTTACAGGACAAGAAGATAGATTATTTTCGTAGTTGAAGATGAGGCCTCAGTAATCTTTTTAAAACAAGTAGATACCTTTGCAAAATAGCCAGCTAGTATCAGAAGTACTACCTCTAGTCATGTATGGGAGTTAAAATAAGAGACAAACACTGAAATCACAAATATGAACTCTAGCCTTGACCAAGTTGTCTACCCATCTGACCTAAGTAACTCACCAGTTCTTTCCTCTGTGCCACATGTTGGTAGATTCTGCCAGAAAAAAAAATCTCTTTTAAAAGAGAAGAGATTTGAGAAGAAAGAACAACCTGAAAGAGCAAGGTCAAGGGCTACAAAAACCAGCTTGTGTCTCTGTCATTATGCCATGATGCATAGGCAAAATATGTGTGTTTATTGAGCACCCACAATATATCCATTATTTACAAGGTACTATTAAGAAGATATAATGACCTTTAAGATAAGGTTATTACTTTCTTGAATGTTATATAATAAATAATTCAAATCAGTGTATCATATACCCTCTTAGCAAAGTTTATGCCAACTCTTTAAAGAATGATAGCCTTTCTCTCCCCTGATGTCCTGGGAAATTTTATGTATTCTATCATAATGTATCCTCCTATTATATTTTTCTTCCCAGTGATTTGTGAGGTCCCCTTGATTATAGGCTGTATCTTTTATAGTCTTTGTGTATCACCAGTGGCAGAGACATCATAGATCAATACATTGGATAAATGGATAAATTAATAATAGATAAATGAGTGGTATAGACATGGACTCTGAGTGCTTCAGTTGTTGAACAGACTGTATGTTGAAGGGGAAAGTGTTTCAACTTGGAATATATTATTAGTTGAGAACAGTAAGGGCAGGAGTAAGAAATTTATCTGAGGACATCAAAGGGGATAAGAAAGAAAGCAGAAGCAGAATAAGCTTATATAATAGCATCACACTGAGGGAAGATGAAAGAAGAAAGAACTGACACAGAGGACTTGGTCCTGAGCCAGTCCACATTAGGGGCTCAGGCAGGGCTGTTGGCTCTTTTCTCATTATGTACACTTCTGAGACATAATTAAAGGAGTGGTTGGTCCCCAGCAGTCAGTTCCATTGTTAAAGTAGGTGTTTGTGCCACTTATATAGCTTGACCCAGTATCATTGCTTTATTTACTGTGATGGTTTTGGTGAAAAAGTAAAAAGGCTCTGATGAATCAAAAAAGGCCTGTAATGCATAGCACTTATTAGCTTGGGTGCTAAAAACACTACCATCACTATATGAACAGGATATTCTATCATACTTTTTTAGTAGACATATTGAAAATTTTCCCCCTTAGTTTCACAAATGGAATGGAAAGTAAGAATTACTTAAGAAATAGAATTTGTGTGGGGATATACATTATCTAGTGGCCTAGAAGCTTCATATAACATCTTAGCTGCCTCCAAAATTGCTTTTAAATATAGACTCAACCATCTTTCTCCGCATTCGTTCTTTGAATGAGAGTTCAGGTTGTTCAATGGTGAAATTGACATATCTTCCAAACTCGGTTCATGACCACTGGTAATATGCCAGACAATTCTTGTCTTTCAAATGAAGACTTTAGAAAGAGATCTAAAATGCTCACACTGTGTTCTGAAATTATTTCAGTCAAGATTCAGTCATTATTTTGAAGTTTTAAATGTATTTCCTTCCTCAAGAGGCAGCTAATGCAATGTAAACATGTCAAAAACATGTCAATGGCAGTGTCTTTATTTTGGTTCTTCTCTTAGGGCCATAGGCCTAAAAGGTAAACTTTGATGGGTTTCTTACTGCTCACAGAATTACAGCTTTTCAGACTGAAAGGGCTATAGGGATTACTGGACCCTTTGCCTTCAATAGACAGATGGAGAAACTAAGACCCTGAGAGACAAATTGCTGTGTGAAAAGTTAAATAATGATTTGATTACATAACTCAAAGCTAGTGACACATCTGACACTCACCACCAGTCTTTCCTCTATATCATGCTTTGAGTCAATCCTCTGCCTAGAAGGAAAGATAATAGGGAAAGGAAGCGAGATTCAAGGAGAAAGAATAACCTGAGAGAGGAAGCTCAAGGGCAACAAAGCAGCTTGTACCAATGCTGTGATGCCTGAATTAGCTTTACATGGGAGCTTAGTTATGCCACATGGAGAGGTGCTGGCAAACCAAAACATAGTCCTCAGTTTCAGCAGCATCAGAACAATGTGCAAATTTCACACCTTATGATAGCACTTTAAATTTGGTTGTAAAAGAAATCCTTATATACATATTTTGCATATAAAAATATGTAATACATATTTTTGTGGAAGAATAAATAAATGTTAGTTGCTGCTGCTTAGTCACTAAATTGTGTCTGTTTTGTGACTGATCTGGACTGTAGCCCTCCAAGCTCATCTGTCAGTGTGATTTCCCAGACAAGATTATGGAATGGGTAGCCCTTTCCTTCACCAGGGGTTCTTCTCAACCCAGGGATTGAACCTGTGTCTCTTGAATTGGCAGGTAGATTCTTTATCAATGAGCCACCAGGGAAGCACAAAGAAATATTATCATCAAGCAAAAAGGAAGATAAAAGTACAAAACTTCTTTTTTGTCACAAATGGAACTTTTCTGATAAGGACAACTTAGATTAAATAGAAGATTCCAGTGAACAAAGCCCCCATTGGCAGGCAGTACAGCACACTGCTGCCACAAATCCAAATACCCCTCCAAGGATTACCAATGTTGTGGTTTCTGGTATCTGTGCCAACACAGGTATGACTATAAAAATTATTGTTAGCAAAACTCAAAATACAGCCAAGTTTGAACAAGTTTAGGTAAATATCATGCTCCATTTTTTTTTTTCCTTTAACATGTGTTCAACTTATAGCAATTGGTACATTGGTTAAGTTGGAAATTTTATTTTCATCTAATGGGATACAGTGATGCAAATCCTGTAAAATTGATAAAGATGAATAACTAGTTTTAGGGATATGGAGTAATATGATGTATTTTTTGTTTTAATTGAAAACTAGTCAATTAGTTGTTTCTTCTATATTGGTTTTCATGACATATTGAGCTCTATCACACAAACTGTTGAGCAGTTGGTTCTTCCAGTTGGCATTCCCATTGCTTAATACTTCCACTCAAGTCATTTTTTCACTCAAGAGAGAAAATACTTTGGCAGTGAAGTATTGCCATGTGGCATCACAGTGTTAGTGTGCATGAGGCATCCACAAGATACACATAATATGCAAGACCCTGTTGGGAGGATATAAAGGCCTTTTTGATTTTCATTTTCTTCCCACTGTTTTACCTCTGACATCTCAAATATGGCCTTGAGTTCAATAGTTTGTGTTCATATGCCGAAGATCACAATTCCTATAGTTTAGCATTATCAGATTTTCAGATTTTATAATATATAAATAGGGACTTCCCTCATAGCTCAGTCGGTAAAGAATCTGCCTGCAATGCAGGAGACCCGGGTTCAGTTCCTGAGTCAAGAAGATCCTCTGGAGAAGGAAACGGCAATGCACTCCAGTATTCTCACCTGGAGAATCCCATGGACAGAAGAGGCTGGCAGACTACAGTCCATGGGATCGATCGCAAGAGTTGCACATGTCTTACCAACTAAACCACCACCAGCACCAATATATAAATACATTTTAAGTTAAATGAACACTAAATTTGATGAAATATGTCAATTTAAAACACTTTGGAACAACTATGAAAAACATCTAGAATATTGCCTGCAGCTAATAAACATAACATAGAACTATTCAGAATAGTAGAAGCTGTAGTAGCACTTGATACTTTAATTTTGGTAACAGTAAAAGGGTACATTCCATGCATTTCAATTATTTCTTTTATTTACTCTTTTTTCAAAATTGTGATTTTGCTCATGATATATTCTGTTTTGCTCATCAAATAATAAAAAATGAAATTACGTTTTAAAAGTCTAGCCATGTCTAATTTATGTCAGACATTTAAATTGATTTAACTTTTAACAGTAATTAATTTGAAATGTTTTCCTTTGTTTTCAAGGTAAAAAAAAAATCCTACCAGGGTATATAGGGAGATGATAAGACCTGTGAGCTTCATTTCTCTTTGCTATCTAATTTGATACTCTCTTTATTCCATGCTGCATTAGATATATGGTAAAGAGGTGTTGTGACATATCACTCCTTTTTTCTACTTGCCTTAGGATGTTACCTGTTTTGGAAGGGCTTCTCTTCAATATTTGTTAAATTCATACTGAAATTATCAGTGTCCCTGAGTTAATATATGTATGGCAACCTTTAGTTTAATATTATAATATTTCATGTCTCAAAAAATAGAATATTTCTGGTGGCAATCACTTTAGTGTAATAAAAAAAGGAAAGAAAGTTAGGTTTAAATATACAAAAGATATGTTCATTACTCACATTCTCTGAGAATATTCTTTAATCTTTGGCACTTCTATTAAGTTTCCAGTTGCATTGGTATAAAGGAATACTTGTTTTACTTCTCATTCTGAATATATCTGATGAATGCAATTTTTTTTTCCTTCACGTAGCTGTGCAGAAATATTGTGTAAAGGCACTATGTAGCTTGTGCCTGAATACTCTTCAACCTATATTTCTGTAGAAGGTTTTTTTTTTAAAGAAGTTATATCTGAAATAAGTTTCATTCGTGACAGCTGTTTAGAAAGACATGCATTTTCTGTGCACATTAAACCTTGGTTACATATTTATTAGTTGTATCATTTCTTTCTGGCTAATGTTCAAAGCATTGAGTTAAATTCATCTTAGAATTTGCTGTTTTATCTTAACTTTTAAAACCAATTATTATTGTCTTAAGTTCTTAGATTAATAACCTACAGATTTGAAGTTTAGAATTTGAAAGAAATATTGACTCCTCAGTTTGTTTTCTGCCATAGATAGCATCACCCAAAGTCTGCCATAAGCTCCCACTTCACTTGTTTCTGGTCCATTTGCCTCTCTGGATCTGTTAGGTAACTAAATTTTTTAACTCACCTCATACTTTTGGTATTCACATTATTTCCCATTAACTCTTTTTGCTATACACATTTCTGTTTAGTCACTTATTTCTTCTATCATGCAAGTAAACAACAAACTTTCATTTTTCCTACCTCTTTTTTCCTCTTTTGTCCCTGTATCATGTCTACCTTATGGTATTATTACTTGTGCTAGGTAAACTTCTAGAGATGCAATGTAGACATTCTTTTCTAATTTTTATTGCAGTGATTTATGTCCACTATTTTATTCTCCACATTTTAATAATATATTTTGATATTTATTTAAATATACTTACTTGGCATTTTGTAGAATAGAATCAATTATTATTTATCACTTGTAATCATCATGATAATAGTTTTAATTGTCCTTAAGAGATATAATGTGAAAGAAATAGAGCACATTAATAGCATCTGTTTTTTTCTATTTCTAACTATGCAAATCATTTAGTAGTAGTGAACTTTAGTTGTAGTAAAATCCAGGTTAACAGGCTAGACTATATCTATTTATAGTTTTTGAAATGGAGCATAGTATTAGCTATCTCACAAAAGTCATGCCAAGGTGACTATGTAAAACAGCTTAAAATGCTTAAGAGTGAAAATATTAATGTTATTTAAATTTTAAGTGTTACAAAAATATGCTTTAACCTACTGTCTACTGTTAGAGTGGTGCATACGAATTTAAAGGTTTTATGTGCATTTTATATGCAATGTATAGACAGAGACCCGAAGCTATAGACATTTGTGTCTAACTGCTTTAAAAAAATAACTCAGAGTATATTGTTCATGTAAGAAATGTGTTTGTACTTTAGGACGATTTTAGATTTATATTTTAAGAGACATTTATGGTCATATTTGTAGTTTTTTGGCCAAACTTGCTTTTCCCATCAAATTGAGTCTTTATTGGAGAATACTTGGCCCTTACAACTGATCATAGTGATCATAAAATATAAACCTATAGCAGTGTTCATCAAACCAGCCTCCTGTAGATTAAAAAAAAAAAAAAAACCTGAGCCCAGAAATGTGAAATGACTTGAGCACTTCATATCACTGCTAGAATCATTTAACTTACAGTTCAGAAGGAACTCTTGCATTTTCTTCAAAACTCTCCTTGGAAATCAAGAATTAATGCTAGAAATGGAAATGTTTGTATTGAGGCAGAGGGGTGAGCTAAAGCTAGGAGCCCAAGTAATATAACTTTAAGAGTATATTAGAGTTACTTGTCTGCTCTGGAAGAATGACCACGTGGAGATTTCCTTTAGGGTGGCAGTTTATACACCAGTTCCATTCCAAGGTTTACCTTTACTAGTTAGTCATAAGATCTAAATAGTCATAGGTATGAATATTGGGTCATGTGAGATTCATCATTGTGATTCCAAAACAATTTCACTTTATACTATGATTATATTTTACAAATCACAGAATAATTTACCCATCTTTATTTGTCAAATACATGCATGTATATGTTTGTCTTCTTCTTTAATAATCCATTTTTTAAACCAAGAAGCAAAACCATCTTAAAACTATTGGTATTACTGTGCCTTGGGGAGAGGTATCCTGATAGCTATAAGACCATAGGTATTTCAGAAAGCTGTTTTTACCATTTGTTTTCTATTTTTCTTTTTTCCTATCCCATGACTCTCTACATCAGTCTTACATCTTAAGAGGTGCTCCTAGCAAATTGAAGTAAAAACTGACTGAAAATTTAACTTCCTTTTCAACTCTCTTTTAAGATATTTTTTTTATGTAATGGGCTGGATAATGTTCATTTCTCTTTTCTCTACAGCTCTTACTCAGGGATTTACATATAATAGACACTTAATAATATTTGTCAAATGAGAAGAGATGAGAAAAAGACAAATGTAACAAGTCTTTATATAATGGAAAAACAGAAAATTCAGACCCTGGAAGATCTAGAGTTGACTATCTTGCCTTTTTCAGGAATTCATTAGATATGAATATGATTTTTGATGTAAACTTTCAAAGTCTCCCTATTCAGTCTCCCAGTGTATAAAGAAATCTTCTAAATACAGCTCACAGTTTGCATTCTCCCTTTTTTCATTAACAGGCAGCTTTACAGAAAGCACAAGTCTAATTTCCCATGGTCTAGTTGTTAAAAATATAGTTAAGGAAAATCTTCATTCTTATAAACTTACAACCTTCTGGCTATAATTGCACATTTTGATTGAAATAAGTTTAAAATTAGCACCTTTCCTACGTAATAAACCTTCAACTATTCAAAGTCATTTGGAATGTTTTTCAGATCCTGTATAATTATGCCTACAGTATCTTGTTATATTATAATATGTTACTATTTATACTCTATTTTCATTTTGCCTTTATTTAGATATATTAAATAAGTATTTATGATTTTCAGTTGTAAAAGAAATGCCATTATCAATACAAAAACGTCCTTTCTTAACTATATTCTTTCATAGAATTTGCACAGGAAATTTCAAGTTTCCTAAATTGTTACAAATTTTATTCATTCCAATGATTCCATATAGTCAAATGCACAGGACTGGGGAAAAAACATAACTTACTTTCAAATAATATTATTTTGTAGCTTAAATTATTCTTATATTGTCATAAACTACAAAGTGCTCCATTTCTTTGCATGGTGATTATGAGGTCATTCTTGCTTTAGAGTGGAGCCCCCTAGAGGGTAAGGTAATGTGTCTCTTATCAACACAAAGGATATTTTAGGCTCTCAAAAACGTTAGATCAGCCATTCATCAAGGATATTTTCTGTGACCCAGTTTACCTAAGTAATTTATATGGAAGTTAAAAGTTTAGTGTCTAAAATTACTGCTGATATTAAATCTGTTTTTTAATTTGCTTTAGGTCCCATGGAACTCATTTTAAGTTCATAGCTTCCACTGACTTAAAGGCCTAGGTGCCATGATGATCTCTACACAAATATAACAAGGAACATCCTAGAGTTCTTGAGATATAGAGGGAAATGTGCAGTAACCACAGAGAAATCAACAAAGTTGGGGTAGTACTTGAACTTTTGTTTCTAAAGGTGAAGCATTTCGTAATAAGTGTTAATAAATATTGGTATCTTTTTCTGAATTTAAAATCTATGCAGTTTGGCCAATGGTCTCTGAACACCCTTTTCTTCCTTTCCTATTCACTTAAAATCCTGAAAGAAAAGCTTAAATTTTGACATGCAGAGAAAGATAATAAGATTCACTTATACACTTTTTGAATGGTAACATTTTGAACAGATGAACTCCACTGGCCTCCTTCAAGCTAACCCCTAACATTTCATCACCTGAGGCAAAAATACAAATGGAGGGCTACATGATAAAACTCTAAATATTTTAGATTATATATCAAGCTAACAAACTTTTAAATTATATGTGATCGGTTTCCTGACTTGACAAATACAGTTTTGCAATGACTGCTGCTACTGCTACTGCTAAGTCGCTTCAGTCGTGTCCAACTCTGTGCGACCCCATAGACAGCAGCCCACCAGGCTCCCACGTCCCTGGGATTCTCCAGGCAAGAACACTGGAGTGGGTTGCCATTTCCTTCGCCAGTGCATGAAAGTGAAAAGTGAAAGTGAAGTTACACAGTCGTGTCCAACTCTTTGCGACCCCATGGACTGCAGCTTACCAGGCTCCTCTGTCCATGGGATTTTCCAGGCAAGAATACTGAAGTGGGGTGCCATTGCCTTCTCTGTTGTAATGACTAGGAAGGACAGTTTCAAATTTAGAATTTTCTGTCACCTTATAATTTTGTGCAAGAATCTAATCCCCTCTATTAGCCTATGACGTGTCCGTTTTCTCTTTTTATCCTGTTTCCACTTAGCACTAGAAAGGACCTTACATGTAGTCACTTGGGAATCATAGCCTGCATGGCCAACCTCCAGCTGTACTTCTAACCTCTGACCAAATGCCTCCTCTGGTCTCCCCTGGGCCGAGGGATGTGCACATGGATAATGAAATTCCCCTTAGGATCAGAATAGACCTAGGGAATATCCCTGAAAGTATTGTCAGCACCACCTAGATAGAGAATTTGGGAGTTCCTTGTGCCTAGAGGTAAAAGGTCTGTGTAAAAGAATATGGGCTTTGAGTATGCAAGATCCTGGGGCCTGGGGAGGGTTGTGACTGGAAGACGACTAGTGTCTATGGGTCTGGGATTGGGGATTCTCTTACTTGAGTCTGAATGATCTGTTTTAAAAAAAAATGTCCCCCAGAAGTTGTTCCTGGCAAATATACAAATGTGTATGTGGAAGATAGAGTTGGCATTATGATTTCTGCAAAGAAAGTTATTCCTAACTTAAAAAAAAAAGTGTCTGAGACAGAAATCAATGCACAAGCCTATAGACAGGGAGTGAGCTATTTGCTCTTTATCTTCTTTATCATTTACCTTGATCAAAGTTTACTGTTTATGAATAGTGGTATTAATAAGACTGTAAAATAATTTATATATTATTGGTGGAAGAATTGAGAACAAAACACATAGTTGTGTTCTTGTTGAATGTTGTTTTTCCAGTTGTTAGGGTCATAGAACTAGGCTTATCAGATAGTCTAATAAACAGGTAGCTGTCATTAGTTATTTAGGTAAACATTAATATGGTCAATCCTGTGTATAGGAGAGTTAAAGAGAGCTTTATTCAGCTCTCTTATTGGCCGGTGAAAATTCCTTTGACTTCTTGTCACCAGATTCCAGCAGGTGTCAAAGTGTTTCAGGTTTCTACATTTAAGTTTTCATTTGTAGAAATTCATCTCATATACTGATTTATGTCAGTGAAGTTGTTCATGTTTTGTATAATATAACCATCTCTCTCAGATTTCATGTTGACTTAGCTCTACATTGTACTCATTTATATTTGAAAATATCTCTTCTTCAAAATTTTAATAGTCATCTGAAAATTGGCTAGATTAAATTTAAGATGGCTTTGTGTGTGCTTAGGAAGTAGAACATGAATTTAGATTTTGAAATTTTCATTTTTGGCAAGCATAGAGCAGGATGTGGCCTAGTTTCAAATGTTTATTTGAAACAAAAATTTAACTGGAATTGAATACTGTGCTTTCTGGAAAGGATTCATAAAATTTTTGAGTATGGTTAATTTTGCATGTAAAATATGTATTTCTACACTTCATCCAGAAGTTAATTTTTAATCATTTTGATGGTTTACTATTGAGTGTTCTTTTTTTTTAAGAAAGCAATAAAGATTTTCTGCAAGGTGTGTGTGGTTTGTGTTTTCTATTATGGATGAAAATATTCATATATTCAGAAAACTAATAGTTGGCACGTTGATTTATTAAATATTAAGAAAATATGCTCTAAATCTCCCATTTTACATACTGTCAGTAAACTTGACATAAATAGAAATCTCTAGTAAAAATATAAGTAACGAATATATGAAGAGAAAAAACTTTTGAGCTACTCTTTGGAATGTAGTCTTTAATTGTTCAGTTGCTAAGCTGTCTCTAATTCTTTGTGACCCTGTAAACTGCAACATGCCAGGCTTCCCTATTCTTTACTGGTGCTGCTGCTGCTGCTGCTGCTACTAAGTGACTTCAGTCATGTCCGACTCTATGCCCCACAGACGGCAGCCCACCAGGCTCCCCCGTCCCTGGGATTCTCCAGGCAAGAACACTGGAGTGGGTAGCCATTTCCTTCTCCATATCATCATCAACTCAATGGATACGAATCTGAGCTTCACTATCTCCTGAAATTGGCTCAGATTTGTATCCAATGAGTTGATGATGATATCTAATCATCTCATCCTCTGCTTCCCTCTTTTCCTTTTGCCTTCAGTCTTTCCCAGCATCAGGTTCTTTTCCTATGAGTTGGCTCTTTGCATTAGGTGGCCAAAGTATTGGAGCTACAGCTTCAGTCAGCATCAGTTCTTTCAATAAATATTCAGAGTTGATTTCCTTTAGGATTGACTATAGTCTTTAGTGGAGAAACATTAATGTTTATCTTAATTTTAAATTGTGCATTGACTCAGAGATAGCAATGAAAAATAATAGCAAAATTTTTGAGTGCTTACTATATGCACGTCTGTGTGTGTATTAGGCACTTTTCTAAGCACTTTATGTGCATTATCACATTTAATCTTCACAACAACCTCAATGAAATAAATGCCATTTTAATTCCTCCATTAGAAATAAGGCAACTGAGACCATTTTAATCCCTCTGTAACAAATGAGAAAACTGAGGCATGATCACACACTAGTATGTGGTGAAACTGAAATTTGAACCAGTCATTTATTTTTTTCACATTGTCCTTGGAAACTTAGGGAATTCATAAAGCCTGGTAACCTGACACTGAAACCATTTTAAATATGCAGAAATAGTGAAAAGAATAGTAGCAGTTCATTTTTAAATGTAATTTTGGATTTATAAAGAATCACCAGACTTAGAAGAAGGAGACTAGCTTCTGACCCTAGTTTTGCCATTGACTGGCTGTAACCATCTCACACATTGTGAGCCTCAGTTTCCTCATTTATAAAATATGAAGCATAAAGTCATTTCACTGAGTTTGTATGAGGACTAAATTAATTATCATGGAATCTATTTTTTGTCTTTCAGATCTAATCCCTTGAATCTATTTGTCACTTCCACTGTATAATCATAAGGGATTTGATTTAGGTCATACCTGAATGGTCTAGTGCTTTTCCCTACTTTCTTCAATTTAAGTCTGAATTTGGCAATAAGGAGTTCATGGTCTGTGCCACAGTCAGCTCCCAGTCTTGTTTTTGCTGACTGTATAGAGCTTCTCTATCTCTGGCTGCAAAGAGTATAATCAATCTGATTTCGGTGTTGACCATCTGGTGATGTCCCTGTGTAGAGTCTTCTCTTGTGTTGTTGGAAGAGGGTGTTTGCTGTGACCAGTGCATTCTCTTGGCAAAACTCTATTAGCCTTTGCCCTGCTTCATTCTGTACTCCAAAGCCAAATTTGCCTGTTGCTCCAAGTATTTCTTGACTCCCTACTTTTGCATTCCAGTTCCCTATAATGAAAAGGACATCTTTTATGGCATTAGTTCTAGAAGGTCTTGAAGGTTTTTATAGAACTGTTAAGCTGTAGCTTTTTCAGCATTACTGGTTAGGGGATAGACTTCGATTACTCTGATATTGAATGGTTTGCCTTGGAAATGAACAGAGATCATTCTGTCGTTTTTGAGGTTGCATCCAAGTACTGCATTTCAGACTCTTTTGTTGACTATGATGGCTACTCCACTTCTTCTAAGGGATTCTGGCTCACAGTAGTATATATAATGGCCATCTGAATTGAATTCAAATCCTAAAAGATGATGCTGTGAAAGTGATGAACTCATATGCCAGCAAATTTGGAAAACTCAGCAGTAGCCACAGGACAGAAAATGGACAGTTTTCATTCCAATCCCAAAGAAAGGCAATGCCAAAGAATGCTCAAACTACTACACAATTGCACTCAGCTCACATGCTAGCAAAGGAATGCTCAAAATTCTCTAAGCCAGGCTTCAACAGTATGTGAACCATGAACTTCCAGATGTTTAAGCTGGATTTAGAAAAGGCAGAGGAACCAGAGATCAAATTGCCAACATTCGTTGGATCATCAAAAAAGCAAGAGAGTTCCAGAAAAAACATCTACTTCTGCTTTATTGACTGTGCCAAAGCCTTTGACTGTGTGAACTACAAGAAACTGTGGAAGATTCTGAAAGACCACCTGACCTGCCTCCTGAGAAATCTGTATGCTGGTCAGGAATCAATAGTTAGAACTGGACATGGAACTACAGTCTGGTCCAAGTAGGGAAAGGAGTATGTCAAGGCTGTATATTGTCACCCTGCTTATTTAACTTATATGCAGAGTACATCATGAGAAATGCTGGGCTGGATAAAGCACAAGCTGGAATCAAGATTGCCAGGAGAAATATCAATAACCTCAGATATGCAGATGACACCACCCTTATGGCAGAAAGTGAAGAAGAACTAAAGAGCCTCTTGATGAAAGGGAAAGAGGAGAGTAAAAAGTTGGCTTAAAGCTCAATATTCAGAAAACTAATCATAGCATCTGGTCCCATCACTTCATGGCAAATAGATGGGGAAACAGTGGAAACAATGACAGACTTTACTTTTTTGGGCTCCAAAATCACTACAGATGGTGACGGCAGCCACTAAATTAAAAGACACTTGTTCCTTGGGAGAACAGCTATGACCAACCTAGACAGCATATTAAAAAGCAGAGACATGACTTTGCCAACCATGGTCTATCTAGTCAAAGCTATGGTTTTTCCAATAGTCATGTATGGATGTGAGAGTTGAACTATAAAGAAAGCTGAGCACTGAAGAATTGATGCTTTTGAACTGTGGTGTTGGAGAAGACCCTTGAGAGTCCCTTGGACTGCAAGGAGATCCAACCAGTCCATCTTAAAGGAAATCAGTCCTGAATGTTCATTGGAAGGACTGATATTGAAGCTGAAACTCCAATACTTTGGCCACCTAATGCAAAGAGCTGACTCATTTGAAAAGACCGTGATGCTGGGAAAGATTGAGGGCAGGAGGAGAAGGGTACAACAGAGGATTAGGTGGTTAGATGGCATCACTGACTCAATGGACATGCATTTGGATGAACTCCGGGAGTTGGTGATGGACAGGGAGGCTTGGTGTGCTGCAGTCCACGGGGTCACAAAGAGTTGGACACGACTGAGCGACTGAACTGAAACTGAAGGGGGTGTGTCACAAGGGAAAACCGCTTTTATGAGAGAGGTGCAAGTACATGAGTCCAGAGAAAAAATATAGTTAAAAGCACTAGGAATTATAATGTGTATTATGACAAGGAAATACATAATTGTTCCAGATCAGCTAAGGAATACTACTTCAACCATTTCAGTTTGTATTAGGGAATTCTGTAGTGAAGCCACAGAGCAAGGATTTTATTGTGCTGCTGTTTCGTACATTTATTCCTTTGAGTATATGTTAACTGTGAGCTATAAATTACTTGCTTTTGCAGATAGCTTTTGTAACTCTAAAGATGAAATGCAAACTCAGCACTATGACATTTTGTTAAGGAATGATTCCACCTCAAAATGTAATGGATTTCCTCTGCCAAAGTATTTATTTTTATATTCATGCATATATTTTAAGATGTGTATATTTTATTTTTAGATCTATACACACAATAGAGTGTTGAAACATGATTTCACCAATTCAGTAATAATACACACTTTGGTAAAATTATTGTTCTGCAGTTTTGCAATATATATAATTTTATGACAATCTTTCTTCTTGTTCCCCTAGGCATGTCTGTTTATTGAAGAGAAGGATAGCAGACAAAAGGAGAGAGGAGAAAAAAACAGCCTTATATTGAGATAGTACAGTGTGGTTCACAAAAACAAATTCATAATCTTTACTCTGTCTCTGACAGGCTTTACTAAACTCACATGTATTTTCCTATTTTTCTTATTGGATCCAGTAGAATTGGACTACAGTATCCTCCTGATGGTTTTGAATATATAATTAAATAGATTAAGACTAAATGGGCATTATACTATCTTTTTAAGAACTGTAATTGATAGATATATAGCCAACTTTGGTCCTATAGGTAATAGATAATTGGAAAAGTTTGATTTATTAATTTTTATGTAGATCATTTTCAGGTAAGTGCTTAATACTTGCTGCAACCTTCACTTTAAGACTGTATTTGCTGTATTCTTGTTAAATAATGTAATTTGCTAAAGAATACAGAAAAAACATAGCCTCAGTAGTAGAATATTAAGGTCCTTCAAAGAGTTGAGTTCTTAAAATACAGCATAATCTACCAGTTAACCAAGAGACACATGGAGATACTCTTGCAAATAAGATTTCTCCTAGAAGCATTCCAGTCGCCATAATACCATTTCCATGTGGGTCTAGAATGTGTGTTTCCAATAGTATCAGTTCAGTTCAGTTCAGTCACTCAGTCATGTCCGACTCTTTGCGACCCCATGAATCACAGCACTCCAGGCCTCCCTGTCCATCACCAACTCCCGGAGTTCACTCAGACTCACGTCCATCGAGTCAGTGGTGCCATCCAGCCATCTCATCCTCTGTCGTCCCCTTCTCCTCCTGCCCCCAATCCCTCCCAGCATCAGAGTCTTTTCCAATGAGTCAACTCTTCGCATGAGGTGGCCAAAGT
>NW_011494832.1:2837929-2838131 GCF_000754665.1 Bison bison bison | reverse complement strand
GTAAGCATCTTTTAATTTCATGGCTCAATCACCATCTGCAGTGATTTTGGAGCCCCCAAAAATAAAATCTGACACCGTTTCCACTGTTTCCCCATCCATTTCCCATGAAGTGATGGGACCAGATGCCATGATCTTCATTTTCTGAATGTTGAGCTTTAAGCCAACTTTTTCACTCTCCACTTTCACTTTCATCAAGAGCTGT
>NW_011494832.1:2832090-2837829 GCF_000754665.1 Bison bison bison | reverse complement strand
TTCAGTTGTTCCATGTCCAGTTCTAACTGTTGCTTCCTGACCTGCATATAGGTTTCTCAAGAGGCAGGTCAGGTGGTCTGGTATTCCCATCTCTTTCAGAATTTTCCATGTTTTTTTGTGATGCACACAGTCAAAGGCTTTGGCATAGTCAACAAAGCAGAAATAGATGTTTTTCTGGAACTCTCTTGGTTTTTCGATGATCCAGCAGATGTTGGCAATTTGATTTCTGGTTCCTCTGCCTTTTCTAAAACCAGCTTGAACATCTGGAAGTTCATGGTTCATGTATTGCTGAAGCTTGGCCTGGAGAATTTTGAGCATTACTGTTCCTTATCTTTAGCCAGTTATAAGCCTATTCTCTGCAGCCTTGACAGTCATACTGTTGAACCTACCATCTGCTAGGAAATAAACCCCCAGTCCTACAGGTATTGAAATAATACAATCAGATAAATGGAAGCAGACTCCTGATTCAGTGATTTTAAATGAGATTGTATATGAAAAATAGGAAGTATTTTCCTGAGTTCTGTTAAGAGATAGGGAATTTTTTGAACCTGGAGTATCTGGGATAATTTAGGGTTTTTAGATAAAGAGTTTTTTACTGAGTTCTAAGGTAATAACAAAGGATATTTGTAAAGAGTTTTATCTTTGCATCTGTTGTTGTTCAGTCTCTGAGTCATGTCTGACTCTGTGACCCTATCAACTGCAGCACATCAGGCTTCACTGTCCTTTACTATCCCCTGGAGCTTGTTCAAACTCATGTCCATTGAGTCAGTGATGCCATCCAACCATTTTGTTTTCTGTTGCTTCCTTCTCCTCCTGCCCTCAATCTTTCCCAGCATCAGGGTCTTTTCCAAGGAGTTGGTTCTTCTCATCTGGTGGCCAGAGTTTTGGAGCTTCAGCTTTAACATCAGTCCTTCTAATGAGTATTCAGGATTGATTTACTTTAGGATTGACTAGTTTTATCTCCTTGCAATCCAAGGGATTCTCAAGAGTCCTCTCCAGCTCCACAATTCAAAAGCATCAATTCTATGACACTCAGCCATCTTTACAGTTCAGCTCACACATGTGTACATGACTATTGGAAAAATCATAGCTTTGACTATACGGACCTTTGTTGGCAAAGTGATGTCTCTGCTTTTTAGTATACTGTCTAGGTTTGTCATAGCTTTTCTTCCAAGGAGCAAGCATCTTTTAATTTTGTAGCTGCAATCACTGTCCACTTTCCAGTTGCAATTTTCTTGATAATATTAAGTCCTTTGAATCAGAAAATTTTGTCAGGAAAAAAAATTTGATAGCCTCAGTCCTTTAGATTAACAGTTTAAATGAGTTAATAGATACCTTATATTTATATTTCACAACCATTTGAAAACAGATGGTAAACATGAATTTTCCATCAGTGAGATTTCTTGATGGTAGAAAGGATTTTACTGGTATGGAAATAATTGGTTTTGGTTTAGGGAACACTACTTCCTGACCTGATGAATTAATCACTGATGAAAGATAGTACTACAGGATTTTTATCTGAAGCTTATGTTGTTCGATTATACTTGGCTCCTTTTTATCAGGGAACTCACTGGCTAGAGTGATATTGACAGATTTGAGGTTTTGTCTTAGGACAAGCCACTCACAAGCACCAGGAGCCCACTGAATATGAGATTACAGACTTCTTTGCAGCCAGTAAAATGCAAGATGAAATTTGGGCCTTGAGACAGAAAATGAAGAAACTAAAGATGGGAAATGAGACACAGACCAAATAAGAATTGTTGGTGATCTATACTAAACTTCTAAGAAATAAGACACTGGTGTAAAAACTAAATTCTCACTTGTGTGGTCTGCTTGGAGACATTTCTACTTAACGAAATAGTAGATTGAAATCTGTAGCTCTGTTTCCAGTTATAGATTATTTTTAAATTAAATGTGTTGGCTTAAAGTTCCTGTGTCAGAATTCTAATTAGATATTGTTGAGGGAAGATATTTGAATTTAGATGGAGCTTGTAGACTTTATTTCACTGCCATGACTTATTAGTTGTACTGGTCACCACAGTACATTTGATCACAATCAAAATGGAGATAAATTTAGAAAATCATGTGACTGTAGCCTCACACAGAGCAGTTTAGTGACTATTTCTCACAACAAAATGCATGTATTAAAAGGAGAACAAAGCAAAGTTAACAGTCACATGGACAAAAATGCATGACAATAATTTTCTGTTGTGATGGGGAAGGATATTCTGAGCATAAAAATAGAGGAAGATATTAGGGGGGGAATTTCAAATATTTGATTATCTAAAATTTTAAAGCTACTTTATATAAAAATGTAAAATATTTTATGTAAAGTAGCATAAATGACATCCTGAAATAAATCTTTGTAATATATATGATAGCTTTAAAGCTAAATAAGACTTTAATATATGGTGAATACTTTTAAATTGCAAAAAGATAGAAACCCCACTAAGGTCAAGAGTGGAAGAGGATGAGTGAAAGCCATGAAGACACAACTCAAAGGGACTGAAAAATGATTTTTCAACTTAGTAAACAAAGAATTGTTAATAAAATCAAGTGTGTGAGATCATTATTACTCGTCAAATTACAAAAGATCAAGATGTGTTAAGTGCTAAATTCTAACTGGAGTATGGAAGAACAAGGCACACAGATATAAACTCCAGGGAGGGAGTATAAAGCAATTTTTGGAAATCACTGTAAAGATATTCACATTTTTTAACCCAATAACCTCAAATCTAGGAGCCGACTTATGTAGTCAGAAATGTACATAAATAGTGATATAAAACTATTGCAGTAAAAGGCTAGTATCAATATAAATTTTAATAACAGGAGGGAGTTAAATAGTGGTGTATTAAAACAGGAAATTTTAAGCAACTATTACAAATAATAATTCTAAAGATCATTTAATGACATGAAAATATGGTCCTTTTTGTGAAAGCAGAATAAAATCTGTTATGTCAATTTTATTTTTAACATATATAAGCATGTGTATAATCTATATATTTGTACTTACAGATACTAAAATAAAGTAAGCAAGAATTATAATTGATAACTCTTGAAAAGTGTATCACATGGATCAGTGTTATAATTTCCAAATTTAATAAAACTCATATATTAGTGTTATAATTCAAAAAGCATTATTAGAAGAATAAGCAATATTTTATTTACATCTTTACTAGGGCATAAACAAATCACTTTAATTCACATTCTAGTTTCTATCACTTTTGAAAGTTTTCACACATATAATTTTAATTCTTAGAATGCACTTAAAGATATTAACTTTGAAAGTGTCCTACTTAGTGGATGTGGAATGTTGACTGTATCTTCCAGGTCAATGCTGTCAGTTTTAAGAAGTATAATGTGTATGAATCATATAAATAATGTCCATTAAAAAGTAAGCATTTTAGAAATAATTTTCATTGGGCCCTAAAATTACCACTTCTTTTGTTTCATAAATTTTTCATTAATGTTGAATTCTATGTGTTAGAGACTGTACTTTTTTTCCTATCCAGTAGTAATTGGTTAATATGTTCTTTCCAAACCCATGAGATATTAATTATCATAATTGTGATTAATTCTTAATTTCAAATTGGAATTGTGTATGGTCACAGGGAGCTTCATGCAATGGTGCAGAGTCTGTTTTCCTTAGCAACAATCTTTCTCAATAACTGAATTATATTGAGTGTCATCTAAAGAATGAACTCAAGGACATCAGAACAAATTTTGAATCCTAAAATTTTGAACCCTTAAATTTTGAATCCTAAGCACATTACTTGCTTCTTCCTAGCCAGGTAGATTTTCTTGGTCAACAGGCAGTTCTCCCCTAGATGACTCAAGAACTGATTTCCTTCTCTTTTATGGCTCTGCCACCACTAGAGTTTCTTTTTTTTTTTCTGTATCCATCAGGTAGTTGGAAAAAGAGAGCATGAGATTGGGAGACAGTTTCTAAGATCACAGCCTGGAAGTGGCACCCATTTTATTGACATGGCCAAAGAACGTGACTGAACCTGTCTATAAGGGATATTGGCAAAGTGTAATCTAGTTCTGTGCCCAGGAAAGAAAGGAAGTAGATTTTTGGTGAAAGCTAGCAATCTATTGTAATTCTAGTTGCTGTGCTAAATGATGGGATAGCACAGATGAATGATTTAAGCCTTTAGACTCTAGAGTACTCCCAGTCTCATACGATAAAGACATCTGCTGCTGCTAAGTCGCTTCAGTCATGTCTGACTCTGCGACCCCACAGACAGCAGCCCACCAGGCTCCCCCGTCCCTGGGATTCTCCAGGCAAGAATATTGGAGTAGGTTGCCATTTCCTCCTCCAATGCATGAAAGTGAAAAGCGAGAGCGAGACATCTAAGTATGTATAATTCCAATGGAAACGATCAATAGATACTTCTCTACAGGCTTTTCTATAGATCAGTACCTATAGATTCATGGTTTAATCTATATTTAGACAGTCTTCTTTGTTCGTTCATTCAGCAGTTTCTTCACATTTGTATAGCTGCTTTACAGTATATGAAGGAAGGAGTGAAAAAAAAGCCCTTGCATCCATGAAAGAAATATGATTTAACTGCACGTAACATAGAATCAGGCACCTGATTTTATATTGATATTTGTATCTGTATGTCCTGCAGAAGCTGGAAATAATGTAATGTTTATGACACGTCAAAATGATCTTAATAAAAGTAACTAAATGTAAATATAACCTTGATGGAATTTCAGAACTTTGGGTTTTTAAAGATGAGGATGGGAGATGGCATTCTAAACATGAGGAATCGGAGAGTGTTTTGCCTATGTTCTCCTCTAGGAGTTCTATAGTTTCTGGTCTTACGTTTAGATCTTTAATCCATTTTGAGTTTATTTTTGTGTATGGTGTTGGAAAGTGTTCTAGTTTCATTCTTTTACAAGTGGTTGACCAGTTTCCCCAGCACCACTTGTTAAAGAGATTGTCTTTAATCCATTGTGCATTCTTGCCTCCTTTGTCAAAGATAAGGTGTCCATATGTGTGTGGATTTATCTCTGGGCTTTCTATTTTGTTCCATTGATCTATATTTCTGTCTTTGTGCCAGTACCATACTGTCTTGATAACTGTGGCTTTGTAGTAGAGCCTGAAGTCAGGTAGGTTGATTCCTCCAGTTCCATTCTTCTTTCTCCAGATTGCTTTGGCTATTCTAGGTTTTTTGTATTTCCATACAAATTGTGAAATTATTTGTTCTAGCTCTGTGAAGAATACTGTTAGTAGCTTGATAGAGATTGCATTGAATCTATAAATTGCTTTGGATAGTATACTCATTTTCACTATATTGATTCTTCCAATCCATGAACATGGTATATTTCTCCATCTATTAGTGTCCTCTTTGATTTCTTTCACCAGTGTTTTATAGTTTTCTATATATAGGTCTTTAGTTTCTTTAGGTAGATATATTCCTAAGTATTTTATTCTTTCCGTTGCAATGGTGAATGGAATTGTTTCCTTAATGAATTTCACCTTTTTCTCAAGCGCACATGGAACCTTCTCCAGGATAGATCACATGCTGGGCCATAAAGCTAGCCTTAGTAAATTCAAAAAAATAGAAATCATTCCAAGCATTTTTTCTGACCACAATGCAGTAAGATTAGATCTCAATTACAGGAGAAAAACTATTAAAAATTCCAACATATGGAGGCTGAACAACACGCTGCTGAATAACCAACAAATCACAGAAGAAATCAAAAAAGAAATCAAAAATTTGCATAGAA
>NW_011494832.1:2831129-2831990 GCF_000754665.1 Bison bison bison | reverse complement strand
TTACTATAGTCATTGATTAGTTCTAGTAATTTTCTGGTGGAGTCTTTAGGGTTTTCTATGTAGAAGATCATGTCATCTGCAAATAGTGAGAGTTTCACTTCTTCTTTTCCAATTTGGATTCCTTTTATTTCTTTTTCTGCTCTGATTGCTGTGGCCAAAACTTCCAAAACTATGTTGAACAGTAATGGTGAAAGTGGGCACCCTTGTCTTGTTCCTGACTTTAGAGGAAATGCTTTCAATTTTTCACCATTGAGGATAATGTTTGCTGTGGGTTTGTCATATATAGCTTTTATTATGTTGAGGTATGTTCCTTCTATTCCTGCTTTCTGGAGAGTTTTTATCATAAATGGGTGTTTAATTTTGTGAAAGGCTTTCTCTGCATCTATTGAGAAAATCATATGGTTTTTATTTTTCAATTTGTTAAGTGTGGTGTATTACATTGATTGATTTGCAGATATTGAAGAATCCTTGCATCCCTGGGATAAAGCCCACTTGGTCATGGTGTATGATCTTTTTAATGTGTTGTTGGATTCTGATTGCTAGATCCTCTATGACCCACCTACCAGAATATTGGAAATAAAAGCAAAAATAAACAAATGGGACCTAATTAACCTTAAAAGCTTCTGCACATCAAAGGAAACTATTAGCAAGGTGAAAAGACAGCCTTCAGAATGGGAGAAAATAATAGCAAATGAAGCAACTGACAAACAACTAATCTCAAAAATATACAAGCAACTCCTACAGCTCAACTCCAGAAAAATAAATGACCCAATCAAAAATTGGGCCAAAGAACTAAATAGACATTTCTCCAAAGAAGACATACAGATGGCTAACAAACACATGAAAAGATGCTCAACATCA
>NW_011494832.1:2826454-2830402 GCF_000754665.1 Bison bison bison | reverse complement strand
GGGGAGGGAGGAGGGAGGAGGGTTCAGGATGGGGAACACATGTATACCTGTGGTGGATTCATTTTGATATTTGGCAAAACTAATACAATTACGTAAAGTTTAAAAATAAAATAAAATTAAAAAAAAAGAGAGAGAGAAAAATAAACATGAGGAATCATGTGAGTGAGTGTACCTTGTACAGTGTTGGCACAGAGCTCAGTGGGGGATGGAGATGTCAAATCGTAGGACATGTTCATCAGAATGTGTTCCTGTACCTCTGTGTCATGCTTGAATGATGAAACTTTACTGTTTTACCACTGCCTGTTTTCAGATAGCAGTCACAAGCCTTCAAAAACCCATAATTTTACACAGTTTCATAATCATTGTAAAATTTTCTATCAAAATTCTATACCTTGCCCTGATTATATTATTTCATACAGTTACTATTTTATGTTCATTATATAATTACTTGACTTTTTGTTTAACAGCTATTTTCTTTTCCTTTATCCAAGATAAGTTTCTTAAATACTGTATCTCACTTTTACATTTATTTCTGAAAAAAGATGGCCTTCTCTATTTAACATTTATTATTTTCTTTCTTTAAACTTTGGGCAGATTTTTTATAATATCAGAGAACTTGGACCAGTTAATTGCAATGGCATTTTTTTCAGGTAAATAATATCAAACCTAAGAAGATAATATATATGCCCCTGAGAGTACTATAGCTATGACCGATGTTTTTCTCAAAATTTCACTTTACTATCTTTTCATAAAATGAAGTGCTAAAAATTAAAATCATAAGTTCAAAACAATTTATATTTTTAATACTGTATGTCCTTCAAAAGACTTGTGTTTATAGTCTGAAAGAAGTTTAATGTTTTAAACTTTAATGTTTTATTGGGGGACCTCAGAAATTTAGTTTGCTTCCATTCTAGAAAAATAAAACCAATAAGAAGTGAGAAAGAACTGTTTTGAGAGTGTATAGGTGACAACTTTCTAACATTAAAAACAAATACTGCCATTTTAAGCTGTTCTATTTCAACAAGATCAGCATGATTACTGTTTGTAAAATAAAGAATTGGGTATGGCCTCAGTAAGCAGGCTGTGCAGAGGGCTGGCTGTGTGTATGAGACATTCGAGTCTGCTGTTTGAAATGCATTATCTGCCAGGGACATATTCCAAGACCCCTTGTGGATGCCTTAAACCACTAATAGTACCAAACTATGTCTGTCCTAAGTGAAAGAGGAGAGTGAAATAGATGGCTTAATACTCAATATTCAAACAATGAAGATCATGGCATCTGGCTCCATCACTTTATGGAAATTCAGTGGGGAAACAGTGGAAATAGTGACTTTAGTTGGGGGGGCTCCAAAATCACTGCAGATGGTGACTGCAGCCATGAAGTTAAAAGACTCTTGCTCCTTGGAAGAAAAGCTATGACAAACCTAGACAGCATATTAAAAAGCAGAGATATTACTTTGCCAACAAAGGTCTGTCTAATCAAAGCTATGGTTTTCCCGGTAGTCATGTATGGATGTGAGAGTTGGACTGTGAAGAAAGCTGAACGCTAAAGAATTGATGCTTTTGAACTGTGGTGTCGGAGAAGACTCTTGAGAGTCCCTTGGACTGCAAGGAGATCCAACCAGTCCATCCTAAAGGCAATCGGTCCTGAATATTCATTGGAAGGACTGATGCTGAAACTCCAATACTTTTGCCACCTGATGAGAAGAACTGACTCATTTGAAAAGACCCTGATGCTGGGAAAGATTGAAAGCAGGAGGAGAAGGGGGTGACAGAGGGTGAGATGGTTGGATGGCATCATCGACTCAATGGACATGAGTTTGAGCAAGCTCAGGGACTTGGTGATGGACAGGGAAGCCTGGCGTGCTGCAGTCCGTGGGGTCACAAAGAGTCAGATGCAACTGAACCGAACTAAACTGATGTGTGTCCTAGACATACATACCTATGGTAAAGTTTGATTTCTAAATAAAGCACGGTAAGAGAATATCCTGGCATCACTACTCTTGCATTTTGGTATCATTGTTAAATAACATAATGGTTACTTGAACAATTGATATAACACAAACTGCTGCTAAGTGACTAGAAAGTGGTGTAAGCTGGATAAATGAATAGTTCACATTTCAGGAGGGACAGGGTGGGACTGATCAAGATTTCATCATGCTGCTTGAATAGCATGCAGTTTAAAGCTTATAAATTCTTTATTTCTGGAATTTCCCAATTAATATTTTGAACAGTGGTTGACGTAGGTAGCTGAAACTGCAGATAAAGAAGGGATAACTATACCCACTTTATAGTTTACTGGGACATTGAAAACTGTTTATTCTCTATACTGTAAATATATATCTTGGTACAGGCTTTGATTCATGGTATTGGGCTTCTCAGGAGGCGCTAGTGGTAAAGAACACACCTGCCAATGTAGGAGACATAAGAGATGCCAGTTTGATCCCTCCGTCAGGAAGATCCCATGGAGGATGGCATAGCAATCCACTTCAGTATTCTTGTCTGGAGAATCCCCATGGAAAGAGGATCCTGGTGGGCTACAGTCCATAGGGTCTAAAATTGGACATGACTGAAACAGCTTAGCACACATGCACACATATCACCTATGTATAAAACTGTCAGAAATAACAGGTTACCAAATTTATACTATTACAAGGACATCTTATCAAGCAAGAAGTCAGCACAGGTGAGAGGTTAACTATGATAATTATTTTCTATTAACTCACTCTTATTTCCACCTGCATACAGCATTTTTCAGAGATAATCAGCATATCAAATCATCCAAGTACATGGAGACAGTGCAGGCATTTTTTCCAGTGAAGGTCAGTGTAGATCACAAGGGGTATGAGCATGGGGACCTGACATTGTTAGCTCTCACGCCCAGGAGAGATTACCCATGTTGGGCATACCAGAACTAGACTCAAATCTGAGTCTAACTCCAGGGAGAGAGTCTACAGAGAACCAGATAAGGACCTTGGCACCTCCTCCCCATTTTCATTCTGGTCTGGAGAACAATTATGCAACTCTAAGTCTCAGTAAAGAATTCTTATATAGCAATGACTTGAGAGGTAGTTCAAACATGCAGGTTGGGCATACACAGTAGGAGTGGTAAGTAAGATAGCTCCAACTTGATGATCACTAGTTCTTTGTCAAGCTGGACACACAAAAATATGATCCCACGTAAAGGCCATGCTCTAGAGAGGACGACCAGGCCAACTCTGTTTTCATTATGCTTCAGGAGAAGCAGAGGCTTAAAGTTGTATCTCTGACATTTGCAACATTTTGTGGAATCAGGCACTGACAATATTTTTGTCAACAGTAAAATGTGGCTATGTAAAATACTTTTCAGGCATTCAACTTTTCAGGGAAATGGAACAGGGTGTTCAAGTAACAAAATGCCATTAAATTTGTCTTAGAAAGCAAATTATGTGTAACTGATTCACATGTGTTGAAACTAACACAACATTGTAAATCAACTATACTTCAATAAAGATTTTTTTAATTTTAATTTTATTTTTAAACTTTACAATATTGTGTTAGTTTTGCCAAACATCGAAATGAATCCGCCACAGGTATACATGTGTTCCCCATCCTGAACCCTCCTCCCTCCTCCCTCCCCATACCATCCCTCGGGGTCGTCCCAGTGCACCAGCCCCAAGCATCCAGTATCGTGCATCGAACCTGAACTGGCAACTCGTTTCATACATGATGTTATACATGCTTCAGTGCCATTCTCCCAAATCTTCCCACCCTCTCCTTCTCCCACAGAGTCCATATGACTGTTCTATACATCACTGTCTCTTTTGCTATCTTGTACACAGGGTTATTGTTACCATCTTTCTAAATTCCATATATATGTGCTAGTATACTGTATTGGTGTTTTTCTTTCTGGCTTACTTCACTCTGTATAATAGGCTCCAGTTTCATCCACCTCATTAGCACTGGTTC
>NW_011494832.1:2825613-2826222 GCF_000754665.1 Bison bison bison | reverse complement strand
GGCGATTATAAACAGTGCTGTGATGAACATTGGGGTACATGTGTCTCTTTCCCTTCTGGTTTCCTCAGTATGTATGCCCATCAGTGGGATTGCTGGATCATAAGGTGGTTTTATTTCCAGTTTTTTAAGGAATCTCCACACTGTTCTCCATAGTGGCTGTACTAATTTGCATTCCCACCAACAGTGTAAGAGGGTTCCCTTTTCTCCACACCCTCTCCAGCATTTATTGCTTGTAGACTTTTGGATTTCAGCCATTCTGACTGGCGTGAAATGGTACCTCATAGTGGTTTTGATTTGCATTTCTCTGATAATGAGTGATGTTGAGCATCTTTCCATGTGTTTGTTAGCCATCTGTATATCTTCTTTGGAGAAATGTCTAGTTCTTTGGCCCATTTTTTGATTGGGTCATTTATTTTTCTGGAGTTGAGCTGTAGGAGTTGCTTGTATATTTTTGAGATTAGTTGTTTGTCAGTTGCTTCATTTGCTATTATTTTCTCCCATTCTGAAGGCTGTCTTTTCACCTTGCTAATAGTTTCCTTTGATGTGCAGAAGCTTTTAAGGTTAATTAGGTCCCATTTGTTTATTTTTGCTTTTATTTCCAATATTCTG
>NW_011494832.1:2823810-2824459 GCF_000754665.1 Bison bison bison | reverse complement strand
TTTTCACCATTGAGGATAATGTTTGCTGTGGGTTTATCATATATAGCTTTTATTATGTTGAGGTATGTTCCTTCTATTGCTGCTTTCTGGAGGGTTTTTATCATAAATGGGTGTTGAATTTTGTGAAAGGCTTTCTCTGCATCTATTGAGATAATCATATGGTTTTTATTATTCAATTTGTTAATGTGGTGTATTACATTGATTGATTTGCAGATATTGAAGAATCCTTGCATCCCTGGGATAAAGCCCACTTGGTCATGGTGTATGATCTTTTTAATGTGTTGTTGGATTCTGATTGCTAGAATTTTGTTAAGGATTTTTGCATCTATGTTCATCAGTGATATTGGCCTGTAGTTTCCTTTTTTTGTGAGATCTTTGTCAGGTTTTGGTATTAGGGTGATGGTGGCCTCATAGAATGGAAGTTTACCTTCCTCTGCAATTTTCTGGAAGAGTTTGAGCAGGATAGGTGTTAGCTCTTCTCTAAATTTTTGGTAGAATTCAGCTGTGAAGCCGTCTGGACCTGGGCTTTTGTTTGCTGGAAGATTTTTGATTACAGTTTCAATTTCCGTGCTTGTGATGGGTCTGTTAAGATTTTCTATTTCTTCCTGGTCCAGTTTTGGAAAGTTGTACTTTTCTAAGAATTTGTCCA
>NW_011494832.1:2823155-2823710 GCF_000754665.1 Bison bison bison | reverse complement strand
TTATTCAGCAGCTTGTTGTTCAGCCTCCATATGTTGGAATTTTTAATAGTTTTTCTCCTGTAGTTGAGATCTAATCTTACTGCATTGTGGTCAGAAAAGATGCTTGGAATGATTTCTATTTTTTTGAATTTACCAAGGCTAGATATATGGCTCAGGATGCGATCTATCCTTGCGAAGGTTTCATGTGTGCTTGAGAAAAAGGTGAAATTCATTGTTTTGGAATGAAATGTCCTATAGATATCAATTAGGTCTAACTGGTCTATTGTATTGTTTAAAGTTTGTGTTTCCTTGTTAATTTTCTGTTTAGTTGATCTATCCATAGGTGTGAGTGGGGTATTAAAGTCTCCCACTATTATTGTGTTATTATTAATTTCTCCTTTCATACTCGTTAGCATTTGTCTTACATACTGTGGTGCTCCTGTGTTGGGTGCATATATATTTATAATTGTTATATCTTCTTCTTGGATTGATCCTTTGATCATTATGTAGTGACCATCTTTGTCTCTTTTCACAGCCTTTGTTTTAAAGTCTATTTTATCTGATATGAGTATTGCC
>NW_011494832.1:2820778-2822428 GCF_000754665.1 Bison bison bison | reverse complement strand
ATTTACTTTATTGTTTTGGGTTTGAATTTATACACCGTTTTTGTGTTTCCTGTCTAGAGAATATCCTTTAGTATTTGTTGGAGAGCTGGTTTGGTGGTGCTGAATTCTCTCAGCTTTTGCTTGTCTGCAAAGCTTTTGATTTCTCCTTCATATTTGAATGAGATCCTTGCTGTGTACAATAATCTGGGCTGTAGGTTATTTTCTTTCATCATTTTAAGTATGTCTTGCCATTCCCTCCTGGCTTGAAGAGTTTCTATTGAAAGATCAGCTGTTATCCTTATGGGAATTCCCTTGTGTGTTATTTGTTGTTTTTCCCTTCTGCTTTCAATATTTGTTCTTTTTGTTTGATCTTTGTTAATTTGATTAATATGTGTCTTGGGGTGTTTCGCCTTGGGTTTATCCTGTTTGGGACTCTCTGGATTTCTTGGACTTGGGTGATTATTTCCTTCCCCATTTTAGGGAAGTTTTCAACTATTATCTCCTCAAGTATTTTCTCATGGTCTTTCTTTTTGTCTTCTTCTTCTGGGACCCCTATCATTCGAATGTTGTAGCGTTTAATATTGTCCTGGAGGTCTCTGAGATTGTCCTCATTTCTTTAATTCGTTTTTCTTTTATCCTCTCTGATTCATTTATTTCTACCATTCTATCTTCTAATTCACTAATCCTATCTTCTTCCTCTGTTATTCTACTATTTGCTGCCTCCAGGGTGTTTTTAATTTCATTTATTGCATTATTCATTATATATTGACTCTTTTTTATTTCTTCTAGGTCCTTGTTAAACCTTTCTTGCATCTTCTCAATCCTTGTCTCCAAGCTATTTATCTGTGATTCCATTTTGATTTCAAGATTTTGGATCAATTTCACTATCATTATTTGGAATTCTTTATCAGGTAGGTTCCCTGTCTATTCCTCTTTGGTTTGGTTTGGTTTGGTGGGCATTTATCCTGTTCCTTTATCTGCTGGGTATTCCTCTGTCTCTTCATCTTGTTTAAATTGCTGAGTTTGGGATGTCCTTTCTGTATTCTGGCAGTTTGTGGAGTTCCCTTTATTGTGGCGTTTCCTCGCTGTGTGTGGGTTTGTACAGGTAGCTTGTCTAGGTTTCCTGGTTAGGGAAGCTTGTGTCGGTGTTCTGGTGGGTGGAGCTGTATTTCTTCTCTCTGGAGTGCAATGAAGTGTCCAGTAATGAGTTATGAGACGTCTTTGGTTTTGGGGTGACTTTGGGAAGCCTGTATCTTAGAGCTCAGGGCTGTGTTCTCTTGTTGCTGGAGAATTTGCTTGGTATGTCTTGCCCTGGAACTTGTTGGCCCTTGTGTGGTGTGTGGTTTCAGTGTAGGTATGGAGAGGTTTGATGAGCTCCTGTCAATTAATGTTCCTTGGAGTCAGGAGTTCCCTGGGGTCAGGGTTTGGACTTAAGCCTCCTGCTTCCAGTTATCGGTCTTATTTTTACAGTCATTTCAAAACTTCTTCTATACAGCACCATTGATAAAACATCTATGTTAAAGATGAAAAGTTTCTCTACCATGAGGGTCACCCAGAAAGGTTCACAGCGTTACATGGAGAAGAGAAGAGGGAGGAGGGAGTTAGAGGTGACCCGAATGAGATGAGGTGGAATCAATAGAGGAGAGAGTGGGCTAGCTAATAATCACTTCC
>NW_011494832.1:2819857-2820678 GCF_000754665.1 Bison bison bison | reverse complement strand
TACATGGAGAAGAGAAGAGGGAGGAGGGAGTTAGAGGTGACCCGAATGAGATGAGGTGGAATCAATAGAGGAGAGAGTGGGCTAGCTAATAATCACTTCCTTATGTGCACTCCACAACTGGACCGCTCAGAGATGTTCACGGAGTTATACAGAGAAGAGAAGAAGGAGGAAGGAGACAGAGGTGGCCAGAAGGATAAAAGGGGGGGATGAAAAGGAGAGAGACAGATCCAGCCAGTAATCAGTTCCCTACGTGTTCTCCACCGTCTGGAACCCACAGAAATTCACAGAGTTGGGTAGAGTAGAGAGGGGTTAGGGAGGAGACATAGGCGACCTGGTGGAGAAAAAGGAGAGTCCAAAGGGAGAGAGAGCAGTCAAGCCAGTAATCTCGCTTCCTAGTGAAAACTGAAGATTGGGTTCTTAAAGGTACAGAATTGGTAACAAATACATAAAAGTAAAAATTTAAAATCTAGAGTAGAGTTTGGAATTTCAGAAGTACAATGTTAAAGAAAAGAAGAAGGAAAAGAAAGAGAGAAAAAATGAACAAACCAAAACAAATAAGGTCACAAAAATTATAAAGAAAATATAGGTACAAAATTGATAACTAATACCAAAAAGCAAAAGTTAAAAATCTAGAGTAGAGTTTGGAATTTCAAAAATACAATGTTAAAAAAAAAGAAGAAGAAAAAGAGACAAAAACAAAAACAAAAACAAAGTCTCAAAAATTATAAAGAAAATACAGGTACAAAATTGACAACAAATACCAAAAAGCATAAATTAAAAATCTAGGGTAGAGTTTGGAATTTCAGATATACAATGTTATA
>NW_011494832.1:2817518-2818601 GCF_000754665.1 Bison bison bison | reverse complement strand
GGGGGAGTTACCGTAAGGCTCGCAATCTGTGGGTTTTAATTGTTTATTTATTTTTCCTCCCTGTTATGTTGCCCTCTGTGCTTCCAAGGCTCGGCACAGATTCGGCAGTGAGAAGGTTTCCTGGTGTTTGGAAACTTCTCTCTTTTTAAGACTCCCTTCCCGGGACTGAACTCCGTCCCTCCCTCTTTTGTCTCTTTTTTTGTCTTTTATATTTTTTCCTACCTCCTTTCAAAGACTTGGGTTGCTTTTCTGGGTGCCTGATGTCCTCTGCCGGCATTCAGAGGTTGTTTTGTGGAATTTACTGGGCGTTTAAATGTTCTTTTGATGAATTTGTGGGGGAGAAAGTGTTCTCCCCGTCCTACTCCTCCACCATCTTACCTCCTCCCAATAAAGATTTTTTTTAGTAAGAAGATAAATTGTTTATTAGTGTGAAAAAATAGTACTTGTGGGATTTCTAAGAAAAGGAAACAAATTTCCACTTGTGGCAAGAAATTTACTTCCAAATGTTGATTAATATACTGAAATTGACATAATTATGTTTATTATAGATACATAAGAATGAAAATTGTCTTTTCTGGCTTTTTTCTAGCTATATTTTAATTTCTTATGAAAAAATCTCTTATAGTATTAGTTTAGTATTCTAGTATAGCCATATCAAAAGACAGTTAAAACTATAGAATTCTGATTTTTTTGAAAATTAGGAAATGATTTTGTTTTACTTAGATGAATCATGGCATAAAAAGGAGAGGAATCGAAAGCTAATTTAAAGAAAAAAAGCTTTGTAAGAATCTTTTTTTTTTTCTTAAAC
Source organism: Bison bison bison (assembly GCF_000754665.1). NCBI lineage: Eukaryota > Metazoa > Chordata > Mammalia > Artiodactyla > Bovidae > Bison > Bison bison. The sequence goes on along the minus strand of NW_011494832.1, from coordinate 2,817,793 downwards.
ATTGGGTTCTCTATTTGGTAATTACTATTTTAGTTATACATCTTGTCTGATGCAAAGTTGTTAGATGTTACTGGAGCCTATTATTACTGGATTCTACCATTTAAGTCTTCATAATAGATCCGCAAAATGGGAAAATACACCTTTGCTGCCATTTAATAAAACAGATTTGAACTTCAAACACACTTCACAGTAATTTAAAGATTATGATCAAGTTTCCAGCCAAGCAGATACTGCAAATAGATGTTAGTAGCAAAAAAAAAAAAAAAAAAAGCCCC
>NW_011494832.1:2774820-2817418 GCF_000754665.1 Bison bison bison | reverse complement strand
AAGCCCTTTTTTTTTTTTTTTTTTTTTATGAAAGCAAATCTATTCTCTACCTTCATTTGTGTCTCTCTGTTGTGATGTATGAGAGTGAAGGGAAGAAACTTGTCATCAAATTCTAGTAAAACATTTGTGTTCAGTTTTGTTTCTGTCATCCATTGTGTTGGATCTCTCAGCTCATCCCAAGAGGACTACTCAGCATGACCCACCTCATTCCTGATTTGGTAAGGTATTTATTTATGGGTTTAAAAAAAAGTATGTTTCTTGAATGTAGAAAGTTAGAATCAAATATTGGTATGGTTTGTTTAAAAATAGAAAATTGAGTAAAAGTGATTGCTTTTATTAGAGTGTTTTTTATTTTCCACTTTATTTCAACTACTTCTTTTCCAAAAAGTTTGTGGGAAGCCCAAGTTGCCCATAGTTAATAATGAAGTCTAAAGCTAGAATATATTTTCTGTATGTCTTTTTGTTCTCTTTTTAGTTTATTTTGAATCCTTGTGTATTTTTCTGATGTCCATAATGAGACTACATTTTAAAATATTGCATAACCTAGGTTTGCAAAATTTATCAATTATTTTTTTAAGCCAGCTCTCCCTACTTCCTCTAAGTACAGAAAAGAACCTTGTTTGCATTCCTTTCCCATACTATCTGAGGCATCTGTGCCTTATTCTGGTATCTTTATTAATTAACTCATTCATTTAGGAAATCAGCTCAAACATCTCATCTTCTTGTTGTTCTGAGGTCTTCCAATTTCTTTGTGTGAAAAGTGGCAGAGATGAACAACAACCCTATGAAAATTGTATAGGGTATTAATATAATATTATGTATGTACCTTTTCTGGGCTCTGAAATCACTGTGAATGGTAACTGCAGCCATGAAATTAGAAGACAATTGTTTCTTGGTAGTAAAGCTGTGACAAACCTGGACAGTGTATTAAAAAGCAAAGATGTCACTTTGCTGACAAATGTCCATATAGTCAAGGCTGGTATCTTTCCAGTAGTCAAGTACAGATGTGAGAGCTGGACCAAAAAGAAGGCAGAAAGTCAAAGAATTGATGCTTTCAAACTGTGGCACTGAAGAAGACTCCTGAGAGTCCCTTGGACAGCATGGAGATCAAACCAGTCAATGTTAAAGGAAATCAACCCTGAATACTCATTGGAAGGACTGATTTTAAAGTTGAAGTTCCAATACCTTGGCCAACTGATACAAATAGTGACTTATTGGAAAAGACCTTGATACTGGGAAAGATTGAAGGCAGAAGGAGATGAGGGTAACAGAGGATGAGATGGATGGATGGCATCACTAATTCAATGGACATGAACTTGGGCAAACTTCAGGAGATGGTGAAGGACAGGGAAGCCTGGTATGCTGCAGTCCATGGGGTTGAAAAGAGCTGGACATGACTGGGGGACTGAACAACAACAAATGTATGTACCTACATTTCCTGTGTTAAGTTTCATGCTTTCCTCACAGTAGGATGTTTGGCAAATTTAGGATACTATGAATTGGGTTTATTCTGGGCAATGAGTCCCTGAACAACTGAGATCTGGGAACCCAGAATAGAAAATGTGGTGTAGGTCATTATACACAGGATAGTATGGTTCTTTCTGTCAATCCAAGGTGGGGAAGTTGGAAGCATCTGTCCTTAAACATCTCTATTATGGAATGTTGCCCTTGCCAAGATTTTAATCCTTTTCACCAAGACTTCCTTGGCATGAATTATGCCTTGAGTTTGTGAAACTTATGCTTCAAGGTATAGGAAGGGTAGATTGCACTAAGCTTTGCCCTAAGATAAAACTCTTTATAGATGGTGCTTTGATTTAGCTGTTGCCATGTATCTTAGTTATAGAAAGACTATTTCTCTAGTTCCTCTCAGAATTCTCTGCCTTTTCTTTTTTTAAAAAAAAAAATTGTTTCATTTATTTTTCAAACACTTTCATTTTATGTTTATATGGCTCATCTTTTTAAAAATTTTTATTAGAGTATAATTGACTTAAAATGTTGTTAATTTCTGCTTTACAGCAAAGTGAATAAGTTATATATATATATATATATAAACTCTTTTTTTAGATTCTTTTCCTACATAGGTCATAACAAAGTATTGAGAAGTGTTCCCTGTGCTATACAGTAGGTCTTTATTAGTTATCTATTTTATATAGAGTGATGTATCAATCCCAGACTCCCAATTTATTCCCCTAACCCCATTTTCCCACCTGATAACCATAAGTTTGTTTTCTACATCTGTGACTCTATTTCTGTTTTGTAAATAAGTTCATTTGTACCATTTTTCTTTTAGATTACACATATAAGAAATATAATACGGTATTTGTCTTTCTCTGTCTTGACTTACTTCACTCAGTATGACAATCTCTTGGCCCATCCATGTTGCTGTAAATTACTTTATGTCATTTTTTATGGCTGAATAATATTCCAATGTGTGTATGTACCACATCTTTATCCATTCCTTTAAGTTAATTCCATGTCCTGGCTATTGTAAACAGTACTCCAATGAACATTTTGAATTATGTTTTTTTCTGGATAAATGCCTAGGAGTGGAATTGCAGGGTCATAATGTAGGTCTATTTTTAGTTAGTTGTTTTTTTTTTTTTTAAAGGAACCTCCGTACTGTTCTCCATAATGGCTGTACAAATTTACATTTCCACTAACAGTCTAGGAGGGTTCCCTTTTCTCTTTACCCACTCCTGCATGTGTTGTTTATAGATTTTTGATGATGGTCATTCTGATATTATGAGGTAATAGCTCTTTATAGTTTTGATTTTCATTTCTCTAATAATTAGTGATGTTGAGCATCACTAATTTCATGTGCTTTGTGGCCATCTATAGGTTTTCTTTGTTTATTGGGTTGTTTGTTTGTTTGTTTGTTTTTGATATTGAGCTGTTTAAGCTATTTTATATTTTGGAGATTAATCTCTTATCAGTCACTTTGTTTCCAAATCTTTTCTCCCATTGCAAGAGAAATTAACAAATGAAAATGTCTTTTCATTTTGTTTATGGTTTCTTCTGCTGTGGAAAAGCTTTTAAATTTAATAAGGTCCCATTTATTTATTTTTGTTTTTATTTTCGTTAATCTAGGAGGTGGATCAAAAAAGTTCTTGCTGTGATTTATGTCAAAGTGTTCTGCCTATGTTTTCCTCTAAGAGTTTTATAGTATCCAGCCTTACATTTAAGTCTTTAATCCATTTTTTGAGTTTATTTTTGTGTATGGTATTAGAAAGAGTTCTAATTTCATCTGTTTACATGTAGTTGTCCAGTTTTCCCAGCACCACTTATTGAAGAAATTGTCATTTCTACATTGTGTATTCTTGCCTCCTTTTTCATAGATTAGGTAACCATAGGTGCTTAGGTTTATCTCTGGACTTTTTATCCTATTCCATTGATCCAAAGTTCTATTTTTGGGCCTGTACCACACTGTTTTATTTACTGTAGCTTTGTAGTATAGTTTGAAGTCAGGGAGCTTGATACCTCCAGCTCCATTTTTTCTTCTCAGGATTGCTTTGGCTATTTGGGGTCTTTGTGTCTCCATACAAATTTTAAAAATTTTTGTTGTAATTATGTGAAATTATTTTCTAATTTCTAACAAATTTGTTAACACATTTTCTAATTTTATTCTAATTCTCTGCCTTTTCTTGACAATCTTCAATATCTTCATGGTCTCATATATAAAAATAAATCTTTCTTGATTTAATTTGTGACTGCAATTCATTACTGAATAAGTAGGTTCTGAATAAGTAGGTTTGCAGCTATTGATTCCTTTACTGTTTCATTCAGCCAAGACATCCATTTCTTTCATTGGGTGGATTATGCCATTTTATCTACAGAATTCTAAAACTTTTCATGTAGAGAAACCATACCTGGAATGACTCATGCAGATTTTTTCTATCTTTGAAGACAAGGACACTGTACCTAAAGACTTTGTGCTGCCTGGCACCTTCCATTCACATACAGGAAATATAAAGTGATGTCTGAATTTCTAATAAGCATCCTAGAATTTAAAATTCAAGAAAGTTTTATTTCTTTCAAGCTACTTTACATTATTAGAAGGTTTTATACTTATTATAATAAAGCTACCATTGCTACAGTCCTCTTTTGAAGTTATTATTCTTTTATATTTGTACCTTGCTTTTGGCCAAGACTAGACATGATTTTTTTTAATGATTCAGTTTATGTGGTTTATAAGGTTGAATCTGATTTGATTTCAAAACATATACCAGAAATTACTGTTTTGGCTAAGACTTTGATATTAGCATGCTTATTATTTTTCTCATTTGCCTTATTCATAGAAGTGAAATGTAGAATGTGTACTACATGACCTTCCTAGTCTGTGAAACTGTTTACCTGTCTGTAAGAGTTATTATTAAGTCAAAAGGTGAGGCAGATTCTGACTAAATATTCTTATTATAAAATAAAAATTATTATCTTAATTGTGTTTGCATATTTTATTTTACCACAATTTTAGTATTTTCCTTTGAAAATGAGTTAACTCTTTAATGCCCAAGTAAGCATCAGTTTACTGTCTAATGAACTAAAAACTGACTTGATAAAAGTCTCATGTTGTGTAGCTGTCATTTTTAGATGACAATAAACTCAGTTTGCAGATTTGTAAGTACAGACGTATGTTGAACTTTCTGTTTTGTTCTGTATTCATGGGTGCTGTGCTTAGTCGCTCAGTTGCATCTGACTCTTTGTGACCCCATGGACTTTAGCATGTCAGGCTCCTCAGTCCATGAGGATTCTCCAGGTAAGAATACTGGAGTGGGTTGCCATGCCCTCCTCCGGGGGATCTTCCCAACCTAGGGACAGAACCAAGGTCTCCTACACTGCAGGCAGATTCTTTACCACTTGAGCCACCAGGGAAGCCCATATTAATGGTTATTTGTATATAGTTCTTAATTGAGGTATTACTATAATGTGAACCCAAATTGAATAAGCTTAACTTATGATAGCTTTTATTTGACTCAATTGATAGTTGGGCCTTCATCAACAATAAAGCATAGAAGTTGAGGTATGTCTGCATATTTTAGCAAATTGAATGTTGCAGGGAAAAAAATGAATGATCTGAATAAGAGATAATTATATCAGAACCCAAGGGAAAAGTATGGTTATGGACTAAATCTAGAAATGAAAGTAGACTGGATTCTAATTTCATAAGTAGAGTAATCTCAAATTGTATCTTTCTTCGTATAATATCACTGAATGAATGGCAATACTATTATTTTAGTTTAGAGAAATGTTATCATTATTAGTTCTTTTCTATGATAGTATTTTATAATGTTGAGATTAAATGCCATAAACAATTCATATAAAAGTGTTCAAAATTTATAAATTGGATATTTTTTTCTTTTTTTATTGAAGTATAGTTGATTTACAGTGTTCTGCCATTCTCTGCTGTACAGCAGTATGCCTCTGGAATACATGTATATACATTCTTTTTTTATATTATTTTCCATTATGGTTTATCACAGGATATTGAGTATAATTCCCTGTGCTATATATTAAGACCTTATTGTTTGTCCATTCTAAGTATAATAATTTTCATCTACCAACCCCAAACTTCCATTTGTGCCATATTTTATACTCCACATATAAATGATACTGTATGGTATTTTCTTTATCTTTGTGACTTACTTTACTTGGTATGATAACCTCTACTTTCATCCACCTTGCTGCAAATAGCATTATTTTGTTCATTTTATGGCTTAGTTTTCTATTGTATCTGTGTAGCACGTCTTCATCCATTCATCTGTTGATGGACGTTTAGTTGTTTCCGTTTTGGCTATTGTGAATACTGTTGCTATGAATATAGGAGTACATGTATCTTCTTGAATTATAGTTTCGTCCAGGTTTATTCTGAAGAGTGGGATTGCTGGATCGTATGGTAATCGTATTTTTAGTTTTTTTTAGGGAACCTCCGTACTGTTTTCCATAGTGTCTGTACCAACTTACATTCCCATCAACACTGTCATTCCCATCAACACTGTAAGAGGGTTCCCTTTTCTCCACACTCTCTCCCTCATGTCATTTGTAGACTTTTAATGATGGCCATTCTGGTCATTGTGAGGTGGTACCTCATTGTAGTTTTGGTTTCCATTTCTCTAATGATTACTGATGTTGAGCATTTTTTTTTTTCATGTGCCTGCTGGCCATCTGTATGTCTTCTTTGGAGAAATATCAGTTTAGGTATTCTGCCCATTTTTCAATTGGGTCATTTTTGTTGTTGTTGTTGAGTTGTACAAGCTATTTGTATATTTTGGAGATTAATCCTTTGTTGGTCACATCATTTGCAAATCTTTTCTCCCATTCTGTTTTTGTCTTTTTTATGGTTTCCTTTACTATGCAAAAACTTATACATTCCAATTTGCCTTGGAAGACTGACTAAAAAAATATATTCATAAGATTAATGTCAGAGAATGTTTTGCCTACATTCTCTTCTAGGAGTTTTTTGGTGTCATGCCTTATATTTAAGTCTTTAAGGCATTTTGAATTTATTTTTGTGCATGGTGTGGAAGTGTGTTTTAACTTCATTGATTTATGTACAGCTGTCCAACTTTCCCAGCACCACTCACTGAAAAGATGGTCTTTTTTCCCCACTTTATAGTCTTGTCTTCTTTGTCAAATATTAACTGACCATAGTTACGTAGGTTTATTTCTAGGCTCTCCTGTTCTATTCACTGATCCTTATACCTGTTTTTGTACCAGTACTACACTATTTTGATTACTGTAGCTTTGTAGTATTCTGAAGTCTGGGAGAGCTATGCCTCTTGCTTTGTTTCCCACTTCCCCCCTCAGGATTACTCTATCAATTCTGGGTCTTTTATGGTTCCATATAACTTTTTGGATTATTTGTTCTAGTTATGTGAAAAATGTCATGGTAATGTAATAGGGATTACATTAAATCTATAGATTCCTTTGGGTAGTATTTCCATTTTAATAATACAAATTCTTCCAAACTAAGAGCAGGGATATCTTTCCATTTCTTTGAATCCTCTTTTATTTCCTTTATTAACATTTTATAGTTTTCAATATATGTCTTTCACCTCCTTGATCAAGTTTTCCTAAGTGATTGATGTTGTATTTGTGATTTTAAAAGGTGTTCTTTTTTTTCTTACATTCCCTTTCTGATATTCCATTATAAATATAAAGGAATCCAACTGATTTCTGAATGTTATCTTGTATCCTGCTACTTTGCTGAATTAATTTATTAGATCTAGTAGTTTGTCTGTGGAGTCCTAGGGTTTTCTCTATATAGTATCATGTCATATGCATATAGTGACAACTTTACCTCTTTCTTTCTAATTTGGGTACATTTTCTTTTTCTTTTCTGATTGCTGTTGAAGATAATAATGTTAAAAAGAAGTTGAAGAAAGTGGGCATACTTGCCTTGTTCTAAATTTTAGTGGGAAGGCTTTTAGCTTTTCACCATTGAGTATTATATTAGTTGTAGATTTGTCATTATTCATTGTTCAGTCTCTCAGGCAAGCCTGACTCTTTGCAACCCCATGGATTGCAGCATGCCAGGCTTCCCTGTCACTTCACTATCTCCCAATGAAGTGAAGTGAAGTCACTCAGTCATGTCCGACTCTTTGCGACCCCGTGGACTGTAGCCTACTATGCTCCTCTGTCCATGGGATTTTCCAGGCAAGAGTACTGGAGTGGGTTGCCATTTCCTTCTCCAAAGGATCTTCCTGACCCAGGGATTGAACCCAGTCTCCCACACTGTAGGCAGACGCTTTCACCATTTCCCAGAGCTTGCTCAAACTCATGTCAGTTGAGTCAGTGATGCCATCCAACCATCTCATCCTCTGTTGTCTCCTTCTCCTCCTCCCTTCTTTCTTTCCCAGGATCAGGGTCATTTCTAGTAAGTAGACTTTTCATATCAGGTGGTCACAGTATTGGAGCTTCAGCTCCAGCATCAGTCCTTCCAATGAGTACTCAGGACTCATTTCCCTTACGATTGACTGGTTGGATCTCCTTGCAGTCCAAGGGACTCTCAAAAGTCTGCTCCAACACCACAGTTCAAAAGGATCAGTTCTTTGGTGCTCAGCCTTCTTTATGGTCCAACTCTCATATCCATACATGACTACTGGAAAAACCATAGAATTGACTAGATGGACCTTTGTTGGAAAAGTAATGTCTCTGCTTTTTGATATGCTGTCCAGTTTTGTGATAACTTTTCTTCCAAGGAGCAAGCGTCTTTTAATTTCATGGCTGCCAGTGACTTTTATTATATCAAGATATATTCTCTCTATTCCCACTTTGGTAATATTTTTTTTTTTATCATGAATGCATGTTGAATTTCTCAAATGCTTTTTCTTCATGTGTTGTGATGATCATGTGGTTTTACTTTTCTTTTGTTAATGTTATGTATTACATTCTTTGATTTGCATATTTTGAATCACCTTTGTGAACATGGAATGAGTCCCACTTGGTTGTGGTGTATGATCTTTTTTATGTGCTGCTGAATTCTGTTTGTTAATATTTTGTTGAAAATTTTTACGTCTGTGCTCATCAAATATATTGGCCTGTAATTTTCTTTTTTGGGAGTATGTCTTTGTTATCAGGGTAATGGTGGCTTCATAGAATGTCTTTGAAACTGTTCCCTCCTCTTGGATGTTTTGGAAGTTTGAGGAGAATTGGTATAAGTTCTTCTTTGTATATTTGGTAAAATTTGCCTTTGAAGCCATCTGATCCTGGACTTTTGTTTGTAGGAGGTTTTTTAAAATTATTATTACTGCAGAATCTCTCTTCTAGCAATTGATCTGTTCAAATGATCTATTTCTTGATTCAATTTTGGTGAGCTGTATATTTCTAGAAAGTTATCCATTTCTTCTACACTGTCAACTTTGTTAGTGTATAATTGTTCATAGAATTCTCCTATGATATTTTTGTATTTCTATAGTATCAGTTGAGGTTTATCCTTTTTTATTTCTTATTTTATTTGGTCTTTTCTCTCTTGTTTTTCCACTTGATGAGCATGGCCAGAGGTTTGGCAATTTTGTTTACCTTCAAATCAGGTATTTCTAAACAATGAAAATATTGGACTATTATGGTTATTGGTGTGGTTTATTTTCTGAAATAAATTTCAAAATTTACATTATGTTTCAGATTTTGGGAACGAGTAAAGAAGTCAGTAAGGAAGAAGGAGAAATATCTAAGTCCATGGAAAGATTAGAGTATATTCTTTTATAAACCATGGCCAATTTTATGCATGCTCATAGATGGATATTGAAGGAAAAAATTTAAATTTGAAATTAAATTATTTAAAGCCAGTTGTTAAATTTAGCACTTAAGATGACTACAATAGAAAGAGGAAAAAATTACAATACCAAGGAATATGGGCCCAAACTCCAAAAGTAGAAAGGGGAAGTATAATAGTTTCTGAAAATATTATTTTACTTGAAAACAGCAGCTTGAGCTTGCAAACCACAATGCTACTTTCAAAGCAGTGTTGATAATTTAAAGTTAGAAAATAGTAAGATGTTGTAATACAGTGATATGATAGAAGGGATAAAAAGCTGGACACCTAAGTGGCTGTCAAAATCCTTGAAAGAACCAATGGTGCCAGAAATAACTACGTGGTCTACCTAGAAAAGCAAGTGAAAAGTAGAAAAGTAAACAATTCTAAGAACAAACAAATGTGAAAGTCCAAGTGATGTAAAGAGAAGAGATAATCACTGGCCAGTTCTAAGGTTTGCATTGTATGTGGAATCTCTGGATAGCAGAGAAGCTAAAGTCAGATATTAGTGTCCTCTGAGTTCATGATAATTGAATGAAAAACAGGAATAAATATTGGTGAGTGATTTCTGGTGAAGTTAATAAATTTTTAAGAGTGAGACATCCTGGACTGTTCATATGTGCATGCATACACACATACATATGTAAATACACATTTTAAATGAGTATATGCAAAAGTTAACTAAATTTAAATATTTTAAAATTATATATTTGGTTGGCCAAAATATTCATTCAGGTTTTCCCACAAGATAGTACAGAAGAACCTGAAGGAAGTTTTTGGCCAACCCAATGTAAACAATAATACACAACGTAATTGCTTAATTTTTCAAATAAAACTATTTATCTCAAATTTTACTTACTGGCAGAATTTCTGGAAAGATATTTGCCAGATAGTGTGAATAGAATTGTTTATTTCATAAACCTAATTATATGAGGAAATTAATGAAAAAATCAAGATTGAATATGTTACTGTGACATCTTAGAATAACTATGATTGGTCTATTCAGTCAGTTTGACTGATTTAGAGTATCGGCCCCAACTGTTAGTTAGGAAGAGTAACTAACTAAGTAAAACTAATTTTTCTTTTTAAACTCATAATGACTCTGTTGCTTTGGCTCTACTGTCAATCACAACCAATTTGTTTATTATTTTTTTAATCACAAGATACACAATTTTGTACTCTGAATTTTTATATGTGTTTAGTCGCTCAGTCGTGTCCGACTCTTTGTGACTCCCATGGACCATAAGCCCTCCAGGCTCCTTTGTCCATGGGATTCTCCAGGAAAGAATACTGGAGTGGGTTGCCATTTCCTTAAAACAGGTATTTCATTTCATAATTTTGAATCCACAAAGGACATTTTTTAAACCATTACACTTATTGGTATAAATGCACAGACAGCATCTCAACATTATGTTGTCAGATGCATCTCTGTGTAATAACTTTCAGATATTCTTGTCAATTTTGAGTTAAATTATGCACAAAATGTTACTTATCAGTTTTATAATTTGTATTAGAATTTATATCCCTAGTATAAGTTTTTATAATTCATGTTGCCATTGTTTGTGAGGTCCCAGAGCTGGTGAGACAAAAAGCATAGTAAAGTTATAGGTATTTTCTGCTTTGAAAATGCAAGTACTTTTATAAGGTCAAAAATAGGTAAGGAAAATAGAGACTTTGCTGTGTGATGTGAGAGTAACATTTTTTAATGCTTACCACTATGGGTATTGTTAAATGAAATAAAGTAGTCTCTCTACTAATTCTGTAATGCAAGTGTGAAAAAATATTTTTAAAATCAAACATTAACTGAAATTTTAAATCACTTTTTCAAAAAGCACTTTTATGAGACTCAAACATTATTCCATTCTTGGTCCTGAAGGAGTATAATTCCAGTTTACTAATGTTATTAAATACAGCCCTAGGTTAAGTACTTCTCTTCTTATTTCTTTTTGTAACAGCCTTATATTTTTGCAGCCTTGTACATTATAGCTTCAATAGGTACCTCACTGCCTCCTAGTCCATTATAGTATTCCACTTGTTACACTTTATGTACATGGTCTCTTTTGTACTACTGCAAACATTTTAGTTTAGCTTAGATCTTTTAAAAGTTCCTTTAAGCATGCTCATGACTATAATGCTATAAAGAAAATCATAAATAAAGGACTGCTAGTTTGTTTGAGACACCCATTTTTCTAAAAGCTTCTCTCAAATTTTTTCATGCTAATTACCAGTTTATTTAATAGAACTACATTTTCAAGAAATATAGTCACAAGGTCTAAAGAAAAACTATTTGGGAAATAGTGCACTATTTAGATTTTGTGAAAGATGAAATTTCCATCTATATGAAAATGTTTAGCATGTTCCTTTACCTTTGATGTTTACATAGTACAAATGAAAATTTTTTCCTTCTAGATATTATAAAAGGATAAAGTGTCCTAAAAATCTCACTCATTTTTCACTAAACTTTGAAGACATTTAAAATGTTGTCAGCTTTTGATTTGCTGTGTTACTCTAAGGAAGCATCATTACGTCTCTGTAGTGCTAATCAGATGATTATTTTGGTATTTCTCAAAATAAGCAATTTTTTTTCTTTTAACTTATTGGTGCTGATTTTTACAATTAAGAGATTTTTTAATATTAAGCTGTCTACATTCTTGGCTATGGTGTATTGTATATATGTTGTATATATATTTTTAATATGAAAAATATAAATAGATATGACTGTACTATAAATAAATGTAATCTTTGATTCTTCTGTTTGGGATGTCAAAATTAAAATGAAATCAGAAACAAATGAATTAGAGACATCTTAATTTTTTATTTCTTAATTAAAATTATTTTTTTTAATTGGAGGCTAATTACTTTACTATTGTGGTGCACATGTGTCCCCTCATCCTGAACCCTCCTCCCACCACCCACATCCCCATTTCTCTGGGTTGTCCCAGAGCACCAGCTTTGAGTGCCCTACTTCATGCATCAAACTTGCACTGGTCATATGTTTTACATAAGATAATATACATGTTTCAATGCTATTCTCTCAAATCATCCCACCCTCGCTTTTTCCCACATTGTCCAAAAGTGTGTTCTTTACATCTGTGCCTCTTTTGCTGTCTTGCATATAGGGTCATTTTTACCATTTTTCTAAATTCCATATATATGCTTTAATATACTGTATTGGTGTTTCTCTTTCTGACTTACTTAACTCTGTATAATAGGCCACAGTGTCATCCATCTCATTAGAACTGACTCAAATGTGTTCTTTTTATAGCTGAGTAATATTCCATTGTGTATATGTACCACAACTTCCTTATCAGTTCTTCTGCCACTGGACATCTAGGTTGCTTCTGCTGCTGCTGCTGCTAAGTCACTTCAGTCATGTCCAACTCTGTGCGACCCCACAGACGGCAGCCCACCAGGCTCCCCCATCCCTGGGATTCTCCAGGCAAGAACACTGGAGTGGGTTGCCATTTCCTTCTCCAAGGTTGCTTCTATGACCTCGCTATTGTAAACAGTGCTGCATTGAACATTGGGGTACATGTGTCTTTTTCAGTTCTGTTTCCTCAATGTGTATGCCTAGCAGTGTAATTGCTGGGTCATATGGCAGTTCTATTTCCATTTTTTTTTAAGGAATCTCCACCCTTTTCTCCATAGTGGCTGTACTAGTTTGCATTCCCACCAGCAGTGTAAGAGGGTTCCCTTTTCTTCACACTCTCTCCAGCATTAATTATTTGTAGAATTTTTGATGGCAGCCATTCTGACTGGCATGAGATGGTACCTCATTGTGGTTTTAATTTGCATTTCTCTGATAATGAGTGATGTTGAGCATCTTTTCATGTGTTTGTTAGCCATCTGTAGAGACATCATAATTTAATACACACTTTGTGTGGTAGAAATTATGTAAGTTACAAGCAATATGTACAGTTACTTCCATGATGGATTATATTTTACATAATCAAAATGCTTTGGTATTTTTAGAGCTAACTGTGCAAAGAAAGGATTAAATCACAGAAATTCATTAAAAGAATTTTTGGACCCTATGCTAAAGAAAAAAGGTACAGCAAAGTTTGTACAGCAAAATTAATCAGTTATACATATATCCACCCTTTTTTAGATTCTTTTCCCTGGTGGCTCAGATGGTAACATGTCTGCCTACAATGCAGGAGACCCGGGTTCAATCCCTGGGTCGGGAAGATCTCCTAGAGAAGGAAATGGTAACCCACTCCAGTATTCTTGCCTAGAAAAGCCCATGGACGGTGGAACCTGGTAGGCTACAGTCTGTGGGGTCGCAAAGAGTCAGACACGGCTGAGCAACTTCACTTTCTCAGATAGGTCATTACAGAGTTTTGAGAAGAGTTCTCTGTGCTATACAGTAGGTTGTTGTTGGTTTTTTCTTTTATATAGTAACATGTATATGCTAATCCCAAACTTCTAATTTAAATCTCACCACCCTTTCCCATTTGGTAACCATAAGTTTGTTTTCTACATCTATGAGTTTATTTATGTTTTGTATATAAGTTCATTTGTGTTTTTTGTTTTATATTCTTTTTAGTGGAAAATATAGGTAGAACACTCTTTGACATAAATAGTAGTAATATCTTTTTGGATTTGTCTTCTAGAATAATGGAAATAAAAACAAAAATAAAGCAAATGGGATCTAATTATACTTAAAAACTTCACAGCAAAGTGAAGTGAAGTGAAGTTCCTCAGTTGTATCTGACTTTTTGCGACCCCATGGACAGTAGCCTACCAGGCTCTACCGTCCATGTGATTTTCCAGGTAAGAATACTGGAATGGGCTGCCATTTCCTTCTCCAGGGGATCTTCCCAACCCAGGGATCGAACCTGGGTCTCCTGCGTTGCAGACAGACGCTTTACCGTCTGAACCACCAGGGAAGCCCAAAAGGAGGTGCCTAGATCAGGGCCTATTGTCTATGGCAAGTGGCCAGATTGTGCCTGAATCCAATCACCCTCTTGTGAAGTGGCACAGTCCTGTACCACTCTTAGTGACTCCATGGACTATAGCCTACCATGCTTCTCCATCCATGGGATTTTCCAGGCAAGAGTACTGGAGTGGGTTGCCATTTCCTTCTCCAGAGGATCTTTCTGAACCAGGGATTGAACCTGGGTCTCTTGCATTGTAGGCAGACGCTTTACCGTCTGAGCCACCAGGGAATCAAGGAAACCATAAACAAAACAAAAAGACAACCTACAGAATGGAAGAAAATATTTGCAGATGATGCAATAAACAAAGGATTAAACTTCAAAATATAAAAACAGCTCATGTAGCTCAATATGAAACCAAACAATCCAATTGAAAAATGGGCCAGAGGCCTAAATAGGCATTTCTCCAAAGAAGCCAATTAAAACAATATGGCCAGTAGGCACATGAAAAGATGCATTACATCACTAATTATTTGAGAAATGTAAATCAAAACTACAATGAGCTATCACCTCACTCTAGCAGAATGACCATCATCAAAAATTCTACAGATAATAAATTCTGGGGACAATGTGGAGAAAAAGGAACCCTCTTACACTGTTGGTAGGGATGTTAATTGATATAGCCACTATGGAGATTCTTTAACAAACTAAAAATAGAGTTACCATATGACTCTTCAACCTGATACCTGTGCATATATCCAAAGAAAACCATAATTCAAAAAGGTACACACACCCCAGTGTTCGTAGCAGCACTGCGTACAGTAGCCAATAAATGGAATCAACCTAAATATCCTTCAACAGAGAAATGAATACAGAAGATGTTGTGTACACACACACACAAACTATGGAATACTTTGCACCCACAGGAAAGAAAGAAATGATGCTATTGCAGCAACATGGATGGACCTAGCAATCATCTTACTAAATGAAGTATGATTACTCATTATTCAATGTAATTTAAAAGAGAATTAAATAAAGCATCCTTATGGAAAACAATAGCCCAAATACTCTCACAAGACTTTAACAGATCAAAATGGAGACAATTGGATTTATGAAGCATTTTCATGAGGCAGAGAGGAATGATTACCAATGGTCCTGACCTTGCCAAATTGTATCTTTACTTTTGTTTTAAAGTATCTGCTTTGGACTAAATGTGTAGAAAAACAAATATTTTCAGTATTTATTTCAATCTTGAGAAGTGAAGTTGCTCAGTCATGGGAGACTGTGCTATCCTATGAACTGTAACCTACCAGGCTCCTCTGTCCATGGAATTTTCCAGGCATGAGGACTGGAGGGGGTTGCCATTTCCTTCTCCAGGGGATCTTCTGACTCGGGATAGAACCCAGGTGTCCTGTATTGCAGACAGACACTTTACCCTCTCAGCCACCAGGGAAGCCCAATCTTTCAATCTTCAATGTGTTTAAAAATACTGACCTTTTTTCAGATCTTTTGGAAAACAATTTTGTGTCATTGTTAAAGAGGGATAGCAAATTAAATGTATTTTTTTCAGATCTTTTGAAATGTGTGATACCTTTTAGAGGTTATTTTTAAAAAGTGAAATTATACTTCAAAGAACTGTAACTGTGAAGAGCTAGGAATCAAGGGTTATTGTTTAACTATCTTGTGTAACCCTTACATAGACCCAATGGACAGGTGCTTTTATTATTCCTCTTATGCAGATGGGAAACTGAGGCACAGGAATGTTAAATTGTTCCAGGTCACCAGTTGATAATACAGCTGTGATTCAGGTACCAGGATGCCTGATTCCAAATCATATATGTATAATCTTGAGTTGGTACTGTGTCTGAAAACATGTTCCCAGAATGTTGTGGTGCAGTGTGATTTATCATGAAATTCTAAATATGGAGAATTAAATTGGTAAAATTCATTGTAATGTATTTCCTGGGGAGAATACGAGGAATACTCTTCTGTTAATAAACCTACTTTGATCCACTTTTCTATAGTGAAATTGAATTTTAATAGAATTCCAACTAATTATAATTCAAAGAACCTTCTGCCTTTTTAAAAAAGTAAATCATTTATCATAAAATGAATGTGAAAGACAATGAGATATCTATCTAGATAAATAATTTATGGTTGAGTATAAAATAGTAAGATTTAGATTCAAGACTTAAGGACAGATTGAGAATTATTTCTTCCTGTGCTTGCCAAAAGCTGTTAGACTGTCACAGAGGGTAGAATGAAAGAAATACTGCTTCTCCCTATTCTCCAGCTCTATCAGTACTAACATCTATGCTTTCATGATGGAACATTTGAACTGTACTTTTACAGTAGAACAAATATAAAGGAAGAGACAGGCATAAAAATAAAAATTTCTATTTTAATACTTTTAAAAAGTACTTCTGTATTGATCAACTGATGTGAAGCACTGACTCACTGGAAAAGACCCTGCTGCTGGGAAAGATTGAGGGCAGGAGGAGAAGGGGATGACAGAGGATGAGATGATTGGATGACATCACCGACTCAATGGACATAGTTTGAGCAAGCTCTGGGAGTTGTGATGGACAGGAAAGCCTGGAGAGCTGTAGTCTGTGGGGTTGCAAAGAGTGAGACACAACTGAGCCACTGAACTGAACTATTGGTTTGTTACAACTAAGATTATTAATAACACACTTGCAATATAGTAACACTTCCAAGGGAAATATTGGAAACTAAAATGAATATCTATGTAATTATGTTAATAAACTTGTATTGAACACTTGGCACTTTGTCAGAGTCTTTCCATTGATTATATCATTTAATCTTCACCACTTGCCTCATTTTATATAGGAGAAAAGAGAAGCCAAAACAGTTTATAGGACTTTAATAAGATTAACTCCAACCTAATTCTGACTAATCACAAATCTAGATGATTGTAGAAATTTCCACCAGCATTCAAAGATCAATGACCCACTGATCTCTGTGGGTCATTATGTAACTTGCATTAACAAACAATGCACAGAAGCTGCACCATTTTGTATTCCCACTGATAGTGTACAAGGGTTCCAGTCCTCTGCACTCTTGCCAATACTTATTTCTTGTATTTTTGATAATAGGTATTCTAACAGGTGTGAGGTAACATCTCATTGTGGTTTTGATTTGCATTTCCCTGATGATTAGTGATGTTGAGCATCTTTTCACTTAGTCTCTGGCCATTTGTGCATCTTCACTGGAAAAATATTTATTCAGTTCTTCTGCGCATTGTTTTGAGAACTAAATTGCAACCTACCCCTGTATTCTTGCTTGGGAAATACATGGACAAAGGAGCCCGAAAGGCTACAGTCTACGGGGTTGCAAAAGTAGCATGACTTAGCTGCTGAACAACAACAAGAAAATAAGAATACCCTCAATTCAGTTCAGTCGCTCAGTCGTGTCTGACTCTTTGTGACCCCATGAACCACAGTATGCCAGGCCTCCCTGTCCATCACCAACTCCCAGAGTCAACCCAAACCCATGTCCATTGTGTTGGTGATGCCATCCAACCATCTCATCCTCTGTCATCCCCTTCTCCTCCTGCCCTCAATCTTTCCCAGCATCAGGATCTTTTCAAATGAGTCAGCTGTCTGCATCAGGTGGCCAAAGTATTGGAGTTTAAGCTTCAACATTAGTTCTTCCAATGAACACCCAGGACTGATGTCCTTTAGAATGGACTGGTTGGATCTCCTTGCATTCCAAGGGACTCTCAAGAGTCTTCTCCAACACCACAGTTCAAAAACATCAATTCTTCAGCACTCAGCTTTCTTTATAGTCCAACTCTGCATCCATTCATGACTACTGGAAAAACCATAGCCTTGACTAGACGGACCTTTGTTGGCAAAGTAATGCCTTTGCTTTTTAATATGCTGTCTAGATTGGTCATAATTGTCATAAATATTCTGTACTAAAAATTGATTACTTGAAACATAATAATACAGTAATGTTTACTGTCATCATTTGAAATTAATATTCTGTTAATTATAGATAAATAATTACTTATAAAATACTTTGAAGCAGTATATTTGTCTTAAATAAATAGTAGCCTCTTTTATTGAATTCAGTTTATGAACTCCACTTTCCTATTTAACTTGTATCTAACTTTAGCAGGGCAACTTCTTATTTAGAGACAAGTCAATTCAAATAAATGGTAAAGGATTTGAGAAAGATTTAATAGAGGAAAAATTCAAGTTTTTGTTAAGTATAAATCCAAAATAGTAATAATGGAAAATCAGAACTAGGCTTCAAATTCAGCTAATACTTCCAGTCACTGGGGTGATAGTGGTATACTTTCCTACTATCAAATATCCAATGGGGCAACAAACTCAGAGGTGGTGCAGGGTATCTAATTCAAGAATTAATGGATAAGAGCAAGTTAGCTCTTCTACAGTGTGGCTCTTTTATTTATTTTCCTTTTTGGCTACCCAGAAAGAATGTTCTGTCAGCTAGCAATGGCTATAAAAAGCAAAATGCTAAACATAATTTTTAGAGAGTAGAGGGAAGCACAAGAAAAGATAAAGAAAAGGAAAAAAAGGTCAAAAGAAGGTAAAATTGTGAAGGTCTTCAGTGATAAGGGGGTAGAAGAAATTGTGTGAGAAAGAATAGGAAGAAGAAAGAATGAAAAGCTGCTGGAATTATGCAGCAATGAGGGGGCATTCAGTATAAGTCAGGCAGCAGTACCTAAGACCACTTTCTGTGGCACTGAGGGGCTAGCCAGAATAGTCACAGCGTTTAAGGGTGTGGAGTGCGGCCTTCCTCCAGGGGCTGTTTATAGAGTACACATATAGCTATAGAGTACACATTCCACACTGGTTTCATCACACCTAATTTGTGTTCAAAATAGTTTGTTTTGTAAAATATGAAAATGTACAATGTAACTTACAAACATTATCCCATAGGCTGAGGCATAAATATTTGATGGCTGAAGGAGTTAATTTCCAGTATTGTTAGCTCTTGTTTTCAAATTTGAAAACAGATTATATATTACTATTCTTTTCCATATTCCCCAAGTGTTCCTATTTCAGATATTGAAATCACTTAGTAAATATTTGTTGAAATATTTGTTAAGTGAATGAATAACCTACATTGTGATCAGAGCATAAAGACTTTGATGTTTCTCCAGTTTGAAGTAAATATTAATTCAATTGTTACAGAATATGTAGAAAAATTATGTTAGTATCTTATCTTCTTGACAGTATTCCCTGTGTGGGCTTATGGATTTAAATGAAATTATCCTTCACTGTAAGGATTCAATAGAACCCTTGCAAAACAATGATATAGGATATCCCTTAAATTTCTTCTTGTATCAAAACAAGCTCATATTTCAAAACATAGCTCAAAATTTAGCTCAGTATTCAAAATATAGCCACTTATTACCTGTATGTTTTTGGACAAGTCATTTATCCCCTTGGTATCTCAGTATCCTAATCTGAAAAATGGCTCAATTCTACCTCATAAAAGTTTTATGAGTATTAAGTGAGTTAATATTTGGAAATATTTAGACAAGCTACTGCTTCAGAGTTAGTGTTATAGAAGACTTTGCTAGGATTAAAATTTGGGCTAATTTCCTGTTGTTGTTGTCTCCTGTCTCCAGATCATTAGATCAAACTTTAGTTACTCTGCTTCGTTTGTAACAGCCAGAGCAGTATCAAATAAATCAAATGCCTTTTCCACATTTATATCACATCTGGCTAAGACAGAAATCATGGAATGGCTTGACCCCCAAAATGTGAGAACTGAGAAGGAGCAGCATCTGTCTCTTCCATCTGTTTAACCAAGATTTCTTAATTATCTGTAAAAAGATCTCTGATCTGAATCACTCACTGTTCAGCTTAGCGAACTATATCTTGTGACATACATTGGAACCTTTTGCATTCATTAAGATTATCAACTTCCTGACTGCTGATATTTGCCATGAGGATGAGGAGGGCTAATAATGACCATATGTTACCCACATGCACTGTTATTTTGATGAGCATAATTAAAGTATTACTTCTGGAGCTTTATGTTGTTTTATCTAGTAATCTCCTGTTTTTGTTGTAGATACTCATTTTTTTCCAAAATCAAGTCACTGTCACTAATTGTTCCCTCCAGTGGTGCTTATCTGCTGCTGATGTTCTGAAGCAATTGATGTTGATGTTACAGTGGTTCAAATTATACTTCTGTTTGCCCTTGAAGCTTTTTGGCTGTCCATCTTGTACTTGGTTGCATTCCTCACCTCATCATGTAGCAGCTGCTTTGGCATTCTTTTTTTATTTTTCATTTGCTTCGCTTGTTGAAATGTAAGAACTTGGCTTCATTGCCAATATTTTAATAGTGCTCAGAAGTATCATTATTGATTTTGATATTGATGCTATTCGGTAATGAATGGCAATGAATCTTCTCCCCAAGTTGAAAAGACTTTTAAAGATGAGTCTAAATCTCTTGCCATTAGAGCTCCTTGGGAGGCCATCATTTCAGAAGCTGGCTGTGTAGCTTGAAGCTAGAGGCTGGTTGTGCTAGTTTTTCATGGTTCCTATTGTGGAACTGAATAATGGACATTTTTCTTCAGTTTGGTAGTGTGACATGCCTGTGATAATTTTATACTTGAGTGGATTTCATCTATAATCTTGCTATGGAGGGTCAACATAACTCTCATGTCACAGACTAGACTTAATATTTGACATTTTAAAAATGTAGTTGTTAGATATTAAGAAGCATTTTTAAAATTTAAGTTCATTTATTTTTTGTTGGAGGATATTGCTTTACAATATGAGGATGAAACATGAAACATAAAAGCATAAAACTTTTTTAAAAAAGGTTTGTTTAATATTTAGAAAAGGCTTCTCTCCCTAAACCTATATCACACATTTCATTTTTTATTGTGCGTTTCTTCCCTCCTACTAGACACAACCAAACAGAGGAAGAAGTCCTCAGTAATTTTTGCATTTTCTAAAACAAAGACCCAATAAGAAATGATAAATAGTGACTTGCTGTTTCTTTTGTTTTATAAATGTATGTATGAAAAGTGAAAGTGTTAGTTTCTCAGTCATGTCTGACTCTTTGCGAACCCGTGGACTTCAGCATGCAGGCCTCCCTGTCCATCATACTCAAACTCATGTCCATTGAGTCAGTGATGCCATCCAACCATCTCATCCTCTGTCGTCCCCTTCTCCTCCTGCCCTCAATCTTTCCTAGCATCAGGGCCTTTTCAAATGAATCAGCTCTTCGCATCAGGTGGCCAAAGTATTGGAGTTTCAGCTTCAACATCAGTCCTTCCAGTGAACACCCAGGACTGATCTCCTTTAGAATGGACTGGTTGAATCTCCTTGCAGTCCAAGGGACTCTCAGGAGTCTTCCCCAACACCACAGTTCAAAAGCATCAATTCTTCGGCACTCAGCTTTCTTTATAGTCCAACTCTACATCCATACATGACTACTGGAAAAACCATAGCCTTGATTAAACAGCCCTTTTTTGACAAAGTAATGTCTCTGCTTTTTAATATGCTGTCTAGGTTGGTCATAACTTTCCTTCTAAGGAGTAAGCATCTTTTAATTTCATGGCTGAAATCACTATCTGCAGTGATTTTGGAGCACAGAAAAAGAAAGTCTGACACTGTTTCCACTGTTTTCCCATCTGTTTCCCATGAAGTGACGGGACTGGGTGCCATGATTTTAGTTTTCTGAATGTTGAGCTTTAATCCAACTTTTTCATTCTCCTCTTTCCCTCTCATCAAGAGGCTTTTTAGATCTTCACTTTCTGCCATAAGGGTGGTGTCATCTGCATATGTGAGGTTATTTATATTTCCCCTGGCAATCTTGATTCCAGCTTGTGCTTCTTCCAGCCCAGCACTTCTCATGATGTACTCTGCATAGAAGTTAAATAAGCAGGGTGACAATATACAGCCTTGACATACTCCTTTCCTATTTGGAACCAGTCTGTTGTTCCATGTCCAGTTCTAACTGTTGCTTCCTGACATATTTCTCAAGAGGCAGAGGGTCTTTTCAGATGAGTCAGTTCTTCATGTGAGGTGGCCAAAGTATTGGAGTTTCAGCTTCAGCATCAGTCCTCCCAATGAATATTCAGGACTGATTTCCTTTAGGATAGACTGGCTGGGTTTACTTGCTGTCCAAGGGACTCTCAAGTGTTTTCTCCAGTGCTAGCAAAGTAATGCTAAAAATTCTCCAAGCCAAGCTTCAATAGTACGTGAACCATGAACTTCCAGATGTTCAAGCTGGATTTAGAAAAGGCAAAGGAACCAGAGATCAAATTTGCAACATCTGTTGGATCATCAAAAAAGCATGGAACCAAGAAAGACTATACTGCAAAGTCATATTATCTGTATCCTTCCTGGGTAGGATTGTTCTGAGAAACTCAGTAAGGGAGCTAGTGGTCACAGAGGCAGCTATGAGAGAAAAGTAGTAGAACCTTGTAGAGTAAGCCATCCCACTGATTAATTCTACACCAGCAGTATAGTCTTCTCAAAGAATTGGCCAATGTCAAATATGTTCATGCCATATTGCCCATTAGTTTAATTCGTAAGTTGTCACAAACTCATGGTCATTTCTAGATATTAGCAGCAACACTGAACTGCAGTTTCTAATCTTTGAATTCTTGCAAGGAGAGGATGAGTAGAAGAAGAAAGAATTTGGTCTGTAGTTTTCTTGAATTACCAGAATCAGTTAATTTTTAATTTTTGAAACTCTCAGCCTTCCTAGTAGGCTGCATTTAAAGTCAAAGTCATTTTTGTCTTAACTTAGAAAATTCTTTTAATATTCAGGTTAAATCTGAGTAAGTTTGAAAATCATTTCTGTAAGTTGACAGAAAATGTTTGAAAATGCAGTTTTGTGGACTGCCATCTTTAATAAAGATAAGTTTATATATAAAAGGAATCCTTGTTTCATACCAGGCATAAATTATTGGATTGTATATGCTTACATAACATCACAATATATATTATGAAGAAATTCTACTTTAGTAGTTATATGTCAGAAAAGGAAAACTTAGACCCAGTGAATCTGGAATTTAGTGGAAATTTTTAATTTAATTTAATTGAGAATTTGAGATACAGATTCATATGTTGTTGTATGAAATAATATAGAGATTTTTGTTCACTTCACCTACTTTGCCTCAATAATAGCATTTTGAAAACTAAACTATCAGAACCAGATATTGACATTCATACAATCCAGCAATATTGTTTACATTTTTAGTTTTACTTGGATTTTTTTGTGTGCTTTTGTGCCTTAAGTTCTATACAATTTTGGCATCTGATTGGGTTGTTATATCCATCACCACAGTCAAGACACCGAACCACAAGGATCTTTCCTGTTGCTCTCTTATGATCTAGTCACCTCCCTCCTATCATCTCCCTACTCTGTTTCTGAGCCCTGGGATTTCAACTATTAGTTCATTTTCTATTTTTAAAATTTTATAATTTCAAAAATGTTATATAAATGGAATCATACAGTGTGTAACATTTTGGGATAATTTTTTTTTTTTTTACTCAACATAATTCTCTGACAACTTATCCAAGTTGTTGCTGGTATCAGTATTTTGTTGTTTTTTATTGCCCAATAGTTTGCCAAGGTATATATACACTGCAGTTTATTTATCATTCACCTGTTGAGGGACATCTGTGATGATTGTAGGTTTGGGCTATAGCAAATAAAACTGCTGTGAGTATTCATTTACACATTTTGTGTGAACATAAATTATTTTTCCTCTGGAATAAATGCTCAAAAATACACGTGCTGAAGTTATATGACTATGCAGTTTTAGTTTTATAAGAAATTGCCAAGCTATTTTCTAAATGACTGTACCATTTTGCATTTCTTCAACAGTGTGTAGTTGATCCAGTTTCTCTACATTCTCTCCACCATTTAGTGTTGTCACTGTTTAAAATTTTAGCTTTTCTGATAGGTATATAGTGCCTAACCCTGATAACTAATTATGTTGAACATCTTTTTATGTGCTGATTTGCCATTTCTATTTCTTCTTTGGTGAAGTGGATGTTCATGTCTTTGCTTATTTTCTAAGTAGATTTTTTTTTTTTTTAATTTGTTGAGCTTTGAATTTGCATATTTTAGATACTTGTCCTTTGGTATGTATGTGGATTGCAAATGTTTTCTCCAAGTCTCTAGCTTGTATTTTCACCCTTTTCACATAGACTTCCACAGAGCAAAATATTTTTTTTAATTTGATGGTATCTAATTTATAAATTTTTCCTTTTATGGATTATGCATTTGTTTAAGAACTCTGTACCTAAAGGTATTTTTTTTCTGTTTTCTCTAAAAGTTCTTTCCCCAGCCTTATTGAGAGATAACTGACATACAACATTTTATAAATTAAAGGTGTGTAATGTGATGATTTGATATATATAATATATATATATATATTACAAAAAGATTATCACAAAGAATTGACATATCCATCATCTCACGTGGTTATCTTTGTGTCTGTGTTGGTGGAGGGGGTGCTTTTAAGATTTATTCTCTTATCAACTTCCAAGTGTATGGTCCAGTGTTGTTAATGATAGTCACCATGCTGTATATTAGATACACAGAACTTATTCATATTATAACTGAAGCATCTTATAACTTCTACCTTGTGGCAACTTTGACCCATTTTTTAATTTACCCTCCTCGGGCAACCACCAATCTATCCCTGTGAGTTGTTTTTTCTTTTTTTTTTAGATTCCACATCCACATGTTAGTGAGATCATATAGTATTTGTCTTCCCCCTAACTTATTTCAGTTCATTTAGCATAGTGCCCTCAAGTTTCATCCATGTTGTCACAAATGACAGGGCTTCCTTTTTATGGCTGAATACTCCTCCTTTGTTTGTATGTGAAGGTGTATATATGTGTTTTCTTTATTCATCTCCCAGTGGACAGGTAGGCTATTTCCATGTCTTCTACTAAGTTGTTTCAGTCGTGTCCAACTCTATGCAACCCCATAGATGGAAGCCCACCAGGCTCCCCTGACCCTGGGATTCTCCAGGCAAGAGTCCTGGAGTGGGTTGCCATTTCCTTCTCCAATAAATGAAAGTGAAAAGTGAAAGGGAAGTCGCTCATTCGTGTCCAACTCTTAGCGACCCCATGGACTGCAGCCTACCAGGCTCCTCCATCCATGGGATTTTCCAGGCAAGAGTACTGGAGTGGGGTGCCGTTGCCTTCTCCAATTTCCATGTCTTAGGTATTGGATAAACATACCTCAGTGAACATGGAGATGCAGATATGTCTTCAACACAGTGATTGGGTGATTCTATTTTTCTGTCCTAAAGTTCCTAATTCTATCCTCTCTTATTGCCACTTTACTGTTGAGCCCATCCAGGTAGATTTTTATTTGTTATATTTTAAGTTCTGTGTTTTTATTTGATTCTTTTGCAAAACTTGTTGCTGATATTTTTATATTTTCATTTATATCAAGTGAATTTATAATTGATTCTGTAAGCATTTTTATGACTTGCTTATACAGAGTGAAGTAAGCCAGAAAGAAAAACCCCAATACAGGATACTAACGCATATATATGGAATTTAGGAAGATGGTAACAATAACCCTGTGTATGAGACAGCAAAAGAGACACTGATGTATAGAACAGTCTTATGGACTCTGTTGGAGAGGGAGAGGGTGGGAAGATTTGGGAGAATGGCATTGAAACATGTATAATATCATGTATGAAACGAGTTGCCAGTCCAGGTTCGATGCACAATACTGGATGCTTGGGGCTAGTGCACTGGGACGACCCCGAGGGATGGTATGGGGAGGGAGGAGGGAGGAGGGTTCAGGATGAGGAACACATGTATACCTGTGGCGGATTCATTTTGATATTTGGCAAAACTAATACAATTACGTAAAGTTTAAAAATAAAATAAAATTTAAAATAAAAAATAAAAACCAAAATAAATAAATAAATAAATAAAAGTCTCATCAGATAATTTGAACCAGCGGATTCATTTCAATTTTGACATCAATCGATTACTTTTTCTCATTCAAGTTGTAATGTTCTTGGCTCTTATGAGAAATGATTTCCAATTGTATTGGGACACTTTGTGTATTATCTTAGCAGTCTCCGGCTTCCTTTCAATCTTTCATTTTAGCTAGAAGTGCCCCATTTTAGTTCTTGCACATGTGTTGTGACCTACTTTTTCTTGCCATGCTTTGCAGCTTGTGGGATCTTAGTTCCCCAGTCAGCGTTTGAACCCAGGCCCACGGCAGTCAAAGTTCAGAGTCCTATTTACTTGACTGCCAGGGAAGTCCCGTGTTGTGACCTACTTTTGTCCACTGCAGTTCCAGTGACAGTTTTCAGACTGTTTACAGTATTACTATGGTCTTCTTTGTTTGTCTCATGCCGTTGGAGTTCTCACTAGTTCTTGCCGCTGCTGTCTGAGGAAGTAAAAGGGCTTTCCCCTAGCTGGGCTGCCAAGCATCTCTCATTGGAGAGGGAGATGTGGTGGGATCCTCTTACCATGACCTCTCCCACTTCCCTAATATCTCGGGGGTAGTGAGGAGATCCTCAGGTCACTGGGGACAAGGACCTTTCCTAGACTGTGTCATTCACTGTGACTGGGTTTATTTTTCCTCTTCTGCCTGTTTGTTCCTAGTAAGACTTTGATTCAATATTTTGTAACCTTTTATCTACATACTTCATCATGTATAAAATATCCTTAATTTGTAACATTAGATAATTATTTGTTTAATCAAATGCATAGTGTTCTTGGGTTTCCACACTCCTGTGTTTGTGTGTATGAGTTTTAGGTTGAGAAAACCAAGAAAAAGTCAAAACAACAATAGCAAATAGATGTTTTCATAAACAAAGTTTTTTCATGTGGGGGCCTAGTGGCTCAGATTAAGAATGCCTTTCTTTTAAATATGCATCCATTAATGTTAAACACTACAACATATTTTCAAAGTTGACCTACTGTCATCATGTCAGGGTCTTGAACAAAATAGACTAGACTCAATTTAAAACAGTATTTAAATAAGAGATCTAGCTTTACAACTTTATTTGCATAATTTTATGGTTTGCAAGCATTTTCCTGCACATAACCAAATGTAATGATATAAAAATATGTTAAAAACAAGGAAGATGTCAATAGATTTAGATTTACAGGTTTAAAAAAACTCAGAGGTTAGATGATTTATCCAGTATTTCTAAGCTAGTAAATGCAATGGTTGGGATATATATTTAGGTCTCATTTTACATATATGGGAAGTGATGGGATCCCATTTCCTAAAAATTGTTTAAGGTGAAAATAGATGATATATGCTCATTTTG
Organism: Bison bison bison; assembly: GCF_000754665.1. Classification (NCBI taxonomy): domain Eukaryota; kingdom Metazoa; phylum Chordata; class Mammalia; order Artiodactyla; family Bovidae; genus Bison; species Bison bison. Next base: position 2,790,003 of record NW_011494832.1, on the reverse strand, counting down.
AACAGAGACAGAAGAACGTGACAATGAATCCCTTAGATCCTTTCCAATTTATCTTAGTTTATGTATTTAACTTTTTTAACAATTAACTCGGAGAAGGCAATGGCACCCCACTCCAGTACTCTTGCCTGGAAAATCCCATGGATGGAGGAGCCTGGTGGGCTGCAGTCCATGCGGTCACTAAGAGTCGGACACGACTGAGCAACTTCACTTTGACTTTTCACTTTCATGCATTGGAGAAGGAAATGGCAACCCACTCCAGTGTTCTTGCCTGGAGTATCCCAGGGACGGGAGAGTCTGGTGGGCTGCTGTCTCTGGGGTCGCAGAGTCGGACACGACTGAAGCAACTTAGCAGCAGCAGCAGCAGCAACAATTAACTAAAAAGCTGAGTGCTTGCTTGACTTTTTTTTTTGAAATCTAAATTAAAAAAAAAAAAAAAAGCAGGGGCTGTATTAGGAGAGAACATTAAAAGTAATGGCACTTATTTTTATTTTCTGAAAAATAAAAAAGTTTCCTTAATAGGCAAATGACTTTTTGAGGGTCACCATAACTGCATCCAGGATTTAAATGCTATTTCTGAGTTGGCAGCTCACTCTGCTGTGTGCCAAGCATAAGATACCTGGTTCAGTGAGCAAAATGTGCATCATGTCACTTTGAAGAGAAAGTCATGTCTCATAGGATGCATTGTCAACAAGCCTGATGAGATATAGTGCTGGTGGTCTGATTCTCTCTTTAGATGTGGTTTGGCTTTTGAGTCTTTTTGTTTAATTTTTTTATAATCTGAAGAAATCATAGCTTCTGGCTACTCTGTACTATTTGAGTAGTTAAACAAGCCTGACTGTTGGTTTTCCAATACTAAAAGGATCTACAAAATAAGTGAAATGACCTTGGGCATTATTTCTAATACCCATTGTAATCATTGCTAGATTTAAATTTGAGGGTTACAGACTTGCACATTTTAATGTGGGAATTTCTGACAGGCAATATTGGAATTTATTAGACTCTCCTTTGCTTAATTTTGGACCTAGGGAATGAGTGTTACTCACTGATTTAAAGAGTAATTCTCTTTAATAGAGTAAAACCTCATGGCAGAATTCCACAGGGATATACCGGTATCTAGTCCATAAGAGTCATGTTGTGGGTTGTAAAATGGTTTTCTGAAAATTTGGTGGCACATTGTATATTTCTCCTATTGAAGAAATAAAGGACTTCTCTGACCATTTTACCTATTTTTCTGTCAATGCCAGTGTTGTAGTCATGTTTTTCTGTACTTCAGAAAGTGGTTAAGCTAGTACCACGATGCTGAAGCTGAAACTCCAGTACTTTGGCCACCTCATGTGAAGAGTTGACTCATTGGAAAAGACTCTGATGCTGGGAGGGATTGGGGACAGGAGGAGAAGGGGACGACAGAGGATGAGATGGCTGGATGGCATCACCGACTTGATGGACATGAGTCTGAGTGAACTCCGGGAGTTGGTGATGGACAGGTAGGCCTGGCGTGCTGTGATTCATGGGGTCACAAAGAGTCAGACAGGATTGAGCAACTGAACTGAACTGAATCTTAAATAGCAGTTGTTTTATTTTGTTTCTTTTAAGGATGGATACATTGTAAAGATTTTAAACTTTGGGAAGTTTCTTAGATCAAATTTGCTTTTCTGAAAATTAATCAGTGTTGTGAATAAAAAAAATGCATTGGGTGTTTTGTTTACTTTCAATTTCAAAATGCATTCCTGTTTTTTTCTTTCTTAATGTTTAAATTGTACAGAGGAAACCCTGTTAGGGTAATGACTTGCTGAAGACAGGTGCTCTCCCACTCATCTTATTAGTTGTGATTGCTGATGTAGATTGTTGTGGGGCTGAGAGGTTTGTAACACAGCAGGTTATTCATTAGCAATTCCAGGATAAAAAAATAGAAAATAATTTGAATCTTATGATTGTTTTACTTTCTAAATCCATAGTGTGTGTAATATTTTAAATTCCTAGATACTCCATGCATTTCTGTTCCTAAATTAGAAGTATTCTCAAATAACCCATTCTACATATTATTATTCTACAACTCCCAAGAATACTATTGTCTATGTAATATGTTATAAATATAATATAATGAACAATACAAAGTTACATCCTTTCAGCCAGATGGGCACTATAAATATATATATAAGCTTTTACATTTCTGATAGTTTCTTAGGATACCCTCTGCAATGTCACCTTCTACAGACTTTTAAAAGGACATATATTGATATGCATAATCATATTTGTAAAGACTCAACATATTGTTGATTCAGAAAATGTTAATCTCTCAAATATGGTAATTTAGTATCTTTCAAAATTAAGTTTAACACTGTTGATTCCATGTCTTAAAATGTTTATGTACCTGAGAATTATTTTATATTTGATTTGGGGAAAAATCATCAAAATGACAAATTTATTATGTGAAAGCCACAACTATCTGGGTTGCCTTTTGAATAAGCCACTGACTCAATTCTGATCAAAGCAATAATGTCTGTCCATTGTTTTCATTAGGGGTTCTAAGCGTGTTCTTTCCAGTGGCAATAAGCTTGTTTCTCTAAATTTAAACTGCATACTTGAAACACTACTAGGAAGTTAAGAAAACTATAAAAACTGATGGCTAAAATATCACAGAGATTAACAGAGAAAGTTCTCATTTTTTAAATGATTTTTTTCTTAATTTTCTATTTTCTCTCCTGTTATTTTCATAATTCCTTTCTTTACAATGTATTTTGAGTCTCTGAATATCTATTTCCTTGACTTTAAAATGGAGATATTAATAATAGAACCTACCTCATAGGGTGGATGAGAGGATGAAATAATGTATGTAAAAGTGCTCAGCATACTAAGTACTAATCCTGGCATACTGGAAGGGCTTAACAAAATTGCTTCCTTGGCATTATTATACATTTTGCAGGACTCTGCTCCCAATTCTAGAACCTGTTCAAAATTCTAAAACTCAGCTACTATGAGTCACTCTTGGTAGAGCTTATACATTGTAAACTGGATTTTCTAAGTTGAATATTCCTTGAATCTGAGCATTGTAGTTGTATTTGCAACCTTATCTGCTAGGATAAGATACTCTTAGATCTGAAGCTAATAGTTGCTGTACCTTATTTGTGAGTAATGTATCTTTAAATTCTACCATACTTGATGTGGTGCAGTTTAGTACTCCAGTAGAAACCCTATGGAAACAGTCCTTCCAAGATGAGCAGGGTTTGGGCAGCCAAGTTGTAAATTCTATCTATCCCCCTCATACCTCTTGGAAATGCGAGCATAGCCTGATGAGCATTTTCTTGTTAAAGAGGTTTTTGAATTGAATGGAAGTCTGGGCTAGATGACCTCTAAGAGATCTTCCTGCCAGTCTGCAGCAGGTTCAAGGAACCAGGGATTGACAAGGCTGTGTTTAGGAGTCCACCAATAGAATGTTTCAAAGTGATTTCTGCTTGACTGACCACCATTTCCAAAATTACCACTCAGTTAAGATTTCCCAAATGAGGCAAAGCTGTTTGTGTATGCTTCAAATCATCCATGTCTAACTTTGCATAACTGACATTCTGGCTTTGCGAAGAGTTTATGAAAATTCAAAGATTTATTTTTGGCAGTCCTATAAGCATGAAGAGTTGCTAAATGTGTTCTTCATTTAAAAGATAGTGATGCTTCATTTATTTTCTAGCAATAGGTGCGTTCTTTCCATCTTTAATTTATATATGGCTTTATCTTATAGCCTCTAGAGCTGCAGAAAAAGTAGTCAACATTCCCGAAAGGGAGGACTACACTTCAAAGGAAACAAACAAACAAACAAACATAGATTTGAATCTATAATTGAAAACATAATATTTGAATAAACAGATTAATACATTTAATCTACTCCCATATGCCCTGTGACCATACAGGTTTGAATCATTGAGAACAGTGAAATAGTTGACATTTTTAATCACTCACCATAATGCCTGGTACTTTAAAGTATTGAAACCACGGGAAGAAAGATTTAAGGTACATGCCAATCTGTAAGTGCTTTAGCTTTTGTAAATTCTGCATAGTACAAACTGATCTGTGTTCCTTAAAAAGTGTCCATCTTTCACATTGAAATGCTTTTAAAAGTTTGGAAACATTCCATGAATTGTAATAATTTTGTGCATTTTCACAATACCAGAGCTTAATTTGACATTTTAATCATTTTAATTAAAAAATCTATTTCAACCTAAAGTGATACATCTGACATATTATAATAATTCATCTATGGTAGTTATGGAATTATGCCTAGAATAACCTGTTCCCTTTATAATTTTTCTGATACATGGATAAATATTAAGTAAATTATTCAGTTTTTCTTCCAAGCACTGTTTTCATTGAGAAATCCCTATGGACTAGTAAATGGTGAATTTGACATCACTATTTTGGTACAATTCTGTAATGACTTCTGTTACAGCTAATTGTAAGCAATTAAAATTTGTAAAGGGAAAATTTTAATTTTAAGAAACGTTTATAAGATGTATAAAAAGGCAAACCAGAGCCACCTCTATTATTTTATTATAAAATCCTAGTTCCTTTAATTCTATGATATCTTAAAATGTCATATATAAAATAAGATTAATTATTTACCATCAGTTGTACAGTATAACATTTTTTTAATGTTAGAGTTTATTATTTGTTTTATATAATAATTCTTAGTTTTGTAATCAAGGCCACTGTTTTATTTTCAAATCTGTGTTAATCTTTAGGCATGTGGCTTTCCTTGGTGGCTCAGATGGTAAAGAATCTTCCTGCAATGCAGGAAATCTGGGTTCCATCCTTGGGTCAGGAAGATCCCCTGGAGAAGGGAAGCGCAACCCACTCCAGTATTCTTGCCTGGAGAATTCCATGGACAGAGAAGCCTGGTGGGCTACAGTCCATGGGATCACAAAGAGTCTGACATAACTGAGCAACTGACATTTTCATTTCTGAGTAAAGCTGTATTTTATGAAATGAAATCAATTAATTACATAATATTCTACTCCTTTTTTTAAAAGCTGTTTAAACTTGGTTTGTTCTCTTGTTTTGTACAATCAGCTAAGCAAAAGGAAACAGGTTTTCTTTTTTCCCAAAGGCGTCTTTCTGAACCACAGTTTTTAAACACAAAAATATTTAATAGTAATTTCTCAGTAACAGACCAAAGTATTTAGAATGCGATAGAAAGAAAAGGGAAGTGGTTCTTATCTGAATTCAAAGTTTTAATAGGAAAAAGACTACATTTAATCCATATCCTTGAATCTCCCTCAAAAGTAATCCTACTGTCAATTTAGTTTTCATTCAGCTCATCCTCTTAAATATTTAAGCCTTTGTCACTCAAACATTCAAAGGAAGATGTATGCCAAGAGTTCTTTTTCTTAGTTTTTTCTTTTTTATATTCTTAATTACAACAAAACTTTAAGGTAGGAGAGGGACTGATTTTGGAGATTAATTTGAATAATAAGAAAATTAGGCAACATCATAATTATCATTTTTTCTCAGATATTTTATATTTATAATATTAAGTCTGTTTATATTTTACAAAATATACCTGAAAACTAAATAAATTCTATTCTTGTTTAGGGATTTAAGTAGGAGGCAGAGTATCTAAGGTTGAGGAAAAAAACCCGAGCTTCTAACAACCTGTTCCATCATTACCAGATAATTTTGACTATTTGTGTGTCTCTGGCATTAGTATAAAGATTTAGCTGAACAGATCCCCAGTATTCCAGTTTTTAGGTCTCAGAAGCACTGTGTACATACTGTGTACACCCTAGAGAAATGTGACAGTTTTTCTCTTCTTAATTTCATTATATGACTTTCTGTATTTATGCACTGGTTTCCTTGTAAGTTTCATTTGAGCTACTAGAGTGTGAATCCTAAAAATGCCTACTATACAGTCTTAATTTCAAATTCTAGAACTTCGCATCAGTTTCTATAGCCTAAACACGAGAGAAGAAAACAGAATTGATTGAATGCCTGTCGTTGTGTGCCAGGAGCTATGCTAGAGCATGCATCTTTCGTCTTAATCCTTCAAAAACAGACTTGTGAAATGAGTGGAGAAAACAGATTCTGAGTGTAAGTACCTGGTTCCAGTTCACAAAGCAGCTAGACGATAGAGTTGGGATGAAAGCTCAATGTTATTGAGTCTAAAGTTCATTCTATTTCCCCAAACACCAACGGGAAAAGAATGAAAGCTTCAATTAATGTCATAATCAAAAACATGTGGTATTCTTCATGAAATGGGTCAGTACACTGTAGCAGTTAGAAGCACAGATTATTAATTCATGCTGTCCAGCTTTGATTCCTGTATGCCATCTTTAAACCCTGTGGCCTTGAGCAAGTTCCTCAACCTTTCTAAATTCCCCTTTCCTACATGTAAAACGTGGATGATAATAGCAGCTACCACACATAGTGCTATGAGGCTGAAACAAGCCTTCAGTTCAGTTCAGTTCAGTCGCTCAGTTGTGTCTGACTCTTTGTGAACCCCACGGACTGCAGCACACCAGGCCTCCCTGACCATCACCAACTCCCGGAGTTTACTCAAACTCATGTCCGTTGAGTCGGTGATGCCATCTAACCATCTCATCCTCTGTCGTCCCCTTCACCTCCCGCCCTCAATCTTTCCCAGAATCAGGGTCTTTTCCAATGAGTCAGTTCTTCACATCAGGTGGCCAAAGTACTGGAGTTTCAGCTTTAGTATCATTCCTTCCAAAGAAATCCCAGGGCTGATCTCCTTCAGAATGGACTGGTTGGATCTCCTTGCATTCCAAGGAACTCTCGAGAGTCTTCTCCAACACCAGAGTTTAAAAGCATCAATTCTTCAATCAAGCCTTAGCACATAGTAAGAGACAGCTATTATTATCAGTTGTTCTTAATTTTAACTAGACTGGTCTTTGGAGGCCATTTTATTTAACCTCTTCTTTTTCTAATTAAGAAGCTGGGGTCCTGAGAAGTGGAATGATTTGCCCAAGGTTACAAAGACAGAAACATCATCTAGTTATCCTAACTTTCAATCTGGTGTTATACTTGTAAGCAAAAACAACATTCAGAGGATAATGAATGCTGATACTATATTTAGAATTCATTTGCATTATTTTATGAATCCCTCAGCTATTTCTGAAATGTGCCTATTTCTATTAATGATAGTATTATCTAGTTGTAAATTTTTATGAATATTGATAAATGGAATAGATCAACACATTATGAATATACTGCTATATTTTAAAAGTCCATTAAATTTAAGGATAACTTTTTTTATGTACAAACAAAATATTACATGGGAATGGCGAATGAAAAATAATGGTAAAAATTAAGAACTATTTTACTTAAATGTGAGCGTTTTTTTTACGCTAAAGAATTTAAGACTTAAATATTTGTCAAAATTAATGAAGTAGAGCAGAGCTGTTACTCTCTCCTGTTGTATTAAATGGATTGGCTTCCTCTGCGTTGCACATTTTGTCCAAAAGAGAAAAGATCACAATGATTAATGCACAAATATTTATGTTGTTAAAGTTTCAAAAGTGATAAAACTGTTTTCACATCAGATTAGAAGTATTTTTTTTTCTTCTGGAAAAAAGTAATGAACTACATAAATATAAAAATCAAAAGTGGCTGTAAACGGTGAATGTTGCACTTTCCCTGAAAACTTATTTTTCACTGATAGAAGAAAAAAAGCAGAAAACTGATCTTTTTGGCTTGTAAAAGCTTAGTTGAAAATAGTTTCTAGACTTCCTTTCAAATTAATACTCAGCACACAAATTACTGAGTGCTTACTTTGTTTAAGGCAATATGCTAGTTGCTGGAGACACTAAAACTTATAAGACATAGCTGTGACCATCGAGGACATTACAAAGACTAATTATATTTTTTGGTCTACCTTGTTGCTTAGTTACAACTTGAAGTTTCTAATATAGCATCAAATGTTTTGGCTAGTAAATACAATAGAGTTGAAGCAATATCAGAGCATATATACTAATTAAATGGTCTCCCCGTATTACCATGCTCTAATTACATTAAATAGTATCAGAGGTACAGTTAATTTTCACTTCAAAAATCATTGTAATTTCTTTTATTGTATAATTAAACTAAAAGAGCTGTAATACATTCAAACAGAGCCTGTGCAAGATTACTTAAATGAGAACATTTTGCTTTGGGGCAAACAAATAAACATTTCCAGAAAATGCAAGTAATCTCTTAATTAGACAACATCCACAGATTGTGAAAATGCTTATTTATTTCATTGATAAGATTATATATCATTTGCCTATTTACTTTTATCAAGTATACCATCTTAATATGTTTAAAATAGAGTAAAAAATTGTGCCAACTAGCACACTTACATTTTTATAATACGGTAAAAGATTGTGCCAACTAGCACACTTTTAAATCAGATTTTATAGGGCAAGTTTCCCCTCATTATCTAAAGATAATTTATTGTCACCAGAGAATGATGTATATAGTGAAGCTGATTGGTATTGAAACTCCTAAATAATATGGCACATAAATAAATGTCCACACATACAAAGATATATGTGAAATATTTCCAAATAAAAACTGTACTCATATTTTATCTATGATTTTAAATATCTATGATTTTTCATGTTTCTCAGACTTTTCAGTTGAACCTTACTGAAGGGATTAAATAGAGTGTAACTCTAAGGAATCCTTTCAGTAATAGATGTGTTAACATTAATGGGAAAGTGAGGTCTTTCAAGGAAAATTTGGTCATTTGGATATGCAACAATGGGGTTCAAGTGAAAGCGAAAGTCGCTCAGTCATGTCCGACTCTTTGCAACCCCATGGACTATACAGCAGTCCATGGAATTCTCCAGGCCAGAATAGTGGAGTAGGTAGCCTTTCCCTTCTCCAGGGGACAACCCAGGGATTGAACCTAGGTCTCCCGCATTGCAGGTGGATTCTTTACCAGCTGAGCCACAAGGGAAGCCTGGAGAGATATATAGTAGAAGAGACAAGAAAGCAAGATCAGATCCCTGAATGGTGAGATAATCCATGTGCTGTGTATGCTTTGTTGAAAAGATAAGAGGAAAAATTAATTACTGAGCTTCAATTAGGCTGTTGAGACAGAGTCCTTAAGATAAGAAACAAGAATGATCTCTAGGGTAGCAGAAGTGAAGAACAAAGACAACACAGAAAGAGTCACTGGGTTATGGAAAAACAGGGACTTAAGGCTAGAGTAATTAAGGAAACATTAAGTAGGGGGAAATGAAAACTTTTAGTGTCTATTACATATCAGATAATTTGATTAAAATTATGAATATTACATATTATAGTACATTTGACAGCAAAGTTAGATCAAGCACTGTTTGTTTTAGTGTGCTATTTATTTTTCTATAAGATGTTTATGTGATAGAGGGGCACAATTATTTATTATTTCAAATAGCATATATTTATAGAACAGATTCTTTGTAAAATAAAACACTAAACCATGTTAGGGCATAAAGAAAATAATAAAGATTGAGAAGCTTTCAACTTAACATAGGAAAAAAATGAAGATTATTGGGATCAAGAATTGATGGAGTCATGGCCACAGATAAAGAAATGATATTACTTATAGGGAATCTCAGAACCAATGACTTAAGAAGTTTAAGAGTTCTAGAGTCTTTAGACTCACATAAGCTCTATTGCAACAATATATTTGTGTTACTTTCATAGATGTGGATGCATTGAGAAACAACTGTATAGGAAATGTCCTTTGCCCTCAAGGAAGAGCTGGAAAACTCACTCATGCACCATGTTCTCAAGCCAGTGTGTATTTGTGTAACCAAGAGCTGTACAAAGGCAGAATGAGAAATCATGTCTGCTTAGGAAGATCAGGTGGGATATGAGGAAAGGTTGACACGGGCTCAGCCTAGGAATGAGAAATATTCCAACAGTGATAAACTGGAAGAGGAGCAAAAGCCGGGTGCATAGGGTTTAGCAGACTATGACTTAAATAGAAAACTAGAAGCACAGATTTTCTTTAGAGGATTAGTGGATTAGGAAGCTGGAGAAAGACAAGATGCAGGCTGCAGAGGGCCTTGAGTACCTAGAAAAGGCTTGATACTTTATAGGGCAGGTAGTACTGAGTAGGGGAAAGGAGAATCAAAATGCTGCTTAGGGAGATATCTTTTATCACAGGTCTTAATAGAAAGGAGAAAAGAAAAACAACTCTTGGTAAAATGTTATCATCCTAAAGTGTGTACTCTCAAAGTGTTAGTAGCTCAGTCATGTCTGACTCTTTGCAACCCCATGGACTGTAGCCTGCCAGGCTCGTCTGTCCATGGAATTCTCCAGGCAAGAATACTGGAGTGGGTTGCCATTTCCTTCACCAGGGGATCTTCCTGACCCAGCGATGGAACCTGGGTCTCCTGCATTGCAGGCAGATTCTTTAGCGTCAGAGCCACCAGGTCAGCCCTGTATTTTCAAAATGAACCTCAGGTTTTGTACACGGAAAATTAAACCTCAGAAGTACATTGATTTTTCTGACAGGTAAAATGTTCATAAGAAATTATGGGTATTCACAGGGACATTTGAGAATAAACAACAACATCTGTTAATAAGTGATTTCCTAATGAGATTAAAACTATCAGTAGGAAGTGCTTTGTGGGAAAGGCTATAGGAAATGAAAATAAATTCTAATTCTTACTTGCTAATTAAGACAAAATAGCACCTTCAGAAAAATCAGAGTGGTTCATATTACTGTTCTCTCAAGGAAGATGGACTGTTTTGTTCATCTCATCCTACTGAAAAATTGTCTATTCTTACTTTGAATTTTACTAACTAAATATAAGAATAACTTTAAAAAGAGTAAAATGTAGAAATGTTTTAACATGAGCACTCTAATAATGAAAATTATTGCCAAATTATTTATAATAACCTTATATTTTTTAATACGTCTTCACATTTGGTAATTTCCTGTGCAACAGTGGGACTAATGTGTGTACTCAGTTGCTTCAGTCATGTCCAACTCTTTCTGACTCTATAGACTGTAGCCTGCCAGTCTCCTCTGTCCATGGGATACTGCAGCAAGAATACTGCAGTGGGTTGCCATTTCCTTCTGCAGGGGATCTTAGCAACTCAGGGATCAAACCTGTGTCTCTTAAATCTCCTCCATTGGCAGGAAGGTTCCTTACTACTAGCACCACCTGGGTGGCCAGTGGGAATAATGGATAAGAGTGATTTTCTAGGGATTAGGAAGCTTCCATAGCCTCTTACCCTTCTCCATCAGAGGGGAGACAGAATGAAAACCACAATCACAGAAAACTAACCAATCTGATCACATGGACCACATCCTTGTCTAACTCAATGAAACTATGAGCCATGCCATGTAGACCCAAGACAGATGGGTCATGGTGGAGAGTTCTGACAAAATGTGGTCCACTGGAGAAAGAAATGGCAAACCACGTCAGTATTCCTGCCTTGAGAACCCCATGAACAGTATGAAAAGGCAAAAAGATAGGATACAGAAAGATGAACTGCTCAGGTCGGTAGGTGCCCCATATGCTACTGGAAATCAATGGAGAAATAACTCCAGAAAGAATGAAGAGACTGAGCCAAAGCAAAACCAATGCCCAGTTGTGGATGTGACTGATGATAGAAGTAAAGTCCAATGCTATAAAGAGCAATATTGCATAGGAAACTGGAATGTTAGGTCCATGAATCAAGGCAAATTGGAAGTGGTCAAACAGGAGATGGCAAGAGTGAACACTGACATTTTAGGAATCAGCGAACTAAAATGGACTGGAATGGGTGAATTTAACTCAGATGATCATTATATCTACTACCGTGGGCAAGAATCCTTTAGAAGAAATGGAATAGCCATCACAGTCAACAAAAGAGTCTGAAATGCAGACTGTATGTGGATGCAATCTCAAAAATGACATAACGATCCCTGTTCATTTCCAAGGCAAATCATTCAATATCACAATAATCCAAGTCTGTGCCCTGACAGTAATGCTCAAGAAGCTGAAGTTCAACAGTTTTAAGAAGACATACAAGACCTTCTAGAACTAACACCCAAGAAAGATGTCCTTTTCATTATAGGGGACTGGAATGCAAAAGTAGGAAGTCAAGAGATACCTGGAGTAACAGGCAAATTTGGCCTTGGAGTACAAAATGAAGCAGGGCAAAGGCTAACAAAGCTTTGCCAAGAGAACACACTGGTCATAGCAAACACCCTCTTCCAACAACACAAGAGAAGACTCTACATGTGGACATCACCAGATGATCAATAGTGAAATCAGATTGATTATATTCTTTGCAGCCAAAGATGGAGAAACTCTATACCGTCAGCAAAAACAAGTCCAGGAGCTGACTGTGGCTCAGATCATGAGCTCCTTATTGCCAAATTCAGACTTAAATTGAAGAAAGTAGGGAAAACCACTAGACCATTCAGGTATGACCTAAATCAAATCCCTTACAATTATACAGTGGAAGTGACAAATAGATTCAAGGGATTAGATCTGACATATAGAGTTCCTGAAGATCTACGGACAGGGGTTCATGACATCATACAGGAGACAGGGATCAAGACCATCCCCAAGAAGAAGAAGTGCAAAAAGGCAAAATGGTTGTCCAAGGAGGCCTTACAAATAGCTGAGAAAAGAAAAGATGCGAAACACAGCGGGGGAAAGGAAGGATATAAGCATCTGAATGCAGAGTTCCAAAGAATAGCAAGGAGACATAAGAAAGCCTTCCTCAGTGATCAATACATAGAAATAGAGGGAAAAAACAGAATGGGATGACTAGCGATCTCTTCAAGAAAATTAGAGATACCAAGGGAATATTTCATGCAAAGATGGGCACAATAAAGAACAGAAATGGTATGGACATAACAGAAGCAGAAGATGTTAAGAACAGATGGCAAGATTACACAGAAGAACTATATGAAAAAGATCTTCATGTCCCAGATAAACACGATGGTGTGATCACTCACCTAGGGCCGGACATGGAATGTGAAGTCAGGTGGGCCTTAGGAAGCATCACTACGAACAAAGCTAGTGGAGGTGATGGAGTTCCAGTGAGCTATTTCAAATCCCAAAAGATAATGCTGTGAAAGTACTGCACTCAATATGCCAGCAAATTTGGAAAACTCAGCAGTGGCCACAGGACTGGAAAAGGTCATTTTTCATCCCAGTTCCAAAGAAGGCAATGCTAAAGAATGCTCAAACTACTGCACAGTTGCACTCATCTCACACACTTGCAAAGCAATGCTCAAAATTCTCCAAACCAGGCTTTAATAGTACATTAACTATGAACTTCCATATGTTCATGCTGGATTTACAAAAGGTAGAGGAACCAGAGATTAAATTGCCAACATCCGTTGAATCGTTGAAAAAGCAAGAGAGTTCCAGAAAAACATCTACTTCTGCTTTACTGATTATGCCAAAGCCTTTGGCTGTGAGGATCGCAACAGGCTATGGAAAATTCTTCAATAGATAGTAATACCAGACCTCTTGACCTGCCTCTTGAGAAACCTATATGCAGGTCAGGAAGCAACAGTTAGAACTGGACATGGAACAACACACTGGTTCCAAATCAGGAAAGCAGTTCATCAAGACTGTACATTGTCACCCTACTTATTTAATTTATATTCAGAGTACATCATGCGATAAAGCACAAGCTGGAATCAAGATCTCCTGGAGAAATATCAATAACCTCAGATATGCAGATGACACCACCCTTTTAACAGAAAGCAAAGAAGAACTAAAGAGCCTCTTGATGAAAGAGGAGAGTGAAAAAGCTGGCCTAAAACTCAACATTTAGAAAAAAAGATCATGGCATCTGGTCCCATCACTTCATGGCAAATAGATGGGGAAACAACGGAAACAGTGAGAGACTGTTTTGGGGGCTTCAAAATTACTGCAGATGGTGACTGCAGCCAGAAATTAAAAGACACTTCCTCCTTGAAAGAAAGCTGTGGCCAACCGAGACAGCATATTTAAAAGCAGAGACATTACTTTGCCAACAAAGGTCTGTCTAGTCAAAGCTATGGTTTTTCCACTAGTCATGTTCTTGCCTGGAGAATCCCAGGGACAGGGGAGCCTTGTGGGCTGCTGTCTGTGGGGTCGCACAGAGTTGGACACGACTGAAGCGACTTAGCAGCAGCAGCAGCAGCATGTATGGATGTGAGAGATGGACTATATAGAAGGCTGCACACTGAAGAAATGATGCTTTGAACTGTGGTGTTGCAGAAGAGTCTTGAGAGTCCCTTGGACTGCAAGGAGATCCAACCAGTCTATCCAAAAGGAAATAAGTCCTGAATATTCATTGGAAGGATGATGCTGAATCTGAAACTAAATACTTTGGCCACCTGATGTGAAGAACTGACTCAATGGAAAAGACCCTGATGCTGGGAAAGCTTGAAAGCAGGAGGAGAAGGGGATGACAGAGAATGAGTTGGTTAGATGGCATCACCAACTCCAGGGACATGAGTCTGAGTGAACTCTGGGAGTTGGTGATGGACAGTTAAGCCTGGTGTGCTGCAGTCCATGAGGTAGCAAAGAGTCAGACATGACTGAGTGACTGAACTGAACTGAACTGAATTTTATTGGCTGGGAAATAAGTGATCCAAATGGAGTGTAAATCTTGATCTCTGGCATATTTAAGATGCTCATATGACCGCATATAAAAGCTGTTATTAGCATGTGTAATCTTTGGAATCAAGCAGGGATTCAACCTCAATTTTTTTTAAGTATAATTCTTATTTTCATAATTTTAGATTTTTTTAGAATATACACAGGAATGGAAAGAAGTAGTATGAAAATTTATCGGTTCTTAAAATATGCCAGCAAATTTGGAAAACTTAGCAGTGGCCACAGGACTGGAAAAGGTTAGTTTTCATTCCAATCCCAAAGAAAGGCAATGCCAAAGAATGCTCAAACTACTGCACAATTGCACTCATCTCACATGCTAGTAAAGTAATGCTTATAATTCTCCAAGCCAGGCTTCAGCAATAAATGAACCATGAACTTCCTGATGTTTAAGCTGGTTTTAGACAAGGCAGAGGAACCAGAGATCAAATTGCCAACATCCGTTGGATCATGGAAAAAGCAAGAGAGTTCCAGAAAAACATCTATTTCTGCTTTATTGACTATGCCAAAGCCTTTGACCGTGTGGATCACAATAAACTGTGGAAAATTCTGAAAGAGATGGGAATACCAGACCACCTGACCTGCCTCTTGA
>NW_011494832.1:2774299-2774720 GCF_000754665.1 Bison bison bison | reverse complement strand
GATGACACCACCCTTATGGCAGAAAGTGAAGAGGAACTCAAAAGCCTCTTGATGAAAGTGAAAGTGGAGAGTGAAAAAGTTGGCTTAAAGCTCAAGATTCAGAACACGAAGATCATGGCATCCGGTCCCATCTCTTCATGGGAAATAGATGGGGAAACAGTGGAAACAGTGTCAGACTTTCTTTTTTGGGGCTCCAAAATCACTGCAGATGGTGACTGCAGCCATAAAATTAAAAGACGCTTCCTCCTTGGAAGGAAAGTTATGACCAACCTAGATAGCATATTCAAAAGCAGAGACATTACTTTACCAACAAAGGTCCATCTAGTCAAGGCTATGGTTTTTCCAGTGGTCATGTATGGATGTGAGAGTTGGACTGTGAAGAAGGCTGAACGCCGAAGAATTGATGCTTTTGAACTGTGGT
>NW_011494832.1:2770261-2774173 GCF_000754665.1 Bison bison bison | reverse complement strand
TGAGAGCCCTTGGACTGCAAGGAGATCCAACCAGTCCATTCTGAAGGAGATCAGCCCTGGGATTTCTTTGGAAGGAATGATGCTAAAGCTGAAACTCCAGTACTTTAGCCACCTCATGCGAAGAGTTGACTCATTGGAAAAGACTCTGATGCTGGGAGGGATTGGGGGCAAGAGGAGAAGGGGACGACAGAGGATGAGATGGCTGGATGGCATCACTGACTCGATGGACGTGAGTTTGAGTGAACTCCGGGAGTTGGTGATGGACAGGTAGGCCTGGCGTGCTGCTATTCATGGGGTTGCAAAGAGTCAGACATGACTGAGGGACTGAACTGAACTGAAACTTAGAAAATCCAGTCAGTAACATTTTTTTATATCTCAAGAGAACATCAAAATTGAGACTCCAAAATCTGGTCTCTTTATTTCTAGTGTTGATACATGAATGAATTTTCTAGGGCTGCTGTAACAAAATACCACAAATGTAGTCACTTAAGAGCAACAGAAATTTATTATTTCACAGTTCTAGAGACTGAAAATCTAAGATCAATCTGTGGACAGAGTTGGTTCCTTCTGAGGACTGTGAGTGAGAATCTAAACCATGACTCTTATCTACCTTCTGGTGATTTGGTGGCAATCTTTGGCATTATTGGCTTATGTAGCATCACCTTGATCTCTTGTCTTCATCTTCACATGGCATTTCCCCTGTGTCATTGGTGTCCACATTTCCTCTTTTAATAAGGATACCAGTCGGATTGGGGTACACCCTACTCAGTATAACCTAATCTTAACTAATTACATCTGTAGTGATCCTATTTCCAAATAAGATCACTTTCTAAGATAGTGGGATTTAAGTCTTCAACATATGGATACATTTTAACGTAATTCAACCCATATCAATATGTAAATAAAATATGAATATTGGAAGTTTTTGAGTGTCATCTTGTAGATCATCTACTCAGTTTAGATCTTCTGTCTCTTATAGTTAAATGGAGAAATTAAAGATTCAGAGGCAAGTTTTATCAGAAGTGTTTTCCAGATGCACCCAAGGTCTCCTTGCTGGCTTCCCTAACATCAAACTTTACTCTAGCCTCAGTTCTCTAGCAAACTCTTTACCTGAGTCATCGGGTGAACTCTAAGGTGAAGTATGAAGTTTGGCTGGTTATGATTGTCAGTGTAGATTAATACCTGATAAAAATACATGTTGAAATTCTCATACTTTGCTATCAATATTATTGTAAATGTAAAATTTTTCTTAAAATTATTATTATTACCAGCTGAGCTACCAGGGAAGCCCAATAATCTCATTAAAGTGATAGGAACTTTCTCCAGGAGATGCACATGTGACATTTTGCCTATAACTGAACAGGGCCCCTGTAGCTCATTCAAACAGACCCTCTTGCTTTACACACCCCAGGTTAAAGACTGTGGTTTAAAAAGTTCTTTGAACTTAGGTCAGAATCTCTACTATTTATCTTGCTAGTCAGAACCACAGGTATTACTAAATTTTCTGATAGAAGGAAGGCATCTAAAATAGCATTCACAGTCCATCTAAGCCATCTCTTACTTAATCTGATGTGCAGTAGTGGCAATTTCCAAAGTCTGGTCCCCAGCTTCTTCACATCAGAAACACCTGAATTCCTATTAAAAATGGAGATTGCTTTATTTGTTTTTAAACCACACACTGGACCAAAGGAGACAAAGGCAAATTCAGCATCGGGGTTGTGCCCCCTGCTTCTGTAAACTATGTATAGCCGTAACACCTAAATTGTCCCATCTGTATTCTTACTAAAGTGAAACATACTAGTGCTACAGCAGTAGTTTGTCAAGTGGAGTAATTAACCATTATGAATCCAAGAGTTGTTTTTTTTTTTTTTTTCTATTTTATAATGACTAACATTGGAGAACACTTAGCCAGACATTGAACCACCTTGACATCCCTTTCTTCCCTTGAACACTCGCTAGCAGCTGGTAAGGTCTTCACACCCTGATACTTTAATTTTTTGCCTGGTGACACTGACATTAAGTATTAGTGGGGACTGTTCATCCCAGGACAGCCTGGAATGTCCTTCCCTTTGGCTATGGTCAGGCCCTAATTCACTGTCACTTTGGAGTTGAGGTGTCCTTTTTTTTCTTTCCTTAGATCCTATATTCTAACCATTAGTACAAATAAATATTTTTATACAGAAAAAAAAAAAGAAAAAGGCTTGACTGCATGTCAAAATGATGGGTGGACACTATCACAAAGGGAAGTATTCTGATCATTACAGCTCAGCCATCACTTGTCCTAAAAATAGGTAGATAGATGTTCCTGGGTCACTAGCTTCACTCTCTTGCGTATAGCTCAGCATGGTAGTGATGCTGAAGTGAGCACATTTGGGATGTCTGACCAGTAGGCAGATACCACTTTACAGTTAAGGATTCAGTCATCCTTGTGGCAGGTAGGCAAGACTGAATCCTGTATCCCGTCCTTAGAGATTAGAACAAGCTTTGTGGATGAGCATCATCCAGCATAGTTTTCTCTGTAGACATTATGGCTTAATTTGGACAACAGAGAGCACTTTTGCCCAACAGATTTTCACTATCATGTTTTTTCAGCATGTGATTTAATAGGCCCACTCCAGTGTTCTTGCCTGGAGAATCCCATGGACGGAGAAGCCTGGTAGGCTGCAGTCCATGGGGTCTCACAGAGTCGGACACGACTGAAGCGACTTAGCAGCAGCAGCAGCAAGGCAAACATATGTCAAGGTTTACAAATTAAAGTCATCACTTTAACTGTATCAAGAAAGCAGATAATCTTTTTTCAGATTTGAACCATCTTCATTCAAATCTGGTTATATCTCTTTCTGTACTGTTGACTTGCACTATAGCTTCTCTTTGCAATTTTCTTTATCTTCATATAAAGTGAAACCCTGAGCATGTATAGGACTGTGTTCAAGCTATTTAATTTGCTACTCAGACCTCTGAAAGGCCAATGCAGCAGAAACTCATATACTCGAATTTGTTATTTCACATCTGTAGAAATCACAATGAATTTCATAGTGGAATGCACAATATAAAATGCCCATAATTTCACACATACATTAAGATATAAATATCACTTGAAAATTCTGTAAATTTGAAGACTTAATGAACTAAATGGATTTGGATTATTTCTCTAATAGAGGTTTTTGTATTGGGGAAAATAAGTAGAGAGTAAGGTTCCTAGTTACCAAAATCCTCAATAGATTTCAGTTAACATTTCTTTATTTGTAACCTAATAACCAAAAATATTATCTTATTTTAAGTTAGCATTTTGTGAAATTCTTCATTTGAAATGTATTTCTATATTATATAATTCTGGGTTTTGAAATTTGTGAGATAAATTTATTCATCTTTTGCCTGTTAAGGATGTAATAGTATCCTTAAGATAATAGTTAGCTAAGAATCTATTTTCAGTTCAGTTCATTTCAGTCACTCAGTAGTGTCCAACTCTTTGTGACCCCATGGACTGCAGCATACCAGGCTTCCCTGTCTGTCACCAACTCCCAGAGCTTGCTCAAACTCCTGTGTATCGAGTCAGGGATGCCATCCAAGCATCTCATCCTCTGTCATCTACTTCTCCTCCTGACTTCAGTCTTTCCCAGTATCAGGGTCGTTTCAAATGAATCAGTTCTTTGCATCAGGTGGCCAAAGTATTGGAGTTTCAGCTTCAACATCAGTCCTTCCAGTGAATATTCAGGACTGATTGCTTTTAGGATTGACTGGTTTGATCTCCTTGAAGTCCAAGGGACTCTTAAGAGTCTTCTCCAACACCACAGTTCAAAAGCATCAATTCATCAGTGCTCAGCTTTCTTTATGGTCCAACTTTCACATCCATACATGACTACTGGAAAAACCATAGCTTTGACTGGATGGACCTTTGTTGGCAAAGTAATG
>NW_011494832.1:2750851-2770161 GCF_000754665.1 Bison bison bison | reverse complement strand
CTTTGTTGGCAAAGTAATGTCTCTGCTTTTTAATATGCTGTCTAGGTTTGTCATAGCTTTTCTTCCAAGGAGCAAGCGTCTTTTAATTTCGTGGCTGCAGTCACCACCTGCAGTGATTTTGGAGCCCACCCAAAATAAAGTCTGTCACTATTTCCATTGCATCTATTTGCCATGAAAGTGATGGGACCAGATGCCATGATCCTAGTTTCTTGAATGCTGAGTTTTAAGCCAGCTTTTTCATTTTGAACATTTGTGAGATTAGTGCAATTGTGTGGTAGTTTGAGCATTCTTTGGCATTGCCTTTCTTGAGATTGGAAAGAAAACTGACCTTTCTCAGTTCTGTGGCCACTGCTGAGTTTTCCAAACTTTCTGGCATATTGAGTGCAGTACTTACACAGCATCATCTTTTAGGATTTTAAATAGCTCAGCTTGAATTCTATCACCTCACTAGCTTTGCTTGTAGTGATGCTTCCTAAGACCTGCTTGTCTTCACACTCCAGGATGTGTGGCTCTAGGTGAGTTATCACACCATCATGGTTATCTGGGTCGTTAAGGTCTTTTTTGTACAGTTCTTCTGTATATTCTTGCCACCTCTTTTTGATGTC
Organism: Bison bison bison; assembly: GCF_000754665.1. Lineage (NCBI taxonomy): Eukaryota > Metazoa > Chordata > Mammalia > Artiodactyla > Bovidae > Bison > Bison bison. Next base: position 2,769,556 of record NW_011494832.1, on the reverse strand, counting down.
TTCTGTTTCTGTTAGGTCCTTACCATTGCCAGTAATATATTTTAGGTTTTCCTTTATTTTATATACTTTTTACTACTTTTCTGATGTTATGTTGTTTGGGTTTTGTACCAGTTTTTGCAATTTTATATTATCACATATATTTTGCCTATCCGTTTATAATCTCTTCCTTTGCTTCAATGTTTATACTGTATTTTCCAATTTTTTTCTTCGTTACCTTGTGAGTTCTTTAGCTTTTTCCAAAATGTCATTAATATCACAACAGTATGTTTTTTTTTCTTTTTTATACATAAACCATGTTGCTGATATTCACTTAAGTATGGTGGGAAGAAGTGAAATGCAGGTTGAAAACATAGCATAAAAGACTGCTCTGAGAAAAGTAAATTATGCTAAAATGATTGTAGCTATTTCCATTTGGTTAAGAGTATTGGAGTTTCAGCTTCAGCATCAGTCCTTCCAATGAACACTCAGGACTGATCTCCTTTAGGATGGACTAAAGGAGTCCATCCAGTCCGAGGGACTCTCGAGAGTCTTCTCCAACACCACAGTTCAAAAGCATCAATTCTTTGGCACTTACCTTTCTTCAAAGTCCAACTCTCACATCCATACATGACCACTGGAAAAACCATAGCCTTGACTAGACGGACCTTTGTTGGCAAAGTAATGTCTCTGCTTTTTAATATGCTGTCTAGGTTGGTCATAACTTTGCTTCCAAGGAGTAAGTGTCTTTTAATTTCACAGCTGCGATCACCATCTGCAGTGATTTTGGAGCCCCCAAAAATAAAGTCTGACACTGTTTCTACTGTGTCCCCATCTATTTCCCATGAAGTGATGGGACGAGATGCCGTGATCTTAGTTTTCTGAATGTTGAGCTTTAAGCAAACTTTTTCACTCTTCCTCTTTCACTTTCATCAAGAGGCTTTTGAGTTCCTCTTCACTTTCTGCCATAAGGGTGGTGTCATTTGCATATCTGAGGTTATTGATATTTCTTCCGGCAGTCTTGATTCCAGCTTGTGCTTCTTCCAGCCCAGTGTTTCTCATGATGTACTCTGCATGTAAGTTAAATAAGCAGGGTGACAATATACAGCCTTTTCCTATTTGGAACCAGTCTGTTGTTCCATGTCCAGTTCTAACTGTTGCTTCCTAACCTACATATATATACCATAGCAGTGAACTAAATATTTGAGGAGATACAAAAGAGGTACATGATGGCAGCTATCATGTCAATTAAGGTATCATTTGAACAACAATAAAAATCTCATTTGAAAGCATGATTCTGTGTAATAAATTGTGAGAGACAATATATGAATAAGTTCTAAATCAAACATAATTAAAATTTACAGTGAGATTTTTCAGATGTTGGGAGCTGACATGACCATTTTTCTATTTTGTGATTCTTAAACATGTCCACTGACATTTATGAATATATAAGTATTGTGCTAGATGGAAATGGATAGTAGATGAATAATTGGATGGCAAATTATTTCATTGTTTACCCATAATGTATTATCATAAAATTTGGGAAAATGTTAAGGTGGTTACTTTAAAATTCTTAGATGATCGTATTGATTTGCTGTTATTTTTTAAAGCAGATTATTTTCTTCTGTGCTGTGCTGTTCTGTAAACTGTGCTTAGTTTCTCAGTCATGTCCCATTCTTTGTGATCCCATGGACTGCAGCCTTCCATGCTCCCATATGCATGGGTATTCTCCAGGCAAGAATATTGGAGTGGGTGCCATGCCCTCATCCAGGGGATCTTCCCAACCCAGGGATCAAACCCAGGTCTCACACGATGCAGGTGGATTCTTTACTGACCGAGCCACCAAGGAATCCCTATTTTCTTCTACTTAAGCTGAAAGTGTTATTGTTATTATAAATTAATTGATGTTCGTATATTTTACCTTTTTTTTGTATTTTTACATCAAGGGAAAGTGTTTTAAAATGACTCTGGTTATGAAATTCATTAAACATCCAATAAAATCACCTTATGCCTACATCAATAATTTAAGTGTATTTGAATGTCATATTTTAAGACCTTGTTTATTAACTTGGTGAAATAATATACACTATTTAATAATCTGTGCATGTATTACATGATTCCCAAGTGTACTTTCCTTTATTTAAAAAATTATGTTTAAAATGGGACACATTTTAATGATCCTACATTGAACTTGCATCCTTAGTTTTTCAAAAAAGAAGAAAAGACAGCCCCATATGTAAGAATAAAAGGACTTAATTTCTATAAAGTTAGGAAAAGCAGAATTTGTATTATAGATTCAGTTTTTATGATTTAGAAAAGCTCAATGAATGAGTTTCCTTCTGACACCAGATTTTTAAGACTACCCTTGAAAGTCCCACTGTAACTGAGCTTTCTCAAAATGATTTTTATTATGTGGTGTTTCCAAACATGGGAAGGGGTGGAAATTATAGGGAACTTGGAAATATTGGTATATTCCTAATAGCAATAATGAACTGCTACAAAGTGGAGTGAAATTAAAATTATAAAAGTATTTTAAACTTTTAAAGTTAGATTTTGTGAACAAGAGATACTGAAGCTTGAAAGGCTACAGGATCCAAAAGTCTGCACATAAAACAAATAAATAAAATAAATATTTTCAGTAGAGTAGTTTTATATATATAGGCTTTATAATAAGAGACATCGACCTGATTAATATGTAACTGTAGAAAAGTATATGGCAACAATGCATCTTATTTTATGACTTTAACTGTGATTTAGAAGTCAAGCTATATAAGCTTCAAAAGGAAATCTCTTTGGGTCTTTGCAGATGATAGATTAGAATTCAGTTTGTCGGAAAGAAGTAAAATGAACAGAGAAGTGTACCTGTACATCAAGAAGATATATACCTTCATAGAAATCCATGGGCTAGAAAGCCATGTGTAATATAATGTATCATTAACATAAAAGAACGGTGGAGTGGAATATTGCCTGGTCAAGTGAAGGGTGTTGATATCTCTTATCAGGATCTTAGTAACGTGTAATTCAGAATAGGGACAAAACAGTCATCTAATCATGTATGCATTAATATTTTTGATGAATATTTATTAAGCTTTTTATATAACTGTCAGGCAGTGGTAACTATGTTCATGGGGATTTCAGTCTGGTTGAAATTGTCTTTTAGTTCTGCTTCAAGAAAGTATATATCATGCCCTGATTATTGATGATTTCAAATATATATGAGAAATAATAAGTAACAGCTGCTGTTTATTGAACACCATTTTAAACACTTTTAAAGATATTAATGACATTCCTTTTCTTCTTACACTAATTAAATTTGTATTTATCTACAAAAAATAAAGATAAAAGAATTTACTTACTTAATCTTCACGGTGACTTTATGAGATAGATGCAACTGTTTCCATTTTATATTTGTGGAAATGGAGGCACAGGAAGCTAAAGTAGCTCGTTCAAGATCAAACAGCTAGTAAGTGAATGAGTAGGACTTTGGCCCTAGGAAGTAGAGAATATGGAACTCATATTCTCAGTTACTGGTGAACTGGTTACTTGTGGCATTATTCTGATTTATGAGTAGATCCCCTGGAGAAGGGCATGGCAACCCATTCCAGTATTCTTGCCTGGAAAATCCTTTGGACAGAAGAGCCCGCTGGGCTACAGTTGATAGGGCTACAAAGAGTTGGACACACCTGAGCAACTTAGCAGGCAGCGTGCACTCATAGGAGTATTAATACTAATTGAAAATACTTAGCTTATCTTAATATTTATAATATTCTTCCCCCAATATACTGGATATGGTTATATTAATACCCAGTTGTGACTATATTAATATTGTTTGTAGAAAACATATAATGGAGATTTTATAATTTTAGAAGACATATAGCTATGATTCATAGTCAAGGACAGTAAGGTGAATCTAACTTTAGAAACATAAGTGTAGTCACCAAAGAAACAATTATGGTCCAAGCTGAAAGGAAGAAAACACTTGGAAAAAATGTAACAGCGATCTAAAGAGATTCAGCTTTAAAAGACATATTAGTAAGACTAATAATAATGGATGAAAAGTTTTAGTTAAGAAATGGGAAAAGTGCATAAATTATATGTAGTCATAGTGTTTAAAAGGAATAATGTTCTAAGAGGATTTGCCATACCAATGATTTTAGGTGTCTCCATCCACATAAATTATAATTCAAGAAATTGAAAGAATTGACAGACTTATTTAAGGAATATTTGCTAGTATATTGAGTAGGATATTGTTGTAAGTATTTAAACTTATTACATTAAATTCTCATGTCTACTTTTGAGGATATGTGTTATTAATATTGCCATTTACAGACAAGGAAATGAAACTTGAGAAGTTAAATATCTGGTCTAAGTTGAGACAGCTTTAAGTGGCAGAACCACAATTCAAATGTACACAAGTTCCAAAGTCAAGCCTTTGATGGCCCTATTTGACTCTAAAACACCAGTCTTGATGTCCAAAACTACAAAAATGGTAATGGCTTTCAGAGCTTGAATTCTATACCCAACAAAATATTAAACCCTTGTCAAGCAATTGCTTGTTAAGATGTTAGAAAACAGTACGAATAAATCCAAATGCTTTAAAAATGGATTGGTAAGCTGGTAAATAAGGATGATACTATAAATATACTATTTATGGAGTTTAGGAGGTCAGTTTATGTCATTTATTGAAAAAATGAGTGCTAAAGGAAGATGTGATTAAGCTGTATCTAAAATAAATTGGTTTTTAGATTGGTAGGAATTGAGGAAAGTAGGTAGTATTGAGGCTGGAATGAGAGCAGTAGTGAGTAGGCCTATGCTAGTCAATATTGTTACTTTTTTCAAATCAAAGATATGTAGAAGATATGTATATGATCAGCAAGGTTTTCATATTTATATGTGTCAAACATTAGGGGAAGCTATTTAGGGGAAGCTATTTAATCCCTGTATACATAGCTAGTGGCTTCCCTGGTGGCTCAGAGGTTAAAGCGTCTGCCTCTAATACAGGAGACCTGGGTTCGAGCCCTGGGTTGGGAAGATCCCCTGGAGAAGAAAATGGTAATCCACTACAGTATTCTTGCCCGGAGAATCCCATGGACGGAGATGCCTGGTAGGCTACAGTCCACGGGGTCGCAAAGACTCGGACACGACTGAGCGACTTCACCTTCCTTCCTACATAGCTAGTATTCTAAAGGGACAATGAATTTACCTAAAAAAGAAGAGAATTGAAAATAATGAATGTAAAATCCAAATTTGGGTTTAAAAAGATAACTACTTAAATACAAGAGAAGGGATGTCACACTTATCAAGAGTTGATATATAAATAAAATATCTAGAATTATTAGATTCAAAGCACAATATTAATGTATTGCAACTTGCCTGCATAATAAGTCGCTTCAGTCAAGTCTGACTCTTTGTGATCCCATGGACCGTAGCCCACCAGGATCCTCTGTCCCTGGGATTTTCCTGACAAGATTACTGAAGTGGGGTGTGATGCCCTCCTCCAGGGGATCTTCCCAACCCAGGGATTGAACCCACATCTTTAGCATCTCCTGCACACTGCAATCAGATTCTTTACCACTGAGCCACTGGGGAAGCCCCAAATATAAGTGATTTATGGCTTTAATCAAAATATGTTGTATGAAAAAAAGGAGCTACTATTTCAGATGTACTCTGTACTTATTAAACAGTACCTAGGACCCCTTGGATCCTGTGATTGTCCTTGACTCTACATTTAAGAGCATCATAAATACCTGGAATCTAGTCTGGAAATCAAGTGTGGCAAAACTATTTGAAAAAGATGGGAGTAGTTTGCCTGAAGAAGCAAAATAGAATATGGTATCTACCTATTAAGTGTTTGAAGGGTTACCAGGGAGAAAGGAGATAGTTTGGTTTATCACATTTTCCTGCACAATTCCAGAGTTCAAAATACTGTGGAGTGAAAGTGATAGAGCACTGGATTGTATTTCAATTCTAGGAAGACAACATTAACAGGAATTGAATCTTTACTTCCTATAGTGGTGAGCTTTCCATCACCTGAAATGGCTGTGTGAGAACATCAGTACAAATCAGTCCTTGTAGCCTGATCATGCAACTAAGTCTTTCTGAGCTTCAGTGGGAATGATGATGGTACCTTCCTCATGAAGTACTTATGAAGATTAAAGGAGATACTGTGTGCTTAGGGCTTAATGCAATCCCTTATATATATAAAGTGCTAAAAACATCATACTTATTTTTATTACTGGATGACCAGTTTCCAAAGAGAGTACTCTAGGGAAGATATCTGTATCATATAGAAATGGAACTAGACAACTCTAAGTTGCCTTCCCTATAATTCCATGACTCAAATGTTGTGAGGCCATTGCACTTCTGTAATTTTCATAAGTATATTTATATCATGATTATTAATACTTTGAGGAAAACATTTCAACCTTTCTGGTCCATTAATGGAGAAGGCAATGGCAACCCATTCCAGTACTCTTGCCTGGAGAATCCCATGGACGGAGGAGCCTGGTGTGCTGCAGTCCATGGGGTCATGAAGAGTTGGATACGACTGAGTGACTTCACTTTCACTTTTCACTTTCATGCATTGGAGAAGGAAATGGCAACCCACTCCACTGTTCTTGCCTGGAGAATCCCAGGGATGGAGGAGCCTGGTAGGCTGCTGTCTATGGGGTCGCACAGAGTTGGACACGACTGAAGCAACTTAGCAGCAGCAGCAGAAGCAGTCCATAAATAAATCCATGGTATACAAATCTATCCCTAGAGTAGGAAATGGCAACCCACTATGGTATTCTTACCTGGGAAATTCCATGGATAGAGGGGCCTGGCAGGCTTTGGTCCATGGGGTCATAAAGAGTCAGATATGTAACTAAAACTGCAAAGCAATACAAATCTGTATGTGAAAGTCAATGTATAGGAAGTAGCCTAATAAAGTTATGGTTCCCATATAACTATATATCCCTAAATTTGTACATTGGCATTTTAATTAAACATGATACATATAAGCACTTCTGTTATTATTCTGACTCAAATTTTAAAATTTCTGAATATTATTGGTATCTGCAGTTGTCAATTTTCCTGAAACTAATACATGAAATACATAAAAATGCATATAGATATAAAGTTGTTTATATAATTGATGAAACACTATATTAAATTTCTTATTTATATTGTATTAGAGAAACATTAACATACATTAGGGCATGTAAATGACTTTAACTGGATTGCTGTGCCATGAAGAGTCACTTCAGTCATACCTGACTCTGTGTGACCCTATGGACTGTAGCCTGCTCCTCTGTCCATGGGGTCCTCCAGGCAAGAATATTGGGTTATAAAGCCTGTAAATACAGTAGCTCTCAGTTTTCTCCACCAAAGGCTTGAAAGGGAAGCGATTGTTTACTTCTAATAGTTGAAGCTATCTTTTATTCTGAAATGCTCTCAGATACTGGTACACACACTCATCCTCCAAACCTGCTGCCAATTCCTTCCTAGTTCATGTGAATGATAGACTCAACAGACAACAAAGCAAATACTCTATATAATTGAGAATTAAAGTATAAATTAATATCAGAATTATTTTCACGTATTCAGAGTAAACTGACATGAAGGAATGTCTAACAATGTAAAAAAAGAAATAAATAAACGTAAGGAAATGATTTGAAATAGATTTATGATGCACTTGAATTAAAATGTTTTAGTAATAGCAGTCTTTATTGTGTATTTTGCTGCAGATATTTCTGCTAAATTTATTATATTTTGTATTTGATATGTATCATTCTATATACTATCTAAAATTTAAGGTTCACAATAATCTTAACGATTTCGACTTCATGTATGAGAACCTGAAACTCAAAGAAGTCGAGTAACACCCAGAATAATACAGCTGGTGAGTGAGGGTGTCGTCTAAAATCTTGACTCAACACCCATACACTTAACATCTACCTACCACTCTTTACTAAGAGCCACAAACAGTTTGACATCAACAAAGAAAATAATCCTCATATAAAGTGACTCTCACTTGTAAATATCAGTAAGATGCAGGTGATTTTTGCCAATATGCTACAATGAGACAAGAGGTGTTTGGTAATTTTTCATGACAAGATTAGTTTGTTCCCTTTTTTCTTATTTGGACAATAATCTAGCATTTAAAGGGCTTCCCAGGTGTCACTAGTGGTAAGAACTTGCCTGCCAATACAGGAGATATTAGGAATGATGGTTCAATCCCTGGGTCAGGAAGATCCCTTGGAGGAGGGCATGGCAACCCACTCAAGTATTCTTGCCTGGAGAATCCCCATGGTATTCTGTAGCCTGATGGGCTATAGTCTATAGGGTCACAAAGAGTTGAACCCTTTGTGACTTCAAATGATTGAAGTGATTTAGCATGCACTCATTTCAATAAACTATTCTTGAATAATTCACTAAAGCCCACCTATCAGAGTGCTGTTTCATTAGCTTTTGGTATTTTTGTGATCACTCTCAATTTTAGCAGCTTTAGGTATGTGCATAAGTTTGTTCTTTAAAAAAAGAATGACTGGGTGAACTCCTAAACTTTGAGGTGAGAGATTACTTATATCTCAATTTTCAATGTGTTGTGTCTTTAACTAAGGTGTAAGATGACTTTCTCTGCATAAAAACTATTAATATTTAATACATTGCTCCTCCATTTAACAATCTCCAAATAATGCGAAAAGAGTAAAAATAATGCTTTGTAATTTATGTAGCACACGTCTCCATGGAGCCCAGAGGATTTAGTTGACAGGGTCTAAAAATGACTTTGTCAGGGAGAACAAGAAACTGATATTATCATAATTATTCTGCAGGTATTGAAACTGACACTGAGTCCATATGTAGCTACTAATGAACATTTTGCAGTCAAAATGATATGGATAGCTTCCTCCAGTCATCTTCATGATCAATAATGACCATCCTAAGAAATCATACACAGAGTTCTTATTTATTTTTTGCTTACAGAGAGAAACTGAATGACAGAACAATACATTGAGGATTCAGTATAATACTCAATATTATTGGAGTGATGTGGCAATATTTTGTATTATTTCACTTTGCTTTGGCAATATTAGAATGTTATACACATATTCTTTCTTCTTTTAAATAACTCAGTTGCCAAAAGTCATGGGCCAAAAGAATTGTATTTATAAGTAGGCTTCTAAGGCAATAAAACAAATTATCTAATGAAATGTTACAATTTGTTTTATTAAAATAAAGTTTTTGTAATATGAAAAGGCAAACCCTGCAATGTTGTGTTGTGAATTGAGATTTTATAAATTCACAGTTGCCTTATTCAAAGTGGGAAGCATTGATCTGAACAGTGGTGAAATGGTGACCCTAATCTGTATATTTCTTACTTTTACCTTCTGTCTAAGCCAGGCATTCTAAATAATGGGTTAAACCTCTGTGTGTGTGTGTGTGTGTGTGTGTGCATGCGTGCGTAGTTTGTGTAAAATATACCAGAGAGAGAATAGCTCCAGATTTTGTCACTGGTTGTAAAACCTTAACATGCACCAAATCATCTTGTGGCCCTTCCAGAAAAAAAGGTTGCTTGAACCATGTCCCTAGCCTTTACAATTCAGTAGATCTGGAATAGGGTATAAGAGTTTATATTTCCATAAGTTCCTAGGTAATGCTAAATAATGCTTGTCCGTGAAGCATAGTATTAGAACCTATGGTGCAGGTAATTGGACTTCTGCTTTTTCCCTTCATATAAAAAGAAATAATTATGAACAGATAGAAATTACATGCCAGCCTGATATGTGTTTTGCAAGGTACAAGTGTAAGATAGATACTGGAGAAAGAGAAGGGAAATGAGATGTCTCTATTCAAACAGAAAAATAATAATTTTACTAAAAATTCATATAAATTCTATAAGTTATTTGTAGGCTATGCTCTCTGTTCACATTCCATTTCAGTATTTATTCAATAAGTATCTATTGATCACTTATTATTGTACAAGGACTTGCATGCATCAGAGAAAAATAAAGGATTCTTGCCTCTCTGGAGCTGAATTTTCACTTGATATTACTTTGCTTTAATGTATTAACTGAGTCTTCAATCTCATTTCAGATTTCTCTTGACCTTGTATCTAATTTCACATATATTCTTCTTTCCATCTTCCAGTTTTACCATGTAATGGGAAAGTATCAGTGTTTTCCCATTTTTGTTGCTTCTGTATCAGAGTCTAAAGTGAAGTCACTCAGTCGTGTCCGATTCTTTGCAACCCTGTGGACTGTAGCCTACCAGGCTCCTCCGTCCATGGGATTCTCCAGGCAAAATACTGGAGTGGATTGCCATTTCCTTCTCCAGGGGATCTTCCTGACCCAGGAATCGAACCCAGGTCTCCTGCATTGCAGGCAGACTCTTTAACCTCTGAGCCACCAGGGAAGCCAGAGTCTAAAGAGGGTAGCAAAGATGGTTTTGACTACTGATGGAAGTAAGGCTGCACCACTAATAGGCCTGGGTCCTTGGACTGAGACCGTTTCTTAATAAGACAAGAAAGACCACTATGGCACAGCTATTTCAGTAAAGTTGGATTATGGAAAATTGAAATTACGTGAAACCTATGAAAAAGAATTTTCAACCTTATACTTGCAGTTTGCATTTATTTGATCATTAATAACATAAACACTATATCTTACCATTCATATTGGAACATATTTTCTTAAAATAATAATAACTGTTGATGGTAAATACATATCAAAATAGCAACTTTGGGGCAGTTATGAGAAGAATGCTTTTGGAGGACAATTTGACAATTTGCAGCTGAGAGTCTTAAAACATCATTATACTTTTTGGACCACTGTATTTTCTGATCAGTTTATAGAAATTTAAATAGAGATGGGCTTATTATGGATTTATATTGATCATAATAGTGGCTTAAATATCAAAATATAGAAAATGTAGTTTAAATATCTCAGAAGAGAGTTAATTACGTAAATAATGCTATATTTATAAAATCTCACACCATTTCATCATTTAAATTATAATTTTAAAATATTTTTGGATACAAATTTAAACATTAAATTAAAAACTTTTTTTTTCCAATTCTCTAATACTAAACAGGCATTAGACAATGGAAGGAAATATATATTATATATATTAACAGTGGATCTTTCTGAATTATAAATTTTTATTTCTCTTTGCACTGTATTTTATAAATTCTATGTGAAAGAGAGGAGGTAATGAAGATAATGGCGACCTCCTTCAAAAGGTCCTGTACACGCATTGCCACAGTCAGTGCCCCTGACCCTGCAGCAGGCCACCGCTGACCCACGCCTCCAATGGAGACTCCTGGATGCTCAGAGGCAAGTCTGGGTCAGTCTCTTGTGGGGTCACTGCTCCTTTCTGCTGGGTCCTGGTGCACACAAGGTTTTGTTTGTGCCCCAGGAGTCTGTTTCCCCATTCCTGTGTAAGTTCTGGAAGCTCTATGGTGGGGTTAATGGCAACCTCCTCCAAGAAGGCTTATGCCACACCCAGGTCTACTACACCCAGAGCCCCTGCCCCTGCGGCAGGCTACTGCTGACCTGTATCTCTGCATGAGACACTCAAACACTCAAAGGCAAGTCTTCACTACCTCCACCATAGTTTGGTCTCAGGTCAACAACAAAGAGGGAATATAGCCCACCCCAAACTGGATTAAAGATGTACTGAGCATGGCCCTGGCCATCAGAACAAGACTCAGTTTCCCCCACAGTCAATCTCTTCCATCAGGAAACTTCATGAGCCTCCTATCCTTATCACTCAGAGGGCAGACAGAATGAAAACACAATCAGAAAACTAATCAAATTGATCACATGGACCACAGCCTTGTCTAACTCATTGAAACTATGAGCCATGTTATGTAGGGCCACCCAAGACAGAGGGGTCATGGTGGAGAGTTCTGACAAAACATAGTCCACTGGAGAAGGGAAGGGCAAGCCACTTCAGTATTCTTGCCTTTAGAACCCCATGAACAGTAAGAAAAGGCAAAAAGATAGGACACTGAAAGATGAACTTCCCAGGTTGGTAGGTGCTAATATACTACTGGAGATCAGTAGAGAAATAACTCCAGAAAGAATGAGGAGACCAAGCCAAGGCAAAAACAATGCCCAGTTGTGCATGTGACTGGTGATGGAAATAAAGTCTGATGCTGTAAAGAACAATATTGCATAGGAACCTGGAAGATTAGGTCCATGAATCAAGGCAAATTGGAAGTGGTCAAATAGGAGATGGCAAGAGGGAACGTCGACACTGTAAGAATCAGTGAACTAAAATGGACTGGAATGGGTGAATTTAGCTCAGATGACCGTTATATCCACTACTGTGGGAAAGAATCCCTGAGAAGATGACGTATGCCTCATAGTCAACAGAAGATTCCAAAATACAGTACTTGGGTGTAACCTCAAAAACGACAAAATGATCTCTTTGTTTCCAAGGCAAACCATTGAATATCACAGTAATCAAAGTCTATGCCCCGACCAGTATGCTGAAGAAGCTGAAATTGAACGGTTCAATGGGGACCTACAAGACCTTCTAGAACTAACACCCAAAAAGGATGTCCTTTTCATCATAGGGGACTAGAATGCAAAAGTAGGAAGTCAAAAGATACCTGGAGTAACAGGCAAATTTGGCCCTGGAGTACAAAGTGAAGCAGGGCAAAGGCTAACAGAGTTTTGCCAAGAGAATGTACTGGTCATAGCAAACACCCCCTTCTAAAAACACAAGAGAAGGCTCTACACATGGACATCACCAGATGGTCAATACAAAAATCAGATTGGTTATATTCTTTGTAGCCAAAACAGAGAAGCTCTAAACAGTCAGCAAAAATAAGACTGGGAACTGACTGTGGCTCAGATCACGAACTCCTTATTGCCAAATTCAGACTTAAATTAGGGAAAACCACTAGACCATCCAGGTATGACCTAAATCAAATCTCTTAAAATTGTACAGTGAAAGTGACAAATAGATTTAAGGGATTAGATCCGATAGAGTGCTTGAAGAACTATGGACGGAGGTTTGTGGCATTGTACAGGAGACAGTGATCAAGACCATTCCCAAGAAAAAGAAATGCAAAAAGGCAAAATGGTTGTCTGAGGAGGTCTTGCAAATAGCTGAGAAAAGAGAAGCTAAAGGCAAAGGAGAAAAGGAAAGATATAAGCATCTAAATGCCGAGTTCCAAAGAATAGCAAGGAAAGATAAGAAAGCCTTCCTCAGTGATCAATTCAGTGAAATAGAGGAAAACAATAGAATGGAAAAGACTAGATCTCTTTCTCTTCGAGAAAATTAGAGATACCAAGGGAACATTTCATGAAAGATGAGCTCAAAAAAAGACAGAGATTGTATGGACCTAACAGAAACAGAAGATATTAAGAGGTAGCAAGAATACATAGAAGAACTGTACAAAAAAGATCTTCATGACCCAGATAACCACTATGGTGTGATCACTCACCTAGAGCCAGACATCCTGGGATATGAAGTCAAGTGGGCCTTAGGAAGCATCACTATGAACACAGCTACTGGAGGTGATGGAATCCAGTTGAGCTATTTCAAATCCTAAAAGATTATGCTGTTTAAGTGCTGCACTCAATATGCCAGCAAATTTGGAAAACTCAGCAGTGGCCACAGGACTAGAAAAGGTCAGTTTTCATTCCAATCCCAAAGAAAGGCAATGCCAAAGAATGCTCAAACTACCGCACAATTTCACTCATACTAGCAAAGTAATGCTCAAAATTCTTCAAGCCAGGCTTCAATAGTACGTGAACCAAGAATTTCCAGATGTTCAAGGTGGATTTACAAAAGGCAGAGGAACCAGAGATAAGATTGCCAACATCTATTGGAACATTGCAAAAGCAAGAGAGTTCCAGAAAAAACATCTACTGCTTTATGGACTATCCCCAAAGCCTTTGTGTGGATCACTACAAACTGTGGAAAATTCTTCAAGAGTGGAAATACCAAACCAGCTGACCTGCCTCCTGAGAAATCTGTATGACGGTCAAGAAGCAACAATTAGAATTGGACATGGAACAGCAGACTGGTTCCAAATCGGGAAAGGAGTATGTCAAGACTGTACCTTGTCACCCTGTTTATTTAGCTTATATGCAGAGTACCTCATGAGAAATCCTGGCCTGGATGGAGCACAAGTTGGAGTAAACTTGCTGGGAGAAATATCAATACCTCAGATATGCAGATGACACCACCCTTATGGCAGAAAGCGAAGAAGAACTAAAAAGCCTCTTGATGAAAGTGAAAGAGGAGAGTGAAAAAGTTGGCTTAAGGCTCAACATTCAGAAAACAAAGATCATGGCGTCTGGTCCCATCACTTCATGGCAAATAGATGGAAAAACAGTGTCAGACTTTATTTTGGGGGGCTCCAAAATCACTGCAGATGGTGATTGCAGCCATCAAATTAAAAGACGCTTGTTCCTTAGAAGAAAAGCTATGACCAACCTAGACAGCATATTAAAAAGCAGAGACATTATTTTGCCAACAAAGGTCCATCTAGTCAAAGCTATGGTTTTTCCAGTAGTCATGTATGGATGTGAGAGTTGGACTATAAAGAAAGCTGAGCGCTGAAGAATTGATGCTTTTGAACTGTGGTGTTGGAGAAGACTCTTGAGAGTCCCTTGAACTGCAAGATCAAACCAGTCAATCCTAAAGGAAATCAGTCCTGAATATTCATTGGAAGGACTGATGCTGGAAGCTGAAACTCCAATACTTTGGCCACCTGATGTGAAAAACTGACTCATTTGAATAGACCCTGATGCTGGAAAGATTGAAGATGAGAGGAGAAGGGGATGACAGAGGATGAGATGGTTGGATGGCATCACCAACTCAATGGACATGAGTTTGAGCAGGCTCCGGGCGTTGGTGATGAAGAGGGAATCCTGGTGTGCTACAGTCCATGGGGTCACAATGAATCGGACATGACTCAGGGACTGAACTGAACTGATGTGAAAGAGTAATATGTTTTTATTATATTATGGGTGTGTATGTGTGAGGGTGTGTGAGGGTATGTTTGTGCATGTGCACACAAATACATGCATGGGAAATATAATCCTGTGGACTTATCTTCTTGGGCACTATATATGGATTCTCTTGGATTTGGACATCTGTAAGTGTACCTGATGGTCACGGTTTACCTTTGTATCCTATTTAACCACAATCTTGCCATTATTCTGAGTTGCCATACATATAACTTCCAGTGCTCCTAGATAGGTCATAGCTTGTTCTTTTGTTTTAAGAACAAGGAGGAGACAGGAGAGATTAGAGAGGAGAAAGTTTTCCTTTCCTGTCAGTGTTTTCCTTTGTCACGTGAAAAGAAAAGAGAATAAATATCTGGATGGACTCTGTGTCCTGAGGGTTCTATAAATTCTGAACAATCTCACTGTTTTTCCTCATAAGCACAGCATCTTGACTTGTCTCTTTTAAGCATCGCTCACAAAGATCCTCTATGAGAAAATATTTCTAAAAGAAGTATTTCTAAGAGTATGCTACCCACAGTCATATCCGTTACTAAATATTCATAATACTAATACAAACTCAGTTATAGTTGCCTCATGGCTAGAAACTCTGTAAGTGTTAATCTCACTAGTATCTTTTGTGGTAGGTACTCTTATTTTAACACTGTACAGACAGGAATCCTGAGGCATGCAGCTTTATAAGTTGCCCTAGGTTGTTCAGTTAGGAAAAGGAAAGGTCAGGATTCAAATGCAGTGTGGTTCCAGAGTCTACAGTGTTTCTTAGTATCATGCCAAATGATCTTCCTTTCATAGTTTAATTTTATCTGCTTTAAACTTCTGACATAGTGGAAGGAAAAGATCAGCTCATGATTGTGATTTTAGAGTGAAAACACGTTCTTTGAGCTTCTGTCAGAAGTTTGGTGCTTGAACGTAAATTCAGCAGTATCCTTAAATTGTTAAGATCCTGCTCCTCACCTTCACCATGCCTGTAAGGACTTAGTGCTTGAGGGAACTGTCATTCTGGTTTTAAACATCTATCACAGAAGCTGAATTTTTCAGTTGCTCCATTTCATTATTAGTTCCATTAAGATATCAGGGGAGTTTTGCTTTTAAAAGTGGCCCTGTAATTTTGAGTAATTAAAGAAAAACAGGATACGTAATATCTGAAAACATATCGGTGACAGGGAACTCAGTTTCCTTTGGATGACTAATATTTGTAGTAGAAGATTTCCAAGGCATATTAACACCACACATAATTTATGCTTATGGCAGTACATCTCTCTTAGTTTTCTTAAAAATAGTTTTCTCCCATTACGAGATAGCACAAAGCAGTTAATGAAATTTAAAAGCTTCAAAATCTATGCTTATTTACTTATTTTTTCTACATAGTTTCAGCCATAAGGGGTACAGCCTAGCATAAAACCCATTAATATAATAATGTACCTTAAACCAAGTTAAAATCCTTCTGTGGTAGTCTATATTTTCTAGTTTTTCTTAAGAGGCTACATTTGTGACTATAACAGTAATAATGGCTATTTGAAAATCTTTAGTGCTCACCATGTAAGCTTCATTTGAAAAAAATCTAGAAGCAATGCTTTATTAATTTAAGATCAATACTTCTTTGTTCCTTTTGGTCTATATGCTTTGTTCACCCTCTTTGAAGAAAGAGCACAAGTTGATTTCCTAATGCCTAGTAAAAGTTCTGTGCAATGAGTATTCCAACATGTGAAAAGCTAATTTCCAAATGTGTACATGTGTGTGTGTGTTTTCTGTGTGCTTGAATATTTGGAGTAATATTTATTACTCAGGAAATATTTGGGATGATTTCACAATTGGAGTAAATAACAGTTTGGGGAGATTGTTAAATACTCAGTATGAGCTGAATAAGAAACTCTTCTATTCCCCAGCAATCAGTGTTGATTAAGTGTTATGTTGTGGAGTTTTGGGGGCTTCCCTGGTAGCTCACCTGGTAAAGAATGCAGAGTTTTTAAAATAATTATAAATGTGTTATTGGTGGTGGTACTAGCAAGCTAGATTTTTGTCTTAATCACAGGCTTTAATGGCTTTTTAAAAAAACGAATACTTTCCTAATAATTAGGCTTTTCCTGAGAACACATAGTTAGAGTTTCCCCAGTTTATAGACACACATACCTACACACACTGCTCACACATACATAAACAATTTTTTAAAAGAGAGAAGTATCTGTTTAAAAACTGATTTTGTCAGTGAGATTTTCACTACCCTCTTCAGGCAAAATTAATACTTTTTCACTTGTTTTTCACAGTCGTGCTTTCTATTGCTATAGCACTTTCACATTGTATTAAAATGCAGCTCTACGCATGTGCTACCAAGGCTAGAACACGGACTCCCTGAAGGCAGTAGCCCACTCTTAATTAGCTCCATCCCTAGTGCTTTGCACAATGACTGACATACCTGTTGGATTTCTAATAACTTGTTAATTACAAGTTTGGAAATACTAACAAAAGTAAGGCTGGTTTCTTGGACTGTTGACCACTAAAACTTGTTTCTCATCAGTTTCTATAGAAATTTCAAAGACTTGAAAGAAGGGCCTTCTAAGCAGGAGCCTGAACAAAGAGAGGCTCAATTTTTACAGAATATAAAACAGCTGGGGGAAAATTGTTGGAAACAGAGCCTGTTATTGCTCCCCAAACAATGCTAGTGTCTTGCTCTGTGAGCTGGCATTATTCCCTCAGATTTGGTCCAACCCCCTCGGCACTGAGCCTCTGTGGACCGGGCTCTACATGAGTCTCCCCACAACAGCTCTAACCCAGTTGCACTTTTTTGGGGTTTGTATTATCTATCACTGTGTAACACATTCTGTAAAAACCATTATCATACTTTTTATGTTTAGGGAATGGTATGGCTGTAGGGGTCCAGGGTTAGAGTTTGGCAGATAGTGACATGCTTTTAGGTCTTTGTGGAAGCATCTCTGGTGAAGAGTGATGAGTGGATAGAATTCTACTGGAGGTTATTGGAGGCAGAGAAACTCCAGATGCTGAAGTTGCTGAAGATCAACATGATGCATCTTTGTTTTGTAATCAGGAAGGGAAATTAAAAACAATGATCTCAATTTAATTCTTTTACTCTCAGCTTAAAGACCAAACTATCTCTTAGACACAAGGGGATATTTAAGGAGTTATGGTAGAACAATGTGTGAAAAATGCAAATTATCCTGCATTATAAGAGTAATATTGAGTGGCATTTTTTGTTTGTTTCCCTGTGTACTGAAAAGGTGTTTTGTTATACCCTGAAGGGCTATTAGAACTATAACTTGAAAATAATAAGATTTTTCAATGGCTTTAAAAATAACCAACATTGCTTTTGAAAACTGACTTCCTGAAAACTATTAAAAATATAGATATAAACAGTTAATGTAAGAACTAAATTTTATTGAATGCTTAACATGCCAGGTACAGATATTAAGATATTTGCATGTATTATCTCATGTAACACTATGAAGTAGATACTCTTATCCTAGTTTTATACATTTTAAAAAAATATAGTGAAAATGAGTATACTACCCAAAGCAATCTATAGATTCAATGCAATCCCTATCAAGCTACCAATGGTATTTTTCACAGAACTAGAACAAATAATTTCACAATTTGTGTGGAAATACGAAAAACCTCGAATAGCCAAAGCAATCTGGAGAAAGAAGAATGGAACTGGAGGAATCAACCTGCCTGACTTCAGGCTCTACTACAAAGCCACAGTCATCAAGACAGTATGGTACTGGCACTAAGACAGAAATCTAGATCA
>NW_011494832.1:2749736-2750751 GCF_000754665.1 Bison bison bison | reverse complement strand
CAAAATAGAAAGCCCAGAGATAAATCCACGCACATATGGACACCTTATCTTTGACAAAGGAGGCAAGAATATACAATGGAGAAAAGACAATCTCTTTAACAAGTGGTGCTGGGAAAACTGGTCAACCACTTGTAAAAGAATGAAACTAGAACACTTTCTAACACCATACACAAAAATAAACTCAAAATGGATTAAAGATCTAAACATAAGACCATAAACTATAAAACTCTTAGAGAAGAACATAGGCAAAACACTCTCTGACATAAATCACAGCAGGATCTTCTATGACCCACCTCCCAGAATATTGGAAATAAAAGAAAAAATAAACAAATGGGACCTAATTAAAATTAAAAGCTTCTGATAACAAAGGAAACTATAAGCAAGGTGAAAAGACAGCCTTCAGAATGGGAGAAAATATTAGCAAATGAAGCAACTGACAAACAACTAATCTCAAAAATATACAAGCAACTCCTGCAGCTCAATTCCAGAAAAATAAACGACCCAATCAAAAAATGGACCAAAGAACTAAACAGACATTTCTCCAAAGAAGAATACAGAGGGCTAACAAACACATGAAAAGATGTTCAACATCACTCATTATCAGAGAAATGCAAATCAAAACCACAATGAGGTACCATTTCATGCCAGTCAGAATGGCTGCGATCCAAAAGTCTACAAGCAATAAATGCTGGAGAGGGTGTGGAGAAAAGGGAACCCTCTTACACTGTTGGTGGGAATGCAAACTAATATAGCCACTATGGAGAACAGTGTGGAGATTCCTTAAAAAACTGGACATAGAACTGCCTTATGACCCAGCAATCCCACTGCTGGGCATACACACCAAGGAAACCAGAAGGGAAAGAAACATGTGTACCCCAATGTTCATCACAGCACTGTTTGTAATAGCCAGGACATGGAAGCAACCTAGATTTCCATCAGCAGATGAATGGATAAGAAAGCTGTGGTACATATACACAATGGAGTATTACTCAGCCATTAAAAAGAATACATTTGA
>NW_011494832.1:2736744-2749636 GCF_000754665.1 Bison bison bison | reverse complement strand
GGGCATACACACCAAGGAAACCAGAAGGGAAAGAAACATGTGTACCCCAATGTTCATCACAGCACTGTTTGTAATAGCCAGGACATGGAAGCAACCTAGATTTCCATCAGCAGATGAATGGATAAGAAAGCTGTGGTACATATACACAATGGAGTATTACTCAGCCATTAAAAAGAATACATTTGAATCAGTTCTAATGAGGTGGATGAAACTGGAGCCTGTTATACAGAGTGAAGTAAGCCAGAACGAAAAACACCAATACAGTATACTAACGCATATATATGGAATTTAGAAAGATGGTAACGATAATCCTGTATGCGAAACAGCAAAAGAGACACAGATGTATAGAACAGTCTTTTGGACTCTGTGGGAAAGGGAGAGGGTGGGATGATTTGGGAGAATGGCATTGAAACATGTATAATATCATACATGAAATGAATCGCCAGTCCAGGTACGATGCATGATACAGGATGCTTGGGGCTGGTGCACTGGGATGACCCAGAGGGATCGTACAGGGAGGGAGGTGGGAGGAGGGTTCAGAATGGGGAACACATGTACACCTGTGGCGGATTCATGTCAATGTATGGCAAAACCAATACAATATTATAAAGTAATTGGCCTCTAATTAAAATAAATAAATTTATATTTTTTAAAAAATAGTGCTTTGCTTTTAAAGGATTTGCCCCAAATCACATATCTGAGGACGTAATGGGTCCAAAATGCAATCCCCTGTATCTGACTTCAGATACTGTGTATCTGAGTTCACAGGAACATCCATAGGAGAATAGATACCCTGTTCCTTTGTTTAAAACCTATCAATCACATAATGGAGTTAAGCAGAATTCTCCTTACTAAAGAAGACTTAGGTTGCCACCAGGTAATCTCTGGAGAAGGAAATGGCAGTCCACTCCAGTGTTCCGGCCTGGAGAATACCATGGACAGAGGAACTTGGTGGGCTACAGTCCATGGGGTTGCAAAGAGTCGGACATGATTGAAGTAACTTAGCACACACAGGTAATCTCTAGGTCACTAGGAATTATTGAAAGCACCATTGGAAAACAGGGCTCCCATAAACCTTGAAGCTGTTGTAATCATTCATCATGGCTCACCTGAAACTGCATCATGAGCTTCCGAGTTCCTTTGATTCCATCTTACCCATTTTACAGCCAAAGTGAGTTTTCTAAAATTAAATTTAATTACTTCTGCTTAAATCATTCAATGACACTCCACTTTTTCCAAATATTTTAAACTCTAGTGAGGTGAAAGTTGTTCAGTCATGTCCGACTCTTTGTGACCCCATGGACTATTCCATGGGATTCTCCAGGCCAGAATACTGGAGTGGATAGCCTTTCCCTTTTCCAGGGGATTTTCTCAACCCAGGGATCGAACCCAGGTCTCCTGCATTACAGGCGGATTATTTACCAGCTGAGCCACAAGGGAAGCCCAAGAATACTGGAGTAGGTAGCCTATCCCTTCTTCAGCATATCTTTCCAACCCAGGAATCGAACCAGGGTCTCCTGCAATTACAGGCAGATTCTTTACCAACTGAGCTATCAGAGAAGCCTTAAACTCTTTACTGTGACTTATAAACTTCTTTTTGGTCTCTACTTAACACTCTTGTCTCTTTTCTTTCCACTTTCACACTTCAAAGCTAGCCTCCCCAGCTCTTCATTTTTTCTTTCTGGTCCTTGGCACTTCTGTCTCCATTGACCAAAACACTTTCCTCCCTGTCTCCCACACTAAGCTGCTCACACTTTTTGGCACATTCTTTGGGGAGTTGCTCCTGAAGTCCAAAATTTGGGTTAAATATTTCCCTTGGACATTCAAGTAGCATTCTCTACCTCGTTTTCATAAAACATCATGCTGTGTGTTTAGTTATTTTACCTTCATATTGATGGTAAGCTCACTGTGGGGATAGAAGATGTGATTATTTTCTTCATCTTTGGATCCCCAAAACTTAGTGCATAGGAGTTCACATTTGTGTGTGTGTATGAATGAAGGCTGACATCATTTGGTACTAATTGGTCACACATAGCATACGATTTTAAGTGTTCAAAGCTATAACTTCAATGAACCCACACATAACTTCCAGAAGGTAGATACTATTGTTTTGCTCCCATGAAATGAGATACTAACTACAGAGGGAGTTTAAGAAAACAGCTGAAGGTCACACAGCTGATCTGCCTCTCTGAAGATTTAAGGTCAACAGATTAGTATTTCTAGGTGACAGTTGATACCTCAAGGCTTTCATAAGAAGAAAAGCATGAAAACTATTTAATGGTTCCATTTCTACCACTAATAATTATGTGATTCTTGTGATCTCACTATGCCTTAGTTTAATTATCTGCAAAGTTAGAAAACTGTGGGTTGAATGATCCCAAAGTTCTTTATTCTCTAAATAACAATGATTTGAAACAACCATTTATTGGTACTACTCTGAAGAAGATAAAGTATTGAAAATAAATTATGGAAAGACTCTGAGCTAAAAGTGGCATTAGTGGTAAAGAACCCGCCTGCCAGTGCAGGTAGACGCAGGTTTAATCCCTGAGTCAGGAAGATAACCCTGGAGGAAAGCATGGCAATTCACTCCAGTATTCTTGCCTGGAGGATCCCATGGACAGAGGAGCCTGGCAGGCTACAGTCCTGAGTCAGACACGACTGAAGAGCACAAGAGTCAGACACGACTGAAGCGACTTAGCATACACATACATGCACATGCACATAACCTAAAATAGGTACTCCAGGTCCCATCTATAGACTTCTTCTCCCTCTTATCTCCACTCTTTGGGAGATTTATAATCTCATCCTATTATTCTCTGACCAAGGAGTTGGACTTGAATAAGGCCATTAGGTAGGATAAACTAAATAACTATCTTTAAAAAGCACATACAATGTGGATCTTCACTGATAACAGTTGAAAGTGAAAGTTGCTCAGTCATATCTGACTCTATGAGACCCCATGAACTGTAGCCCACCAGGCTCCTCTGTCCATGGAATTCTCCAGGCAAGAGTAATGGAATGGATTTCCATTCCCTTCTCCAGACAATCTTCACAACCCAGGGATTGAACCTGGATCTCCTGCATTGCAGGCAGATTCTTTGCCATCTGAGCCACCAGGGAAGCCATTGATTTGGCATATAATTGCTAATACTAATTTAGATGAGAAATGTGATTCATTGCCTAGTCCAGTGGCTAGCACACAGTTCAGTTCAGTTCAGTTTAGTTCAGTTCAGTCACTCAGTCGTGTCCAACTCTTTGTGACCCCATGAACTGCAGCATGCCAGGCCTCCCTGTCATCACCAACTCCCAGAGTTTACCCTAACTCATGTCCATTGAGTCGGTGATGCCATCCAACCATCTCATCCTCTGTCGTCCCCTTTTCCTCCTGCCCTCAATCTTTCCCAGCATCAGGGTCTTTTCAGATGAGTCAGCTCTTCTCATCAGGTGCCCAAAGTATTGGAGTTTCAGCTTCAACATCAGTCCTTCCAATGAACACCCAGGACTGATCTCCTTTAGGATGGACTGGTTGGATCTTGTTTTTGCTTACTGTATAGAGCTGCTCCATCTTTGGCTGTTAAGAATATAATCAGTCTAATTTTGCTGTTGGCCATCTGGTGATGTCCACGTGTAGAGTATTCTCTTGTGTTGTTGGAAGAGGGTGTTTGCTATGACCAGTGTGTTCCTTGGCAAAACTCTATTAGCCTTTGCCCTGCTTCATTCTGTACTCCAAGGCCAAATTTGCCTATTATTCCAGGTGTTTCTTGACTTCCTACTTTTGCATTCCAGTCCCTTATAATGAAGAGGACATCATTTTGGGTGTTAGTTCTAGAAGGTCTTGTAGGTCTTCGTAGAACTGTTCAACTTCAGCTTCTTCAGCATTACTGGTTGGGGCACAGATTTGGATTACCATGATATTGAATGGTTTGTCTTGGAAATGAACAGAGATCATTCTGTCGTTTTTGAGATTGCATCCAAGTACTGTAATTTGGACTCTGGTTGACTGATGGCTACTCCATTCCTTCTAAGGGATTCCTGCCTACAGGAGTAGATATAAAGGTCATCTGAGTTAAGTTCACCCATTCCAGTCCATTTTAGTTCGCAGATTTCTACAATGTCGATCTTCACTCTTGCCATCTCCTGTTTGACCACTTCCAATTTACCTTGATTCATGGACCTAACATTCCAGGTTCCTATGCAGTATTTCTCTTGACAGCATCAGACCTTGCTTCTATCACCAGTCACATCCACAACTGGGTATTGTTTTTGCCTTGGCTCAATCCCTTCATTCTTTCTAGAGTTATTTCTCCTCTGATCTCCAGTAGCATATTGGGCACCTATTGACCTGGGGAGTTCCTCTTTCAGTATCCTATCATTTTGCCTTTTCATACTGTTCATGGGATTCTCAAGGCAAGAATACTGAAGTGCTTTGCTATTCCCTTCTCCAGTGGACCACATTCTGTCAGACCTCTCCATCATGACACGTCCGTCTTGGGTGGCCCCACACGGCATGGCTTAGTTTCATTGAGTTAGACAAGGCTGTGGTCCATGTGATCAGATTGGCTAGTTGTCTGTGATTGTGGTTTCAGTATGTCTGCCCTCTGATACCCTCTCTCAGTGCCCACTATCTTACTTGGGTTTCTCTTACCTTGGACGTGGGGTATCTCTTCATGGCTGCTCCAACAAAGTGCAGCCGCTGCTCCTGACTGTGGACGTGGGGTCCTTGGATGGACGGCTCCTCTTGGCCGCTCTTGTGCCGGTGCAGCTGCACTCCTGCAGCTGCTCAGCCACCACTCCTCCTCCAGCACACAGTAAGCATTCAGTAAATATTAGTTCTCTATGGATTTTATTTTTCCTATGGAGTCACTCTTAGGGATTTCAGTTTTCCTGTGAATTTTCAGTTATATCAACTTTTTCTTGTCTCTAACAATGTTCATCAAAAAAGAATAATTAATAAACATGGTAGCTAATTTGGTCAGGTCAGGTGAGATGCCTGTGCTCAGTCTTGTCAACTCTTTGTGACACCATGGACTGTAGCCCACTAGGTTCCACAGTCCATGGGATTTTCCAGGCAAAATTTGGTATATGTTCCTATTATTTAATCACCATATTATCCAGTCTCTCAGTTGAGAGCAAACAAATTTATAGGGAGAAAAACTACTGCATTGCTCTCTTGCTTAAGGTGTGCTGTTTCTTATTTTGTCTTTCATCAGTAAATACTGTTTTCTGATGATACCAAACATAAGTGTGATTGGGGGCTCTACTTTGAGAGAATCAGCAAGTTTTACTAAGTGTTAGGCAACCTCATCTTTCACTTTTAAAGAGTATGGATATATGGCTTTATCTAAAGAATGAATATTAAATGATGTCAGGGCATAAAAATGTTAGTATTTTCATATTATATTTCTTTTTGTAATTTCCTCATAATGACCAATGTCCTAATGGTCAAACTCTGAAATTATATTTTTGCTATGAAATGAAAGATGAGTGAAATTCAAATGTGTTTTTTAAAATGTAAATCCATTTTCACTTACTAAGAGTACTAAGTGTTTAATTGAATGTAGAACATCTCACTTATTGCAAATAAATACACAATTTTAGTAATGAAAATCCAAAAGCTACCATAGCATTGCATATCATTATCTAAATTATGTCCATTTAATGATCAAGATTCAATAATGGCACCCAGAAAATACATCCACAGCAGTTAGTAATCTGCCTACAGTGTGAAATTCTGAACAGGTTATATGTGTGTGGTATTTTAGTCCTCCTCCCCAGCACATTTCAAAGCAGCTTTTGTTGTAAGAATTTTGAAAGCCACAGGAAAACATGCCTTGTGAGTTTTCTTCAATTTTGAAAAGGCTGTGGGTTTATGGTAACTCATTACTTGAATCTGCTACGAACTTTGACTTTGATGAACATAATTTCTTAGTTTGTGGTGTATAAGCAGTCTCAGTATATGACTATGCAATGTTTACCCTGCAACCCTGAAAAAAAAGAATAAAGCAGCTCACCCAGGTCAGCTTCCTGTAGGGTTACCTGCAGAAAAAAAATCAGATTGTATAACTTGTGTTAAAACTGTGATTCTAGAAACTGAGATAAATAACATTACATGGGTTTTTTTAAATTACTTTCTTTGTGACTAATTTTAGAATTATGCTAAGTCACTTCAGTCGTTTCCGACTCTGTGCGACCCCGTAGACGGCAGCCCACCAGGCTCCCCGGTCCCTGGGATTCTCCAGGCAAGAACACTGGAGTGGGCTGCCATTTTCTTCTCCAATGCATGAAAGTAAAAAGTGAAAGTGAAGTCGCTCAGTCGTGTCCGACTCTTAGCGACCCCGTGGATTGCAGCCTAACAGGCTCCTCTGTCCATGGGATTTTCCAAGCAAGAGTACTGGAGTGGGGTGCCATTGCCTTCTCCGAATTTTAGAATTACTCTAAAATATTAATTGTACTCACCTATTTTTTTAAAAAAGCAACTGTGTATATATGTGCATGTTATTCATATATCAGGGTTTTCTTACATATGGAACATCATATTAGTATAAAGGAACATTCTTTTATTCTCCAAAATAATAAGCAGTACAGACCTGTTACAGAATAAATGCTGGTAGGACTGCATGGAATTGTGAGTAAAAATCGCTCAGTCGTGTCTCTTTGCCACCCCATGGAATTCTCCAGGCCAGAATGCTGGAGTGGGTAGCCTTCCCTTCTCCAGGGGATTTTCTCAACTCAGGGATCAAACCCAGGTCTCCCAAATTGCAGGCAGATTCTTTACCAGCTGAGTCACCAGGGAAGCTCAAGAATACTGGAGTGGGTAGCCTATCCCTTCTCTAGTGGATCTTCCTGACCCAGGGATTGAACTGGTGTCTCCTGCATTGCAGGCGAATTCTTTACCAGCTGAGCTACCAGGGAAGTCCTTCTATCATACAGAATATGTCAGTTTGCACAAAGAATGTCCAGGACATAACTGAATTTCCTAATCAAGAAGAAAAAAGTTAAATCAATTGCTATTTAGTCTACATACTTGAAAATGTAATTAAGTAGTTACCCCTGTGCAAAGTAGACAAGCAAATAAATTACTAACAAATCACACTTGAAACTAAATTTTAGGTCTAAAGAATACTGTGACTGTCTATTTTCCTGGTAAACATGAGCCAGTCATATCTACATGCTTAAAGCTTGTCACCTTTGGGTTCTGGGACATACTCCATTGTATGTGTAGCTGTTAGGTTTGGGTTTGACTGTGTTTAACAAGAAAGATAGTGGTTAGATTTAGGCTAAAAAAAAAAAGACAAAATATAGTAAAGGTTTATTTTTCCCTCACATAAAACAAATTCATAGGTAGGCTGTCTAGGGCTACTGTGGTAATTCCACAGTTTTATAATGGCTCATATTTTCTTCTTTGCCATTCTTGGTTTGGTGTTTCCAAATTTAAGGATGGAAATGACTATTAGAGTTCCAGCTATTGTATCAACATTCAGGCTGTGCTAACTCCTCCTATTTAAGGAGAATTTCCCATGGGCATATATCAATACATATTTCTGCTTATTTGTCATTGGCCACACTTAGTTATATGACCACACCCAACTGTACAGGTATGCTTGGAGATAGAGAGGCAAAAACAAAAACATAGAGGTTGCAAATAGCAGCTCCCAATCAAAGAAGCTTATTTACATGTATTAATAGGGGAAAAGGACTGCTGATCCCACTTATGCACAAGGACAGTAGAGCCATGAGCAGTGGCGTGTTTGTATTGGGAAGGACAGCAAGTAGAGTTAAAGATGGAAGGGAAACTTATTGCAAAAGAAAGAGAAAAACTACAGCAAATTTGTTTAATTATTCTTTCAACTGCATGTGAAAAATGATATGTGTATCCTTTTTAAAAGCACACATTGTACTAAAGGAAGTCTGAAAATCAATACATATTACATTGGATTCCATAAATACTGTGGCATTTTTGTTTTCTTCACTGTGCAGTTTGTAACACATGACTAATATATTGAGTCTGAGTAAGAATTTTATATTTATTTATTTAGAATTTATGGTCACATTTATTTGATGGTACCTCTGCTAATAGTAGTCATACTGACAGAAATTATAGAATTCAAGTGGATGGTCATTATTTCACTTTGAGATAGAAGCAGTTTCACCAGAGGAATTTCATTCTCTCTATAAAAAAATCTTATGCAACATTTTATTTTCTATGGCTTTCCTTTTTGTAATTTCTTCAATTTATTTAATTAGGCATGTAGCATATAACCCCACTTGGCCAGCAAGTACATACTTTCTTTGAGGAAAAAAATGTTCTCTCAACCTACTGATGATGAGAAAAAACGTGTATTTGTGTGTGTTATTTTATAAATTATATTTTAAATGTGTGTAAAAATGAACTTTTGGTACCTGAATACATAGGTGTAATTTCATGATGAAAGTATGAATGGGGATTAGTTTTACTTGTCCTCACTGTATAGATAACAGTTGAAGTTGTGTCTGGCTTAGAAATCCCCAAAATAAAAGAAGGTTGTGGACTAATGTTTGTAAATAAAGGAGTTTAATCAAAGTGACGAGCTAAAGATGTAGTACTCAATGCTGGTCAAAGATGAAGTAGAAAGGTTAAGTAAATCAGAAACTGGAGTACTAGGAAACCAGAAAATAATATGTCATCTTATCCTCTAACTGAGTTGGAATGCTCAATGCTCAATAGTTCATCATTTCATTGAAACCAGGCTCATTCCAATGAGTAAAACAATACAAAGGAGGTGGAACCAATAAGTATACAGGACTCTCTAATAAGTCTCATGCCAATGGAAGGAAATGAGACAGACATTGGGCCTATGAAAGATTAATATATATCTGTGCTGTCCAATACAGCAGTCACTAGCTATATGTGGCTGTTGAGCACTTGAAATGTGCTGAGTTTAAGTTGATATAGGCTATGGGTAAAATATGCACTGGAATTCAAAGAGTTGGTATGAGAAAAATTACAAAGAACCTGATTGAAATTTTCATACTGATGACATTTTGAATCATTTTTACATGTCAGATGAAATATATATTATTCATATTCTCTTCACATATTTTTAGCTTTTAACATAGTGGCTAAATTTTTTGAAATTGTATATTTGGCTCATATTTTAATCTATAGGGTAGTCAGTGTTGGTCTGTACTCTGATTCCAATTTGCCACCTCAATTTTTAACAATAATATGTGAGGGAAAATCAGGAGCCATTCTAAGGACTATAATTTTTCCCACATTTACTTAGAGCTGTAATTTGTTATAATAGGAGGAACATGAGCCTCTGGATCCAGATCTGCTACTAACTAGCTATATAGCCCCAGGAAAGTTATTTAACTTCTGTGAGCCTTGATTTCCTCATCCATAAAATGAGAATCATAATACTCACCACACAGGGTAATTGTGAGGATAAAATGTGAATGCAAAGGACTTTGCAGAGTCCATGCCTCATAATTTGCACTTAATAAATGTTAGTCACTTTCTCTCCTTACTATGTGAATTGTAACAGTGGTAAAAACAGAATTGATCTGATATACTATAAGTCTCAAAATCAGAGGAATATGGGGAGCAGGATAAAGAGAAAAGTGAAACCTGGGGAGCAGAATAAGAATATCAATAAAGGTTATTGAAAAAGAAAATAAAAATCTTCCAAGGTTGAAAAACAACCAAAAATTAACCGTAGCATTTTTGGAAAGAAGAAAAATAAAATTTCTTCAAATATAGAAATGCTTACTTACGCACACACATACACGTATACATATGTGCTTACACATAAGTATATATTTTTCTGAGCAGCTATGTAAAACAGTGTATATGTAATTGTTTTATTTAGATATGCACTACATAGTTTCATTTGTTGTTCAGTCCCTGAGTCATGTCTGACTCTTTGTGACCCCATGAACTACAGAATGGTAGGTTTCCCTGTCCTTCAATATCTCCTGGAGTTTGCTCAAATTTATGTCCATTGATTTGGTGATGCTATCTAACTGTCTTATCCTTTGCTGCCCTCTTATTGTTTGCCTTCAATCTGCCCCAGCATCATGGTCTTTTCACTGAATTGGCTCTTCACATCAGGTGGCCAAAGTATTGGAGCTTCAGCTTCAGCATCAGTCCTTCCAGTGAATACACAGGGTTGATTTCCTTAAGGATTGACTGGTTTGGTCTCCTTACTGTTCAAGGGACTCTCAAGAGTCTTCACTCCAGCACCACAATTTGAAAACATCAATTCTTCGGTGCTCAGCACTCTTTATGGTCCAACTCTTACATCCATACATGACTACTGGAAAAACCGTAGCTTTGACAGATGGACTTTTGTAGGCAAAGTGATATCTCTACTTTTTAATATGCTGTCTAGGTTTGTTATCACTTTCCTTCCAAGGAGCAAGCATCTTTTAATTTCATGGCTGAAGTCACCATCCACAGTGATTTTAGAGCCCCAGAAAATAAAATCTGGGACTATTTCCACTTTTCCTCCTTCCATTTGTCATGAAGTGATGGGACTGGATGCAATGGTCTTAGTTTTTTGAATGTTGAGTTTTAAGCCAGCTTATTCACTCTCCACTCTCACCCTCATCAAGAAGAACTTTAGTTCCTCCTCAGTTTCTGCTATTGTGAGGTTGTTGATATTTCTCCCAACTGTTTTGATTCTAACTTGCTTCATCCAGTCTGGGATTTTCCATGATGTACTCTGCATAGAAGTTAAATAAGCAGGGTGGCAATACACAGCCTTGTCATATTCCCTTCCCAACTTTAAACCAGTCAGTTGTTCCATGTCTGGTTCTAACTGTTGCTTCTGGACCCACACATAATTTCTCAGGAGACAAGTAGGATGGTCTGATACTTCCATCTCATTAAGAATTTTCCACAGTTTTTTTTGTGATCCACCCAAACACTTTAGGGTAGTTAGTAATACAAAAGTAGATGTGTTTTGCTGGAATTTCTTTGTTTTCTCCATGAGCCAATGAATGTTGGCAATTTGATATCCTGTTCCTCTGCCTCTTCAAATCCCAGCTTGTAACATCTGGAAATTCTCAGTTCATGTACTACTAAAGCCTATCTTGAAGCATTTTGAGCATATCCTTGTTAGCATGTGAAGTGAGTGCAATTGTACAGTAGTTGGAAAATTATCTGGCATTGCCCTTCTTGGGATTGGAATGAAATCTGACCTTTTCCAATCCTGTGGCCACTGCTGAGTTTTCCAAATTTGCTGGCATAATGAGTGCAGCACTTGAACAGCATCATCTCTTAGGATTTTGAACAGCTTAGCTGGAATTCCATCATATCTAGCTTTGTTTGTAATAATGCTTCCTGAGGTCCACTGAATTTAGGCTATCTGGCTCTAGGTGACTGACCACAGCATTATGGTTATCCAGGTCCATAAGACCTTTTTGTATAGTTCTTCTGTGTATTCTTGCCACCTGTTCTTAATCTCTTCTGCTTCTGTTAGTTTCTTACCATTTCTGTCCTTTATTGTGCTTATCCTTGCATGA
The DNA here is from genome assembly GCF_000754665.1 of Bison bison bison. Classification (NCBI taxonomy): domain Eukaryota; kingdom Metazoa; phylum Chordata; class Mammalia; order Artiodactyla; family Bovidae; genus Bison; species Bison bison. Next base: position 2,738,131 of record NW_011494832.1, on the reverse strand, counting down.
AATGCTCCCTTAATAGATCCAATATTCTGGAAAAGATGTCTAGTCTTTCCTGTTCTATTGTTTTTTTCTAATTTTTGCATTGTTTTTTTAAGAAGGCCTTCTTATCTCTCCTTGCTGTTCTCTGGAACTCTGCATTCAGTTGGGTATCTTTCCTTTTCTCCCTTGTCTTTCACTTCTCTTCTTTCCTCAGCTACTCTTAGGTACTTCCCTTAGCTACTCAACCTCCTCAAACAACCACTTTGCCTTCTTGCATTTATTTTTCTTTGGAATGATTTTGATCACTGCTTCCCATATAGTATTATAGATCTCTGTCCCTAATTCTTCAGGCAGTTTGTCTACCAGAACACTTGAATCTATTCATCACCTTCACTATATAATCATACAGGATTCGGTTTAGGTCATATCTGAATGAATGGTTTTCCCTACAGTCTTCAATCTAAGCTTGAATTTTGCACTAAGGAGTTCATTATCTGAGCCATAGTCAGCTCCAGGCCTTGTTTTTGCTGACTGTGTAGAGCTTATCCATTTTCGGTTGATAGAACATAATCAGTCTGATTTCAGTATTGACCATCTGTTGATGCCCATGTATAGATTCATCTCTTGGGTTGCTGGAAAAAGGTATTTATTATGACAAGCATGTTCTCTTGATAAAACTCTTTTAGCCTTTGCCCTGCTTCATTTTGTACTCCAAGGTCAAACTTACCTGTTACTCCAGGTATCTTTTGACTTCCTATTTTTTCATTCCAATCCCTTATGATGAAAAAGACATCTTTTGGGGGTATTAATTCTAGAAAGTCTTGTAGGTCTTCACCAGACCAGTCAACTTCAGCTTTTTCAGCTGAATTATACTTGGATTATTGTGATGTTGAATGGCTTGCCTGGGAGATGAACCAAGTTCATTATGTAATTTTTGAGATTGCATCTAAGTACTGCATTTCAGACTCTCTTGTTGACTATGAGGGCTACTCCATTTCTTCTAAAGAGATTCTTGCCCACAGTAGTAGATATAAAGGTTATCTAAATTAAATTCACCTATTCCTGTCCATTTTGTTCAGTGATTCCTAGGATGTCAGTGTTCAATCTTGCCATCTCCTGCTTGACCACTTCCAATTTACCATGATTCATAGACCTAACGTTCTAGGTTTCTATGCAATTGCCAACATCCGCTGGATCATGGAAAAAGTAAGAGAGTTCCAGAAAAGCATCTATTTCTGCTTTATTGACTATGCCAAAGCCTTTGACTGTGTGGATCACAATAAACTGTGGAAAATTCTGAAAGAGATGGGAAGACCAGACCACCTGATCTGCCTCTCGAGAAATTTGTATGCAGGTCAGGAAGCAACAGTTAGAACTGGACATGGAACAACAGACTGGTTCCAAATAGGAA
>NW_011494832.1:2713470-2736177 GCF_000754665.1 Bison bison bison | reverse complement strand
GCCACCTCATGTGAAGAGTTGGCTCATTGGAAAAGACTCTGATGCTGGGAGGGATTGGGAGCAAGAGGAGAAGGGGACAACAGAGGATGAGGTGGCTGGATGGCATCACTGACTCGATGGACGTGAGTTTGAGTGAACTCCGGGAGTTGGTGATGGACAGGGAGGCCTGGCGTGCTGCGATTCATGGGGTCGCAGAGAGTCAGACACGACTGAGCGACTGATCTGATCTGATCTGATGCAATGTTGTTCTTTACAGTGTTGGACTTTACTTTCACCACCAGACACATACACAACTGAGCATTGTTTCCACTTTGCCCAACCACTTCATTCTTTCTGGAGCTATTAGTAATTGTCCTCTGCTCTTCCCCAGCAGCATGTTAGACATCTTCCAACCTGGGGGGCTCATCTTCAGGCATCATATCTTTTTACCTTTTCATCTGTTCATGAAGTTGTCACAGCAAGAATACTGGAGTAGGTTGCCATTTCCCTCTTCTAGTGGACCAGGATTTGTCGGAATTCCTCACTATGACTCATCCATCTTGGGTGACCCTACATGGCATGGCTCATAGCTTTGTTGAGTTACACAAACCTCTTCACATGAAGCTGTGATCTATGAAGATGGGGAATTGTAGTGTGGTTATGTAAAAATTACATCTACTAGAAAGTGATAAATGGAGGAAGAAAATTTTATAGTGATGCTGATAAAAGACAAAAAGACAAAGAGAGGGTCAAAATAAATTTGCCAAAGGTCAAAATAGTCTAGTTAGCATACACTGTCCATAATTTTCTTTCTCAGCCTTGACTTGCCTCTATGGAATGGTCCAAAATAACTCTCTCCACAGAGCTCAAGAACTTAGTAGTGAATAAGTGTAACAAAAAGCCCTGCATTCAGGGAGCTTGTGTTTTGAGACAATAAAATAAATTAGTAAAGCATATGTTACTAGTTCAAAGGAAAAAAAATCAGAGCAGGCTGGAAAGGGTTTGGGTGAAGACTGCCGTATTAGATACAGTGAAAAAGCAAGGCTGACTGAAAAGGTGACATTAAATATAATAGAAAGCAAGTAAGTGAGCAAGTCATAGGAATTTCTGAGGGAAACATTTCAGATAGCAGCATGAGTAAAGATTATGATTTGGAAACATTGAAATAGTGTGGAGGTCAATGTGACTGGAGCCCAGTGAAGGGACTAGTTAGAAGGTATGAGGTTAGTAAGTAAATGGTGAGTGGGGAGATCATCTGGGACTTGAAATAACCTGACTTGACTTGACATGACTAGAAGTGTCTCAACTTGGATTGATTGATATGCCTTGACTTGACTTCGCTTGGCTGGAACTTGCTTGATTAAGTTTTCTATTGAAGGTCATATAAATGTTTGGCTTTTACTCTGTGTGAAATGGGGATTCTTGGGTTTTGAACAGAAGTGTCAAATGATCTTAACTTCTGTTAAATAGAACCACTCTGGCTGCCTTTTGAGAGGAAGATATAAAAGGCTAGGACTGGCATGATAGCAGTACAGACAATTGGTAAGATATGGGATGTAAAAAAAAGAGAGACTTCAAGATTTTTGTCTGAGCAATATGAAATATAAAATTGTCATTTACTGAAGTGGGAAAGGTGGTGGAATAATAGATTGGGAAAGAGGAATGAAAATTATCAGAATTTTTTAATGGAAATATTAAATTTGAGATGTCTATTAAATATTCAAGAACTTTAGGAAATATGTGTCTGGAGTTAATGTGATATGGTCCAGCTAGAGACATATATATTGGGAGTCATCAGTATATTGATGGCATGTAAAGTTATGGGATTGGATGAAATCTCCATAGAGCCAGATAAGGAAATAGGGATGTGGGAGGGGAAAAGAAGGGATGGAAAGATTAGAAACAAAGCAATCTGAGAAAGATTGACTATTCTGATGTACTGAGAGTCAAGCATTCAGAGTATGAAAATGCATAAGCATCACCTAGGTCAAATATTGGTACTGGGTCATGTGAGATGAGAATTAGGAATTGATCTTTAATTTAGCAACATACATGTCAGTTTTGATGGAAAGGGAGAAATTTTGATTGGAGAGAGGTCAAGAAAATACAGAAATAAGAAAATCAGAAATAGTAATCAAAGAAGTTTGGGAAAGGAGTGATAGTTTTATTATAATTAGAGGAATAAATCCAGGACACAAGCTGAGAGGTGAAGTGTAATGGAGAGTTGTGGGTCTTTTTTTTTTTTTTTTTTTAATAAGATAAGATAAATAGAAGAATACTTCATGCTCTTGATAATGATCTGAAAACAAAGAGATTAATGTGGATGGTGTAGCAGAAAGGTAAGAATTTCTGGAATCTTTACTAGGGTGAGAGAGGGTAGGATCTACTGGTAAAGTGAAATGATTGGCCTTTTTTAGGATACATTTTGCTCATAGTAATACATTTTATCTGATAAGGGTCACAGTTGAAACTGAATTGATAAATGCTTTGTGGAACCTTTAAGAGATTAGTTTTTGGTTGCTTCTCTTTTCCCAAGGAAATAGGAAGCGAGATCATCAGCATTACTTGCTAATGACCCTCTTCCTCTCTGTCCTCTGTTTGATCAACTGTTTCTTTAATCCTTCCTTACCCATATTTAGTTAATTACCCTTATTAGACTCAAGTATGATCCGAAAATAAAATGCACTAGAATTTCCTGGAATATTTATTAACATGAGGATAGCTGGGTTCCATGCAAAACCTAATAAAATAACCCTGAGAAGTGGAGCCAGGAGTTTGGATTTTCAGCAAGGTTTATGGTATTTGTGATGCACAGTAAATTTTGAACAGCATTATCTTTTCACCTCCTTTGTTTTCTTCAATGATAAATGCTTTACCCTCTTTCTTCCCTCTGTGAATTGCTGTGTCTTTAGAAGAATGCTTTCATCTGTATTTGGTAGAGAATTTTAGACACATTGAATATAGTTGAATATCTACCACTGGTGGAGATATCTTTCTAATTGTATTCTTTCCTGATCATATTCAGGAACTGAAGAAAAATTGTTCCCACATGTTATGAAAACAAGTATATCTGAAGAACTTCTTCCAGATTCTAAATAAACATCATAAATAACGAAGTACCTGATAAGCTGTATATTACAAGTAAATCATGTCATCTACTGATTATACACGGTCTCTGATGAAACTAGAACACTGAAGTTTTCTAATAAAAATGACTATATCTCATGCTACTTCACATGCTGAGTCCTTAACAAATGTTTAAAACAGGAAAGTGAATGAAATCACTCCACATATTTTAAATTACAACAAACTCTAAGTACAATGCATATATTTTTTAACATAACTGTGGCAAATTTAAAGAAAATGCAGCCAAAAGCAAAGAAGTAAGTAAGGAAGAAAGGAAGGGAGCGAGAAAGGAAGAAAGAGAGAAAAAAAACTAAACCAGTTCTGTTTCAAGCACATATTTTTAAGGGTTTGTCTACATATATTGCCTTTTATTATTTTTCTATCATACATGTTATAATATTTGAATAATCAGTTTAAATCACACACTGAGATTTTTAGGTAAAAGAAAATATCTATCAGAATTAAATCAAACAGACAAATCATGGAAAATATGTACAAAGTGAGGATGGTTATCCTAAGAAAATTGTATGACAAATAATGTTATGTATATATTTGAGGTCATGACCTTGAATATACTTGAGTGAAAGAAAGTAGAGGAGGGAGCAAGGAGGGTAGATAAGAATGAAGAAATTTTAACTAAGGCTTTGTTTTCCCTTGTCAGTGAATATTTTATTTTTAATCAGGGTAAAGGAAAGATGTGCTAAATTTTTTATTAATTCTGAAATTCTTATTATTCTGGATAAATATTCTAGATAATTGTAGCAAATTTTATTCTTACAGTGTTGTTACTACTATTTTCTGATTTTAATGTAACCCTTATTTTTAAAATAAATGATTATTACTTTACAATTGGCTTGCTTAGCCTCTGAGAATAATGCTGCATATACTTACTAATGCCCAACAAAAATAGGGTCAGGTGGGAAAACTGAAATCATTCTTATTTACTTAATAATTTATTTAAGTCATGTTTTCCTTTGTATTATGATTTCTAAAATATGTTTTCAAATTACTTTAAGCAATTAGTGGTTTAGTGTTCAGCTGTCTCAATAGATATATTCCTGCTCTTTTATTTGGTTGTGTACAAGAAAACCTTTCTGTTAGTTGAAGTGGGATTTGAAATTACAGCACCAGCAGGCAATTTCTTGGACAAATTACTATTTGGGCCACTAATGTTGAGGAAGGGAAGAATGTTTATTGCACTATTGAGCTTGCTCATGCTTCTATAGCCAAGATCATGCCAGAGGCCACTGTGCTGGGAAACAGTCCAAGAGAAGCTATACACCTTCTGTTTTGAGTGACTTGTCTCTATACTGAGAACACATGCTGGTGTTCAGAAAGAAAGAGCTGAATCTATTTTGTATGAGCAGTGGGAAAATTTAGCTACATGTGTTGACAAGATCAACATATCCATGACTATACAGATATGAAATATAACATTTAGTTGACTTATTCTTAAAACTATTTCAATATCATTTTGTAATACTACACATTATTTTCTCGTGCATAAACATAGTAATACACTTTTATTTCACATGCCATCCTGAAGTAGATCCATTTTCAGCACTGACCTATAACCTGGTTCCCACCCCAACAGCCCAAAGATAGCATGCATAATTTTAAAATAAACAGTTTAGCCATATTTTTCTCAGAAAAGTGAGATCATACTCAGCAATTTCTCTCGTGAATGAAAAAGGAAAGATGGAACCAATATTATAGCCATATTTGTTTTTATATTTTAGAACAAGACAGTGTCAAATCCTTAACTAAGATGGAGATATTGAAAATTATTTCAAGAAAATTAAGTATTTATCCAGGTATTAAATATGGTGGTGGTGGTTTAGTTGCTAAATTGTGTCTGACTCTTCCGACCCCATGGACTGTGGCCTGCCAGACTCCTGTGCCCATGGGATTCCCAGGCAAGAGTACTGGAATGAGTTGCCATTTCCTTCTCCAGGAGATCTTACTGACCCAGGGATCGAACCTGGGTCCCCTGCCTGCAGGCAGATATTTTACTGATTGAGCCACAGGGAAGCCCCCAACTTTGACTATACCAATGGTTTAATCCTTTAAGTGAATCCCAACAGGGGACTTTGGCGAAATTCTTTTGATGTCATTTTATACTTCAAAGCCATATTCTTTAAACCAAATAGTTGTGTCTAGTTAAGAATCTATGAGTTCAAAAATTATCTTAAATCCTCTTTTGAAGCTCCTTATCCCCGGGGTTTATATCATATGCTTATTTGTTCTAATGATAATGAATGTAAAGAAATCCAATTGCATGCGTCTTTTCCTTAAATGAAGTGACTATAGATGAAAACCATTTTCCCACAGATGGTGCATGTGGGTATGGAGGAAAATTAGAGTTGCCTAAGTAGTAATTTCTCTACTGTTTTTAAGTCACTCAGTCATGTCTGATCTTTTTTGACCCCTTGGACCGTAGTCTGTTAGGCTTCTCTGTCCTTGGGGTTTCCTAGGCAAGAATACTGGAATAGGTTGCCTTTTTCTTTTCCATGCAGTCTTACCAACCCAGGGATTGAACTCATGTCTCCTGCATTGCAGGCAGATTCTTTACTGCTGAGCCATTGGGGAAGCCCATAGCCTGACACAATTTGCATTCCCAGGTTCACTGTTAACTCTCACAATTAATGACAATTACACAAGATTTACATGAAAAAGGAAAAAAGAATGCTGTATCATGACAGTAAAGTTCAGTAGAGCCAAATTCAGGTTGACACATGTAAGGTCAAGGACCCATCTATGCACGTATCACAAAAGGAAATATAGGTCTGTGGTTTCACACCAAAGGAAAAAAGCAACTTGTTATTATAGGAAGATTTAGTTCAATCTCTAAAGTTTTTAATATGCCTTGCCAAAGGGCTATTAGATTCCTTTGAAAATAATTACTTATTTTTGGGTGAAAACCAAGATATTAAAAAATGGCTGAAAAATCAAAAGTTGATAAATAGTTACATGGTCATATTAGTTTTAAGATCAATATGGTAGTTCAGGGCAAAGAGACAAGTATGAATATGAAAAGTTGAATATGAAAAGTTGTAGAGGAACAAGATATGATTGTATTATTAATAATGTTCTTCCACTGGACTCTTCATTAGTCAAATTCTACTTCAGGTGTTACAGCCATTATTTTTTACCCCATTTTAAAGAGACTGTAGTTAGAATACTAGACAGAATCCAAAGAAGAATGTGTTCCTTAAGTCTTTATTTACAAACATAAAAGAGATTATGTTGAAGTGACTGAGCTTATACTCTGAAAACAATGTACATATTATTTTCTGTAAATACCGAAATACAATTATTTTGAAAAACCTATTCTACATGCTAGTATCAGTCTCCAAATTCATCTTTTCTTTTAGAACTGATAGCTCTAACCAATGAGCCAAGAAAATGATAATGAAGGATATTGAATTCTTTCTCATTTAGTATTCCATTCCACATCTACATTTTTTTCCTACGGACGTTCCCTCATCTCTATTTTCCCTCAATGTTCTGCATCATCTATTCCATAGTGATGAGGGAGGCATTTTTAAGTAAGCTTTAGTGTTAAGGATGAGTTTCTGGTTAAAGCCTGATCATGTAGTAGACTTCCCTCTTACCTAGATACATGGGGACCTTGACCTTTCCTGGGTGACATCATTAAACATTCTCTGGTCCCTTGGCTCAGGTGTACAGGAGGAATGCAACTATTTAATGAATTTCTCCTCAATGTCAGGTAGGCTCTAGGCTTTAGATGTTGTGTAAGGGCTCATGTTGGTCTTTTTGGTATTTTCTGTCTCTACAGTGTAGTCACAGGGCTTGAGAATCTGAGGAGGAAATCAGTATTGGTGCTTTTCCATGACATCTTCCTAGTTTTACACTCAGCACTCAGTATCAGTATCTGGACAGTGTAATTTTTTTTAGCCTTAGAAAACTAGAAAGGAAGAGCTGGGATCAGATTAAATCATTCAAGTTTTCAGCTATATACGCCTTCATTGTCCAGGTTTAGTACATTAGAATGACATACATATAAAGAGTATAGTGCTACTTGTTGCTGGAGCTTTTTCGGGAATAATAAACTAAGTTTCCTAGCAATTTCAGTTGAACAGATTTCAGTCTTCCATCACCCCTTACCAAAATGCCCAAGAATAAGACTATAACATAAGTAACAGTGTTCATGAACTTTGTGATTATCAATGTGAAATTGACACTCTCCCTGACCCTTTCCAGCTCCCAGTTTGTGTGTGATTTGATGATTTAGATATTTGAAGCCTTGAGTAATTTAAAATAAAATCCCACAGGTAACAACTATATTCTCTAGAAGACTACACACCCATACATACACCAAATGCAACAATCAGTGCTTTAGTCATATACTTTCTTATCAATTACTATCAGGATTTACATTGGATGGAAACTGATGATGACAATAGAGAGCATGAATGAAAATTATGTGTCTCCTTCAGCCTCCTCATCTACCAGAAAGGACAATGTTCGTGCCCAATTTGATTGCTTATATGCATAATACACACACACACACACACACACACACATATATGTATATATATAACACGTTTCAGAGATATTTTAGATGAAAGGCTAGACAAGTTGACCTTAATGTCATTCCTGATTATATTAGTCTGTAAATAGCATAAAATCTTGTCTCTGAGCTATCAATTCATGATGAGACTTATTAGCCAGTGGCAGTTACTTGGATAACTATTTTTAGGAAGGTTAAGTGATATTGAAAATATTTACAGAGTTCAATAATAGATTTTCATTCATCTAAATTACTTGATTGCAGAATCAACAAATGAATTCAAACAAACCATCCTTTAAATTCTTCTGAGCATCACTGATTCGAGGTTTAAGAGATATATTCTTATTTACCAAAATTCATCTTTACAAGTATGTTTTATAGATATGTTTTGTAATGAGCTTAGAATTAATGAAAATACTTTGGCATGGGTGATTATTTTCTATAAATCCTCTAATGAACTAAATCATAAATAAGTGAGATCACCATTTTAATATATATATTACCAAAAGTACTACAGTGTTTAAAAATAACATTGATATTATCCAATGTATGTTTTCTAGAGGAAGGATTATTAAAGGAAATTATATAAAATATCAATACTTGATATTTAGGACTAACTACAGAATTTGAAGTTTTAAAACAGCAGTTAAGGAGATAAGTATGAATGGCTATCATGAATGTGAAAAGTGAAAGTGAAAGTTAGTCGCTTGGGTACAACTCTTTGCTATCCTGTGGACTGTAGCCTACCAGGCTTCTCTGTCGATGGAATTCTCCAGGCAAGAATACTGGAGTGAGTTGCCAACTCTTTCTCCAGAGGATCTTCCTGACCCAGGGATTGAACTCAGGTCTCCTGCACTGCAGGTAGATTCTTCACCATTTGAGCCACCAGGGAAGCCCCATCATGACTGTGGGACTCTTTAAGACTTTGCTAAGTCTGGGGTTTAATGAAATCTGAAGAAATATGTTTAAATACTATCTCTTGTATAATTGGAATGATATTGGTTAATGACTGATAGTAAATTCTCTAATATCTATGTCAAATATGAACTATAACAGAAGTATATCTATTTTACCAAGGAAGTTAATGCATCATACTTCTACTGCAATGCAGTGTTGATGTTGGGGTATTCTAACATAGGGTAACCATGTTTTTATCATATGTTTGTGCTGTTTCCAGTCAATTACTGCTACTCTGAAAAATCATAAGCCCTCTATTACAGTGTCTATTGATGACCAGAGTTTTCTTTTTAAAACCCCTGATTGTCTTGGTTCTTGGGTTACTAAATTGTAATGATTTCCCAACACTTATAAATTCTCCATTCTTTAGCATATCTTATGAAAAGCTCAGGTGAGAAGCAATGTTTAGTGAAGGTTATTGAAGGCACATGTTATTTATCAATTTTAATGTACTTCAAACTCTGCCCCTGGCTCCAGTCAGATATGTCAAAGGCTGCCTTAGCCCACCTCTTCTTCCCTCTTGGCATCTCCCAGGGAATTTCACTATAAAGTTAAGTCCTCAGCTTGTATATAAGGAATATGGGCAAAGAGAAATCAAACTTGTTGCTGTGTTAGTTGCAAAACGCTGCTGAAGATACTCACTGTATTACTAAATGTCTCCTATATAAAATGTTATGTGTTCATTATCTTTTTTATTCAATAAGAAGATACCATAAAGAAATTATATTCTAAGAAAATGAACTTCCTCCAACTTTTTCAACTGTTTATTTTTGTGTCTCACTTTAGGAAGGTTAAAATTAAGCTCTATCACAGCAAACATGCTGGTTCTTAAGATTACTGTATTTCACTGTCCTTGTTATCTTGGTTCTCCTCTCCTTTTCACCAACTTGTTTTAACTTCTGTATTTAACTATCTTTGATTGGGTGTAAGCCATTTCAGATCCTTTCAAGAAAGGGATGGTTTGGGCAGTCAGTATCTTCCTTTACATGGTTTATGGGCTCTTCAAAATCTGCCTTCAACTTGTCTTTCCAGGGTTGTCTTCTAACATAAGCAACTCAAAACAGCTCAGTTTTTGTCACACTCCATGGAGTCTCCTCCTCTCCATCTCCAGGGGCAATATCTTCTTTTTGTTAAAGGCCACTGTTCCTTCCCATTCCCATTTCTCTGCTTGGGAAATTCCTTTTCACTCTTAAAGACCCAAATCAAATCTTATATGAATTCTCCCACCATCATCAGAAAGAATGCAACCTCCCTGGGAGGAACCCATAACATTTTGTTCATGTAACTTTTACAAAACCCAATACATTGCCTTATAATTACTTGTCTCTATCTTTTTTTCTTTTTTAAAAATTAGGTTGTTAGTTCCATGAATTTAGAGTATATTATTTTGCCAGAGCTGCCATAATAAAGTGTCACAGACAGATTGGCTTAAACACCACAAATTTATTTTCTTACATTCTGGAGGTGAGAAGTCTGAGATCAAGGTGTCAACAGGGTTGTTTCCTTCTGAATTCTCTTTTCTTGGCTTTAGATAGCTGTCTTCTTCCTGTGGCTTTACATGGTCTCCCTGTGTATGTATCTGTATCCAAATGTCCTTTTCTTAAAATAACCCTAGTTCTATCAGATTAGGGCCCACCCTCAGGACTTCATTTTAACATAATAATCTCTTTAAAAATTATGTATCCAAATACAGTCACATTCTGAGGTATTGGAGGTTAGGACTTCAACATAGGAGTTTGAGGAGGACACAGTTTAGCCCATGATACAGAACATGTTTAATTTATCTATCTAGCTCAGACTCTAAGTCTGCTCCTGAAATAAAATAGAAACAATATATATTTGTTGAGTATTATATTAATGAAGATATTTATTAGTGGTATTTAAAAATATTTTTCAGTAACTTATATAAATACTAGCATGATTTTTTTATAATACAAAACAGCCAGAAGACAATGTTTCACCAATGTTTTCCCTATAGAGTTTAATTTTTCAGTAAGGAACTTTCATAGTAATTTTGTTATGCTGCCACCAAGTGACACTGAAGTGAAACCGTTCCCAGTGCTCTGCAGAGTTCATGCTTTTGCTGAGATTGAGGATGTGAATCTCTCTTAAAAATTCTCAGAGACTCATAGTTTTGGCATTTTTACATTAAAAAAAATCAATTGCCCTTAGTAAACTAAAAATTTAAACAGCGTTTGAGGAAACATTGACAGTTTATTAATATTTTAAAGATAAGATCATATTCATAGTTCTCTGATAAAATATACAGGCCCTATCCTTGTAAAACTAGACCGGCCTCACTTCCCATAATACTTTTCCACTTCTCTTCGACCAGAGGGAAATGAAGTGGTGACGTTGTTGCATTTGTCAAGTCAGACAAATTAAATACCTGGTAAAAATAGAACATTCATTAATCATTTTCCATTGGTTTTATCTTGCATGAAGGAGTTTTTAAAGAGATAATTGAAAAGTGACTATGTATTTAGCAAACAAAGTGTGTTATGAATATTGTAAATAGTTATAACAAGAAAATCTCAAAGCTGTATTTATTGGTTTTTCCTTTGAATTTATTGCACATGATAACACTGATTATTTTAGCTTTAAATAACTTTGTCTTGATTTCATACCTAAGTACAGTAATGCATTCTGCAGTCTTCCTCTTTTCCATCCATGTTTAAACTCCACTATTAAAATATATAACACTGCTTTTGGCATCAGTTCATATGAAAATAACTCTCAGATATCTAACTAATGGATTTAACATTAAGCTTATCATTTACCTTTTTCCTGTTTTTAAAGTTTAATTTTAAAATTTTCTGAGAAATTTGTAAATGCTGTTAGATTTTTGGCATATAAAATTCCATCAAAAAAGATATTCTAATTCTCCAGAGTTTACTAATTTTACCCACTAAGTCTAGCATAATCTGAATTTTTTAGTATATTGAAATATGAAACAAATTATATGATAACTTGATCAAGCATGGTATTATCTATTATGTTCAAAGAGAATAACAGACTCCTTGAAAAAGTATCCAAGGCTGTCTACTAACTGACCTCATTATACATTTTCTGTATCATTTTCTGTCACCAAAACTGTTTAAAGGCAGTGGTCTTTGTGTACATAGCATCAGTGCCATGCCTAGAGCATAACAGGCCTTTTAATAAATGCTTATTCAGTCACTAAGAGGCCTTAGAGAACTCATGAGTACAGACTGCAGCTAGTTTGCACAGATTTCAATATTGTCTCTGTCATTTGAAAAATGACCTTGACCAAGTAACTTAACCTTCTATACCACAGATTATTCATCAGTCAAATGGCAATGGATCATTGTTCCTAATTCATAATGTTGTCACTGAACATTAACTAGATAGTACATGACTTTTCATGCATTTAGCTGCAAAGTCTAATGTTAGATAAATGTTATCTACTGTTGCTACTATGTTGTTGTTGTTTAGTCACTAAATCTTGTCCGACTCTTTTGCAGCCCCATGGACTGCAGCCCACCAGGCTGCTCTGTCCTGATGTTCAATTGTAAAAGAATTAAGTTGAACCTCTACCTTACACCATGTACGAAAGTATAACTAAAGTGTTAAGAGCTAAAACTATAAACTCTGAGAAAAATCATAGTAAATCTTCATGAGTTTGAATTTGGTGGTAGTTTCTTAGACATGTTAGCAAAAAAGCACAAATACCAAAAGATAACATAGATAAACAGCCTTCACCAATTTTTTAAATAAAATTTCCTTAAAGGACACTATCAAGAATGTGGAGCAATACCCACAGAATGGATGAAAATATTTGTGATAATTTATCTGATAAGGGGTTTGTGTCCAGAATATATAAAGAAATCTCAGAAATCAACAGTAGAAAAACAAACTAAAAAAAAAAAAGATTTAAATAGATATTTCTCCAAAGACAGCATATAAATGAGCAATAAGCATGTGAAAAGATGCTTAAACACCATTAGTAATTATAGAACTGCAAATCAAAACCACAATGTGATACCACTTCATATGGTTTTCAAAAAAGGGAAATAGCAAGTGTTGGTGAAAATATGAAGAAATTGGAACTCTAATACATTGATAATGGGGTTGTAAAATAGCAGAACTATTTTGGAAAACAATTTGTCATTTTCTCAATATGTTAAGCATAGAATTACTGTATGACCCAGTGATTCCGCCCCAAGAAAAAGAATTGAAAACACACCCACAGAGAAACTACTATGAATATTTACAGCAGCATATTCATAATAGCTAAACGGCGGAAACAACCTAAATGTCCATCAGTGGATGAAGGGATAAACAAATCGTGGTCTATACAATGGAATATGAATTCATCCATAAAAAAGAATGAAATGCTGATATAGGCTACAGCATAGATGAACTTGAAAACATTATGCTAAGTGGGAAAAAAAAACACACACAAAAGCCCACGTATCGTATGATTGCATTTATATAAAATGTCCCAAACGGGAAAATCCATCAAAACAGAAAGGAGACTAGTAGTTGCCATGCGCTAGGGAAAGGGAAACATGAGGAGAGGCTGCTAATGGGAGCAAGGTTTCTTTTTGGTGTTACGGAAATGTTTTGAAAAATGAATCATGGTGATGGTTGTGTGCTGTGTGAATAAGCAACTGACTTGATATAACTGTTAATTTATGGTGTGTGTATTATATCTCAATATAGCTATTATTTAAAAAAAGAATTACAAAAGACAAGGAAAAGGTATTCTGCAGATACCTAAGGATTTGGTACCTATTCTTGAGAATTTAGTGGTTCTATCAGAGTTTAAAGTGTATTTTATTAATCTAGCAAAAAGTATTTGTCATTAAATATTTGAGGAATTAACAGATGAATACAGCAGTTTCTTTTTTTTTTTAGCAAAAGAACTTAGTTTATTTTTTAAATTTATTTATTTTCATTGGAGGCTAATTACTTTACAATGCTGTAGTAGTTTTTGCCATACTTGACATGAATCCGCCATGGGTGTACATGTGTTCCCCATCCTGAACCCCCCTCCCACCTCCCTCCCCATCCTATCCCTCTGGGTCATCCCAGTGCACCAGCCCCGAGCACCCTGTCTCATGCATCGAACCTGGACTGGCAATCTGATTCACATATGATAATATACATGTTTCAATGCTATTCTCTCAGATCAACCCACCCTCGCCTTCTCCCACAGAGTCCAAAAGACTCTTCTGTACGTCTGTGTCTCTTTTGCAATCTCACATACAGGGTTATCATTACCGTCTTTCTAAATTCCATATATATGCGTTAGTATACTGTATTGGTATTTTTCGTTCTGACTTACTTCACTCCGTATAATCGGCTCCAGTTTCATCCTCCTCATTAGAACTGATTCAAATGCATTCTTTTTAATGGCTGAGTAATATTCCATTGTGTATATGTACCACTGCTTTCTTGTCCATTCGTCTGCTGATGGACATCTAAGTTGCTTCCATGTCCTGCCTATTGTAAACAGTGCTGTGATGATCATTCGGGTCCACATGTCTCTTTCAATTCTGGTTTCCTCAGTGTGTATGCCCAGCAGTGGGATTGCTGGGTCATATGGCAGTTCTAGTTCCAGTTTTTTAAGGAATCTCCACATTGTGCTCCATAGTGGCTGTACTAGTTTGCATTCCCACCAACAGTGTAAGAGGGTTCCCTTTTCTCAAGCATTTATTGCTTGTAGAGTTTTGGATAGCAGCCATCCTGACCGGCGTGAGATGGTACCTCATTGTGGTTTTGATTGGCATTTGTCTGATAATGAGTGATGTTGAGCATCTTTTCATGTGTTCATTAGCCATCTGTATGTCTTCTTTGTTTTTTTTTTTATTTTTTAAATTTTATTTTATTTTTAAACTTTACAATATTATATTGGTTTTGCCAAATATTGAAATGAATCTGCCACAGGTATACATGTGTTCCCCATCCTGAACCCTCCTCCCTCCTCCCTCCCCATACCATCCCTCTGGGTCTTAAAATGAGGAATATATTTAACTAAGAAGACAATTATATCATTAATTAAGCTAGAAAAAATAAATGAAATTAAGTTTAGGGTGAGCATGGGGGAATGTTAACTTTTGGATACCAATGGGCATATATGTGGATGCCTCCCTTAAGCACTGGAAATATCCCAACTTATAGCAAAAAAAAGAGAAAACCTGACTCAATAATTACAAATTCATCTTTAATAATCTGGTCATTAAGAAACAGATAAAAATCTTTTTTAAATGAAAAAAAAATTGTTCACAATTGCATTAACCATATAAGATAATAAAGATAATTGAAGTTTGGTTTAAAAGGAAGGTGGTGAGTCTAGCTTTTGATATTACTTTTGAGGTTTTCATGTAGTACTAGAATACGAGTTCCATGAATACAGGAGCTATGTGTGTCTTGCTTATCAATGTAACCAATAATGGCAATAATATCATCCTTAAAAGCCACTAAATATATTTGTTAAATTGACAGAACCATTTCCAAGTATGCAGGAATTAGTTAACATAAGATTTTAAAGCTGTAGAGTTTAAAAGTGCACTGTTTAATATTTTCCTGAAAGTAATAATCAAAACTCTTGAGAGAGGATTGATTACTTAGGAAAATAATAGGCAGAACTGGAATTCTGCTCAGTGTTGAAGCAATGGTTAAATGAAGAGCTGCTATAACCCAATTTGGATTTTCAAAATTATTTTTCTATTTCTTAAGATTTTTTCTCAATTCTAAGAGAGTAATTACTTGATGCAAGGCAGAAATAAGAGTGAACTAAGACTTGGAAAAACATTGTAAGGTTTCTAGAAAATACACTGCAGAAATAGAAATTTTACATCATGCTTATAGTGCTTGGGGATAATTAAATCAACTCCCAAATGAGTTTATCCTGAAAACCTGGACTGTCTGTCCTAGCCCAGTGGCAACTGAGCTCAAGAAATTCATCTATATTCTTAACCTTCTTTTACCACTAAATATAATGTCTTATCTCTGTCTAATAAAACCAGATGATCTAGTGCAGAGATAACTGTTATTTCTTATATTACAAGTCATCAATAATAGTCCATCAGAGAAGATTATATGAGTGTCTCGTCTGTTACTTAATTGATGTCTCTATTTCAGTAACATGAGGTATGTATTAAACTGCATGACCTTGTCCCAGAGATATTAGTAAATATTAAGTACCCATTTCATTGAGACATAATTTCCAATATAGCAAATTTCACACTCTCTAAGCTATCAGAAATGTTAACAATTGCTGCCCTCTCATGAAATTTGTAGTCATGATATTATTTCAGCAGCAGAAGCAGTTATAAGAGGGAGGTGGTGCTTAATGAGGAGCATGTACTATATCTTGGCAGAGCCAAACCTGGGCACAGAGATTCCTCATGTGTGCGTGCTCAGTTGTGTAGGATTCTTTGCGACCCTATGGACTATCACTTGCCAGGCTCCACTGTCCATAGCATTTCCCAAGCAAGAATGCTAGAGTTGTTTGCCATTTCCTACTCCAGGGAATCTTCCTGACCCAAGGATAGAACTTGCATCTCCTGTGTCTCCTGCATTGACAGGTAGCTTCTTTACCACTGCTCCACCTGGGAAGATGCAAAACAATCTGACCAACTGCATACTCACTTGTTAAGTCATGTCCAACTCTGCCCACCAGGTTTCTCTGTTCGCAGGATTTTCCAGGCAAGAATACTGGAGTGGGTTGCGGTTGTCATTTCCTCCTCCAGGGGATCTTCCCAAACCATATTTCTTCTGTCTCCTTCACTGGCAGGCAGATTTTTTACCACTGAGCCATCTGGGAATAGAGGAGGTTCTCAAATGCTGGGGTGCCTGCTCGAATGGATGTGCAGGTGGATGTGCAACTCTCAGCTCTTCAGAGGAGCAGAAGGCTGCATAAGCATATGGGCTTGCACAGCTTAGAAACAGTATACTGGGATATGAAAATGACACATGTCTGGTATTTGGCCAAGGGTCTATAAGTTTGATTCCAATTTCAGTTGGTTCCAAAAGCCATGACTTTGTTGTTTGGTAAAGAACGCTGTGCCAGAGAGAGAAGTCCAAGTCTAGCACCTCATATGGTATCAGAGCTGCACCAACTTAACAATAACAATACCAAAAGCCTGTTTGGTTTTTCAGTTTGCTATATGTCTATTTTTGGTGCCTGGCTAAATAAAAGGCAAGATCCTTTCCTCTGTAAGTCACAGCTGTTGTGTACCCATCACTATAAAGTAGTAAAGCAACTGTCATTGATTGTTTACCTTTTCTTTTTTATCTTTGGACATTTTCCTCTCAGGAGCCCAATTTTCTGAATTTTCCAAAGATCTCCAGAGCATCTGAATTATGTCTCTCATTCCAACATTAAACCTCATCAATACCTAACAGTTGGTGAAATGATCATTTCTTTTACTAAAAATTCTAATTATAGGAATATATCCTAGGAAAATGAAAATGTTTCTACAGAAATCCATATGTAAAAGGATTATTTCTTTTCCAGAAAAAAGTAAATGGTCTTTAAATTTAATGTATTTGTTCCACCAAATCCAGGCTATGTTAAATATAGTGGAATAGTATATTTTTTAAAAGGGATTTTCCAGATTAATAGTAGTATAATTTGCTCTGTTCCTCTTCTCTCCATTCTTGCAAAAAGTAGGTAGCTCTTGGAAATGAATCTCCATAACTATTAACGTATTAAGGAATGTAGAAACCCTGTGGAAGAAAACTGACATCTATTAACATACAGTAGCATTACTGTTCTAAACCAGTACATTCCAGACTTTAAAGTGTTTAAGAATTATATGAGGATTTTGTTAGAAGTATAGATTCTAATTCATTATGTCTGGGATAGAAACTGAAATTCTATATTAGTAATAAACTCCCAAATGAAGCTGATACAGCTGGATTCAAGGACCACAGTTTAAGGAGCACAGATCTCAATAACACATGCAGGGACCCAGATTACTATACCCAGCAAGGATCTCATTCAAATATGAAAGAGAATCAAAAGCTTTACAGACAAACAAGCTCAGAGAATTCAGCACCACCAAACCAGCTCTTCAACAGATGCTAAAGGATCTTCTCTAGACAGGAAACACAGAAAAGGATTATAAATTCAAACCCAAAACAACAAGGTAAGTGGCAATGGGATCATACTTACCAATAACTACCATATATGTAAATGGGTTGAATGCCCCAACCAAAAGACAATGACTGGCTGAATGGATACAAAAACAAGAACCCTATATATGCTGTCTACAAGAGATCCACCTCAAATGAAGGGACACATACAGACAGAAAGTGAAGGGCTGGAAAAAGATATTTCATGCAAATGGAGACCAAAAGAAAGCAGGAGTAGAAATACTCATATCAGATAAAATAAATTTTGAAATAAAGGTCATGAAAAGAGACAAAGAAAAACACTACATAATGATCAAAAGATCAATACAAGAAAATAACAATTATAAATATATATGCACCCAACATAGGAGGACTGCAATATGTAAGGTAAATGCTAACAAGTATGAAAGGGGAAATTAACAGTAACACAATAATAGTGGGAGATTTTAATACCCCACTCACACCTATGAATAGATCAACCAAACAGAAAATTAGCAAGGAAACACAAACTTTATACGATACAATGGACCAGTTAGACCTAATTGATATCTATAGGACATTTCACCCCAAAACAATGAATTTTACCTTTTTCTCAAGTGCACATGGAACATTCTCCAGGATAGATCACATCCTGGGCCATAAATCTAGCCTTGGTAAATTCAAAAAAATTGAAGTCATTTCAAGCATCTTTTCTGATCACAATGCAGTAAGATTAAATGTCAACTACAGGAAAAAATGATTGATCTCTGTTCGTTTCCAAGGCAAACTATTCAATATCATGGTAATCCAAGTCTATGTCCTGACCTGTAATGCTGAAGAAGCTGAAGTTGAATGGTTCTATGAAGACCTACAAGACCTTTTAGAACTAACACCCAAAAAAGATGTCCTTTTAATTATAGGGGACTGGAATGCAAAAGGAGGAAGTCAAGAAACACCTGGAGTAACAGGCAAATTTGGCCAGAATGAAGCAGGGCAAAGGTTTATAGAGTTTTGCCAGGAGAATGCACTGGTCATAGCAAACACTCTCTTCCAACAGCACAAGAAAAGACTCTACACATGGACATCACCAGATGACCAAAACCGAAATCAGATTGATTATATTCTTTGCAGCCAAAGATGGAGAAGCTCTATACAGTCAGCAAAAACAAGACCAGGAGCTGACTGTGGCTCAGATCATGAGCTCCTTATTGCCAAATTCAGATTGAAATTGAAGAAAATAGGGAAAACCACTAGGCCATTCAGGTATGACCTAAATCAAATCCCTTACAATTATACAGTGGAAGTGAGTAATAGATTTAAGGGACTAGATCTGAGAGACAGAGTGCCTGATAAATTATGGATGGAGGTTTGTGACGTTGTACAGGAGACAGGGAGAAAGACCATCCCCAAG
Source organism: Bison bison bison (assembly GCF_000754665.1). NCBI lineage: Eukaryota > Metazoa > Chordata > Mammalia > Artiodactyla > Bovidae > Bison > Bison bison. Next base: position 2,717,083 of record NW_011494832.1, on the reverse strand, counting down.
AAAAATAAATGCAAAAAAGCAAAATGGATGTCTGAGGAGGCCTTACAAATCACCTGTGAAAAGAAGAGAAGCGAAAAGCAAAGGAGAAAAGGAAAGATATAAACATCTGAATGCAGAGTTCCAAAGAATAGCAAGGAGAGATAAGAAAGCCTTCCTCTGGGATCAACGCAAAGAAATAGAGGAAAACAACAGAATGGGAAAGACTAGGGATATCTTCAAGAAAATTAGAAATACCAAGGGAACATTTAATGCAAAGATGGGCACAATAAAGGACAGAAATGGTATGGACCTAACGGAAGCAGTAGATGTTAAGAAGAGGTGGCAAGAATACACAGAAGAACTGTACAAAAAAGCTCTTCATGACCTGGATAATCACGATGGTGTGATCACTCACCTAGAGCCAGACATCCCTGAATGTGAAGTCAAGTGGGCTTTAGGAAGCATCCCTATGAACAAAGCTAGTGGAGGTGATGGAATTCCAGTTGAGCTATTTCAAATCCTAAAAGAGGATGCTGTGAAAGTGCTGCACTCAATATGCCAGCAAATTTGGAAAACTCAGCAGTGGCCACAGGACTGGAAAAGGTCCGTTTTCCTTCTAATCCCAAAGAAAGGCGATGCCAGAGAATGTTCAAACTACCATACAAGTGAGCTCATTTCACACGCTAGCAAAGTAATGCTCAATATTCTCCAAGATAGGCTTGAACAGCACTCTCCTACCCATTTTTTAAATTTCCTCTGCCTGATCTATAACTGATGCTCAGTAAATATTTTTGATTTTGGAATAAATACATTATTTTAGTTTAACCCCATTCTGTGGCTCTTGATGTATCTTATGTGATTATCAAACCCAAGTTGAGAAGTTTAGAGAACCTTCTCAAAACATAACCTCTCTGAGAGAGTATCAGTGATCATTCTTTTTGATGTTATTCTGCCCCTAATTATAAAACAAAAGCTTATAGAAGCTAGCTTGTGAGTGCACTACTCTTTACAGTCAGTAAAATGTAGTGCTATCCACATTAAGCTGTAGACCCAAGGTTTTAGGCCTCCACTTCTCTGAAGATAAGAAAAAGGGAAGGTGCTGCATTTGATAGAAAAAGCTCCCTCCTGTAGCCCTGTGGAGCGTTGTGAGGAACTTGTTGCCTAAAGCAATGCGCTGGCAAATTCTGACAAGATATTTGAAGACTATTTCAAATCAGAAATAAGTATTAGATGTGAACCCAGTAGCTTTTTCTCAGACATATCAGAGTCTGATAAAAAGTTTTAAAAACTTGGATGTGGATAACAATAGCAGACATGCACAATAAGTATGAGCACTCTTTTGAACAAAAGTCAGATTTTAAAACTTGAGAAGAATACATTTAAAAAATGTCTTTGGTTGCCATTTTAACAATCAAACAATGTTTTTATTATATTGTTATAAAATGAAAGTGCTGCTGTTTTAATCATTAATATTTAAACTGGACTGTTAATTAGTTTAATAAACAATGAGTCACCTTGCAAAAGTTATAGCTGAAAGCAATTCAGTGTACAGATATTTTATATGTAGTATAATTTTCTTACATGCATAGAATTCATCTTATTAGGAGGTATTCTTTTCCTACTTTCAGTTCAGTTCAGTTCAGTCGCTCAGTCGTGTCCGACTCTTTGCAACCCCGTGAATCGCAGCACGCCAGGCCTCCCTGTCCATCACTAACTCCCAGAGTTCACCCAGACTCACGTCCATCGAGTCAGTGATGCCATCTAGCCATCTCATCCTCTGTCGTCCCCTTCTGCTCCTGTCCCCATTCCCTCCCAGCATCAGAGTCTTTTCCAATGAGTCAACTCTTCGCATGAGGTGGCCAAAATACTGGAGTTTCAGCTTTAGCATCATTCCTTCCAAAGAAATCCCAGGGCTGATCTCCTTCCGAATGGACTGGTTGGATCCAAGGGACTCTCAAGAGTCTTCTCCAACACCACAGTTTAACAGCACTGTATTATTATATTTTCTTCTTCTTGGTCTTGATAAATTATTACTAATCCAATAGATTAGGCAATTTAAAATAGGAAGTCCAAAGAGAAGAATCTTTTAAACATGTGTGCAGTGGAAGATAGAGTTGTTAAAGTCATTGTAATATAAACAAGTGAAATATGCATTTTGAAATAGTTTATTTGTCATGGTGTGGGTTAAAGGATGCAGAGATTTGTTTTTATGCCCTAAGAGTTATATTTCTCTGACTGGTGTACAGAACAATCTTCCTTTGCTGTTTTACTACGTCATCTGATTTTTTTATTAAATGGGAATTGCAAATAAAAATTTAATATTTCATTATGTAAAGGTAAGTTAAATTTATGAAAATCAAGATATTTAGCGTGGGGTTTATTCTAGTTCTTATTGTCTTTTTTGTCATATAAAAGTTAATTTCAATAAATATTTTTGTCATTTAAACTGTTCCAGATAATTAATTTGTCTAAAATACAATTTAATAAAGTTAGAGAAAGGCAGTGCACTTTTTATTATTCTGTTCATGTTTTACATATGCACTTAGATCTCATGGCCAATGTCTCTCACAATATATGGAAGTTCTATTATGGGAACAGTAGAGCTTCTTGCCAGAAAATGACTTCTTTCTCAACTTTTCTCTCCCACTCAAATCCCTGGTCAGATCTTAGATTATTATTTGAAAAAATATAAATTATATATGAATAAACCCTCATAAAAATTCAGCCCATACAGATGTATACAGAAATCTTCTATGAAAATGTAAGAACTAAGTACAGATGCTAAGAGAATGTTCTCTCTTGCCCATGAATAAGATTCTTTATCTTCCAGGATACTTACTGTGCTCTTAATTAAAAAGCAGGGACCATGCTCAGAGGATAAGCAGATATTTTCCTGTATGCAAATTATTTAGATGTATATTGTAGATGATTATTACCTGGAAAAATGCCATAAAATACAATTGAACACTAATTGGAACTACTGATATTCTTATATCAGAACTAAGTTCTTAAAGATAACCTACTGAAATAATTAAAACTATTTTAATAGGAATACTTTCATTATGACTTAACTCATTGCATCAATCACCAGTTTTCTAATAGAAAGAGAGAGGGAGAGAGGGAGAAAACAGGGAGAGAGGGATGGAAGGAGGGAGGGAGAGAGAGAAAAGGAGGGAGATCTCAGGAATTAATTTGGAGCCATTATTAAAAGTGTGTGATCTAGTGGGGTGTCTAGGGCCATGTCAAACCATTTGGAGTACATATTAAAAACTGCTTGAGAGCAGAGGCAATACCTTTTAGTTTTTGTTTGTTTGTTTTACACATGGACATCCATTTGTAAATGTTCAGTAAGAGTTGAAGATTGATAGATAAAAATAAATTGGACTTATATGGTGGAGTTGGAGAAGGAAATGAAGGAAATGAAGAGTACTCCAGTACGCTTGCTTGGAAAATTCCATGGATGGAGGAGCCTGGTAGGCTAAAGTCCATGGGGTCGCAAAGAGTCGGACATGACTGAGAGACTTCACTTTCTTTCTTTTTATAGTTCCTTTTGGAGAAGGAAATGGCAACCCACTCCAGTGTTCTTGCCTGGAGAATCCCATGGACAGAGGGGTCTGGTGGGCTACAGTCTATG
>NW_011494832.1:2702824-2713370 GCF_000754665.1 Bison bison bison | reverse complement strand
GAGGAGGTTGGTAGAGACTAATCTGTACTGTGTCAATGTACTGCTTCCCCTAGAGTTGACCCTATTATAAGATATAAATACTCAGAGACAAATTATATCAGCAGTCTTGACTTCAAGTAATAGCAGAGCCAACTAAAAGTGATTTAAACAATGAGGATATTTATTTTAATACATAATAATGAATCCAAATATGTATCATTACCTTAAAAACTCAATTCATCATTCTCTTTTAAGAGAAAAGAAACTTTCCCAGCGCTTCCTAACTGACTTCCTTTTATGCCTTATTGACCTTTATAGCACATGCTCTACCTGACCCAGTCAGCAGTAAAAGTAAGTTGACTACCATGATTATATTTTGCCAGTTATGATGGGTGCTGAGGCCCATCTTCTCTGAAGGATAAGAGCCCCTCCCAACAAGGTAAACAAAATCTAGATCCTATTAACAATAACAATAAAGAGGAACCAGTGGAACTGAGTAAAGGCTGTTAGGTAACTAAATAGCAATAGCTATTATGCAAATAAATAATCAAATCATAGTCATCACTTGGTCACTCCAAGGATGCTTTCTGCTTTGTTGTTGTTTGAGAAAGTTATAATTTAAGGATTTATGGTTTTAAAAATGGCTATAATATTTAATGCATTTATGTGTATCTCTTTGATATTTACACTTCCAAATGACTTAAAATCTGTAGCTTAGAAACAGTTTAAAGTAAAATTCTATCCTGTTGGATTATTAAAATATCTGAACCCTGCAGGATATATAACCCTACGTATTTCTTAGCTTCAAGGTTCAGAAGCAAAAGCACACATTATTATATTTCAGAGGCTGTATTTCACTGGGATTACAAAAGTCGGTGGAATATTTAAGTTTCATGTTACAGAAAATAGAACATGTTCAGCCATTTGATCACATCTGGGATTCTTTCAAACATATATCTCTTATCTTGCGGTAATCTATGATTCACTTTTGGTCTTCCAAGATTTAAACTCTGAATTTGTAAAGTGTAATATACCAAAAAAATAAATAAATAAATAAATTTAGAGTCAGAAGTTTGGGATTAAGTCCTGGTTCTATTGCTTAACTAATCTTTAAACTTCTGTCATTCACTTAAATTTTTGGACTTTTGATTGCCTCAAATTGCCTGAAATATCCCTGGTTTTGAAAGAAACTCAAAATAAACCTTTATCTGTACAAGACCATCTTTCTGAATACCCCCAGGTTGCTGTGCCCAGTTATTTCCTTCTCCCTACGGGACACTGCTGATGAACTAGGGGTCCAGGGCTCTCCTCTTTATCTTTTATCTCTTACACTGTCTTCTTTTACTCTTTGCTCAGATTTTTTTTTTTTTTTGCTATGTCTTCACCTAAGAAATGTATTGTGATATATTAGTTTGAAAATTACTATTTATATCAGGCTCTTGAATACATGCTTCTTAAGCTTCAGTAAAGTAACTTTTAATCTTGCTTTTTACTATGTTGAAAAAAGTTGATGATATAAAATCAGCATCCTTTCTTCTCCATCTTCAGCAGTAGTTATTTGCCCTAAGGATGTCAGTGAGAAGCTATTTCTAAACCTGTCTCAGTACCTAGGAATGAGCCATTTGTATTTGTTCTCATCTCGAGGTTATAAACACAGGCAAGTCCACAGCTCTCTCCGGAACTGCTGACAGAAGGTTCTGCCACCAGGGGGAACTGAAGTTGTAAGGTTTTACAGTGCTTCACAGGCACTGAATATTCCTGATAAAATAAAAGTTACTTAATGAGACTAATGCTATTGAACTTGGAAATTTTCACGCAAAGTTTTCTGAGTAATTAATTTACTAAATATATCTAAAAATTTCATTAGTCATTTCATTCTAGAGAAAAGGATTTAGTGATCCCTTTATTCACATAGATTCCTAATTTTCTGTATTGATAAAATGTATCCATCAAAAGATTTTTAGTAGAAATAATTAGGAGGAATCATAAAAAAATAGATATCTCACAGGAATTATTAAAAATTATATATATAGTATAATCTTCAATTGAAAGTGGGAAACTGATTATGTTTTAAATATTCATTCAAACTTCAGACAGTCTCTATTTCATGTTATAGAGTGAATAAATTACTGTAGTACATAAAGCTTGCCAATACAAGGACTAACTTAAGTGATACTGCCATAGGTCTATTGAATACTTACACAAGAAACACATAAGGTATTCTGATACATTGTGGCAATAAAAGCAAACTTGCTTTTTCTAAGTTTGTTTTATCCAAGATAGTTAGAAAATCTTCTACAGAAAAGTAGTCCACATTTTAATCTGCAGTGATGAGTCAGCAGTCATTTTTATGCCCTGCTTTTTGATATTACATACTTTTACCCACTTTCAGATTTCAGTGTTTCTGATTTTTGTTTTTGTTTTTTTAATATATAATACCAGCATAAAACAGAATGCAAAGAAAATGTGAAGATCGCTTTTCAGATATCAAAGCAACCTAAAGTTGTATTATTAAAGACAGATTTTTTTCTTTATTACATTGCATGCCTCTTATAAGGTATGTCCCATTGTGGCCTCAGCATCGCCTGCAGTAACCTCACCTGGAGGCTTCTGTTCAATATTCACATTTCTATCTTCAGCCCTACTTTTAATTATTCTGCATTATGAAGCAGCCCCCAAGTGGTTTTCAAGCACACTAAAGTTTAAGGACCACTATTCTAGAAGATGCATGTAGTCCCTGATCATTTAACTTCTTGAACTGTTATCTAGTCCTTATCCTCAGATATCATCATTGTCATGGTCAGAGGACACATTGACTTCTTTAGCTTATGCACTTCATTTCCTGCTTGTCATCTCTATGTAGGTAGCTCCCAAGTATACATTTCTAGACAGACATGTCACTTATTTGAAACATCATTTAGGGCATGTTCCCTTAGAAAATCATTCCACATCCAAACCTTATTTTCATTCTTCATTATATCTTCTTGAATCACCTTTTAGCGCCAGTGGCTGTATTAAAAAAAATTGTATTGCTTCATCAGCTTCCCAAGAAGTCTTCCTACTTCCTTATAACTTTTTACTCCAAACCATTCTATATGGAAAATTTTCCTAAAACATGTCTCTTATCTGTTTCTTTCCCTTTACGAGGGTTTTCTGATGCCTCTTACAACCTAGATTACATTGTTTGTCTGCAGGTATGTTTATATCATCTATAGTCCTCCCAAGACACAATCTCAGTCTCCATTACCTGGTTTTCAACTATTCTCCCAACTGTCATACTTCCCTTTTCCCAGTTTATCTTTGCTTTGCCCTTCAATTCTCCTTTACAAATATTTAATCATATTTCTAAAAGACTAGATTAATTCTGAATAGTCTCAGGAAGTCTCCTCTAGGTCCTCTCTCCTAGTTATTATTTAAGTGTTCACAGGTGTAAATGTATCTTACAAACTATACTTTGAAAGCAGGGATTAAAGGTTATTCTGTTGCTGAACATCCTACATCATGTAGCCATATACTAAGACTATTGACATTACTCAGTCTTGGTTAGTAATTGTTAGTCGCTCAGTCATGTCCAAATCTTTGCGATCCCATGGACAGTAGCCCGTCAGGCTATTGTGTCCATGGAATTCTCCAGGCAAAAATGCTGAAATTGTGTTGCCGTTTCCTTCTGCAGGGGATCTTCCCAACCCAGGGATCAAACCTGGGTCTCCCACATTGCAGGTAGATTCTTTACCATCTGAATCACCAGAGAAGGCCATACCAAAAAAAAAAAAAATCATAACTTTCTCCTAAATTTCTTTATATTCCAGATTACAGAGAGGAACATACTCATTTAATATCATCATTTTCATTGTGATCCCAGTAGTATTTATTTGGTACCATTAGTGTACTTCTGATACTCTTTAGTAGTTTAAATCAGTGCCTTCTAAGACTTTCTCATTAAAATTCAGTGCTGTGACTAATTAAATTAAGCCCCAACCATTGTAAATTTTGTTTTACAGTAAATGTCAATTTCATGTTTTTCAAACTGAAGAGGTTGAATCAAATGTGGTTTTTGGCTTGAGAGGGCTATTGATTTATTCAGTGGGAAAAGCAGATGCCCTGATGGAGCACAATACTATTCTAAAATAAATCACTTTTGACAAACAATTCTGACCTTTCAGGAGGAGGTAGCTTGGTTTGCAGTAAGAAATATTAGTATGTAATCCCTCTAGCAGCTCTGCCCAGGTTGCAATATGTTTCTCCTGCTTAGTAGTAACAGTGTGGGGTTTAATTGTCACTTTGGGCAACAGATAGAAATTTTTAAAAAGCCATAGGGCTTTGGTTTCTTCAGAAAGAAGTGTCTTGGCTGAGTTAGAGAATAAACCTGACCAAAGAGTTCAATCCAAGGAAGACATTCAAAACAGGATTACCATTTGTCAGTACTATAGAAATAAACGATGACCAAGGACAAGATGGTTGGATGGCATTATAGACTCAGTGGACATGAGTTTGAGCAAGCTCCAGGAGATGGTAAAGGACAGGGAAGCCTGGCGTGCTGCAGTCCATGGCATCGCCAAGACTCGGACACTACTGAGTGACTGAACAACAACAAATGAGGGTCATTTTTTTAAAAATAAGGAGACAACTCAGGAGAAACTGAAGAACCAGGCCTCTGAAGGAGGAGGAATAATAGAAGACAACATTTTAAAGATAAGCCACCATTTTAGAAGGCCTTGTTCTTTTAGAGTGAGCAGAGAAGCAACCAGAGAAATGTTAAGGAGTTCAGTAAGTGATGTTAGAAAATCTTCCGAGCTCTTCATCAGTAACATGGCTCAGCTGTTCCTGAGTGCCTCTTTGATTATTTGCTTCTTACAGACTACCTTATTTTCCCATACTCTACTTATCTTTTCCCTGGATCACAGTAGATTTGGAAAGTAGACTTTTATTTATCCCTATTTTACAGATGAGGAAAAAAATCAGAAAAATCTAATATTTCTTCCCAAGACCACCTACATGGTAGTAAGTAGAAGTGAGATTCAAACAAGTTCCAAGACTTTTAAAACATTGCTTTTTCTGTTTAAGCCCAATGCTTAGAAGCAGGGGTGGTAAGTCAACATATTTAACATTAGATACCAACTTCAACCTGGTTTGTTGTCAATCAGACTCATAAAAAATATACTATACTAGATAAACTTAATAATAATTAAAATAAAATGTGGTTAGTATTGTCAAAGAGAAACTCCCTTAGACTATTTAAACTGTCTGAAAAGACTTTATCCAGACTATTCTAATAGGAGAGACAGACAGAGTCAATTCAAGTATGCTGAAACAAAAGGTGGAGGATTTTTAAATACTAAGGCAAACAAATGGAGAAGTGCTGGAGGATGTTGATCAATGTGATTAGGGCACCTGTATTTGCTCAGTTCAGTTCAGTTGCTTATCCTATCTGATTCTCTGCAACTCCATGGACTATAGCATGCCAGGCTTCCTTGTTGATCCCCAACTCCCAGAGCTTACTCAAACTCATGTCCATCAATTCGGTGATGCCATGCAATCACTCATCCTCTGTTGTCTCCTTCTCCTCCTGCCTTCAGTCTTTCCTGGTATCAGGGTCTTTTCCAATAAGTCAGTTCTTCACAACAGGTGGCCAGTATTGGAATTTCAGCTTCAGCGTCAGTCGTTCCAATGAATATCCAGGACTGATTTCCTTCAGGAATGACTGGTTTGATCTCCTTGCAGTCCGAGGGACTCTCAAGAGTCTTCTCCAGCACCACAGTTCAAAAGCATCAATTCTTCAGGGCTCAGCTTTCTTTGTAGTCCAACTCTCGCATCCATACATGACCACTGGAAAAACCATAGCTTTGACTAGATGGACATTTGTCAACAAAGTAATGTCTCTGCTCTTTATTATGCTCTCTAAGTTGGTCATATTTTTTCTGCCAAGAAGCAAGTGTCTTTTAATTTCATAACTGCAGTCACCACCCTCAGTGATTTTGGAGCACAAGAAAATAAAGTCTGTCATGTTTCCATATTTCTCCATCTATTTGCCATGAAGTGATGTTGGGGATGCCATGATCTTAGTTTTCTGAAAGTTGAGTGTTAAGCCAGCGTTTTCACTCGCCTCTTTCACTTTCTTCAAGAGGCTCTTTAGTTCCTCTTCACTTTCTGCCATAAGGATGGTATCATTTGCATATCTGAGGTTATTGATGTTTCTCCTGGCAATCTTGATTCCAGCTTGTGTTTTATCCAGCTGGGCATTTTGCATGGTGTACTCTGCATATAAGTTAAATAAGCAGGGTGACAGTATACAGCCTTGATGTGCTCCTTTCCCAATTTGGAATCAGTCTGTTGTTCCATGTCCAATTCTAACTGTTCTTTCTTGACCTGCATACAGATTTCTCAGGAGGCAGGTAAGGTGGTCTGGTATCCCCACTCTTGAAGAATTTTCCACAGTTTATTGTGCTCTGCACAGTCAACAGCTTTAGCATAATCAATAAAGCAGAAGTAGATGTTTTTCTGGAATTCTCTTGCTTTTTCAGTGATCCAAAGTATGTTGGTAATTTGATCTCTGATTCCTCTGCCTTTTCTAAATCCAGCTTGATTGTCTGGAAATTCACAGTTCATGACTGTTAAAGCCTGGCTTGGAGAATTTTGAGCATTACTTTGCTAGTGTGTGAGATAAGTGAAATTGTGCAGTAGTTTGAACATGCTTTGGCATTGCCTTTCTTAGGGATTGGAATGAAAACTGGCCTTTTCCAGTCCTGTGGCTACTGCTGAGTTTTCCAAATTTGCTGGCATATTGAGTGCAGCACTTAAACAGCATCATCTTTTAGGATTTGAAGTAGCTCAACTGGAATTCCCTCTCCTCCACTAGCTTTGTTTATAGTGATGCTTCCTAAGGTCCACTTGATTTCACATTCTGGGCTGTCTGGCTCTAGGTGAGTGATCACACCATAGTGGTTATCTGGATCATGAAGAACTTTTTTGTATAGTTCTTCATTTCTGCCACCTCTTTTTAATATCTTCTGCTTTTGTTAGGTCCATACCATGTCTGTCCTTTATTTAGCCCATCTTTGCATGAAATGTTCCCTTGATATCTCTAATTTTCTTGAAGAGATCTCTATTCTTCCCCATTCTTTTGTTTTCCTCTATTTCATTGCATTGATCACTGAGGAAGGCTTTCTTAACTCTTCTTGCTCTTCTTTGGAACTCTGCATTTAGATGCCTATATCCTTTTCTCCTTTCTTTTTCTCCTTTACCTTTAGTTTCTCTTCTTTTCTCAGCTGTTTGTAAGGCCTCCTCAGACAACCATTTTGCCTTTTTGCATTTCTTTTTCTTGGGGATGCTTTTGATCACTGCCTCCTATACAATGTCATGAACCTCCATCCATAGTTCATCAGGCACTCTGTCTATCAGATCAAATCCCTTGAATCTATTTGTCACTCCACTGTATAATCATAAGAGATTTGATTTAGGTCATACCTGAATGGTCTAGTGGTTTTCCCTACTTTCTTCAATTTATGTCTGAATTTGGCAATAAGGAGTTCACATCTGAGCCACAGTCAGCTCCCGGTCTTGTTTCTGCTGACTGTATAGAGCTTCTCCATCTTTGGCTGCGAAGATTATAATCAATCTGATATTGGTATTGACCATCTGGTGATGTCCATGTGTAGAGTCTTTTCTTGTATTGTTGGAAGAGGAGGTTTGCCATGACTAGTGCATTCTCACTAGTCATGTGCATTCTCACTTGGCAAAACTCCTGCTTCATTTTGTATTACAAGGCCAAATTTGCCAGTTACTCCAGGTGTTTCTTGACTTCCTACTTTTGCATTCCAGCCCATATGATGAAAATGAAAATTTTGGGGGTGTTATTTCTAGAAGGTCTTGTAGGTCTCCATTGAACCATTCAGTTTCAGCTTCTTCAGCATTACTGGTCAGGGCATAGAGTTGGATTATTGTGATATTGAATGGTTTGCTTTGGAAATTAAGAGTGATCATTCATCATTTTTGAGTTTTTGCCCAAGGACTTCATTTCAGACTCTTCATTGACTATGAGGGCTACTCTGTTTCTTCTTCTTTTACTTCCATTTCTTGCCCACAGTAGTAGACATAATGGTCATTCCGTCCATTTTAGTTCACTGATTCCTAAAATGTTAATGTTCAATCTTTGTGTTTGCTAATTGTTACTTAATAAATCTAGACTCCTATTTTCCCATAGAGACTGGGAGATAGGGACAATATCTACTTTTGTGATTATATTTCAAAGGGATGACTGCAGATCCTTGCGAAGGATATTTCTGGATTGTGGAACACTTACATCTCCTGGGGAAAAGAAAGAATTTACAATTGCAGGTTTTCTAAAGTAAATGCTGAAAAAGGGAGGTCAGGGACCTAAAATCAGGAGGAAACCTGTCTAAAGTTTAATCACGGTAATAGAAACATTAATGTCAGTACCCAGTGTTAAATATATTAAGTGCCAGCTTGTGAGCTGTTTAAGGGCAATATTTCTTGTATAACTCTTCCTTGTATCATTATAGCACATAATTCTCCATACACAATTTAGTTGTTCAATAAATGAAGAATGAATATACTGTATTCTCAGCCAAAGTCTGCTAGATATCAACAATAATTGAAAGGTATTTTTTTCTATGTAGCAAACACAATCTCTATTTGTAATTATGTCATTCTGTATTTAGATGCCCTGTGAAGCAGTATTTCCTAAACTGGTTTATCATGGGAAAATAATTGTTAATTACTTCCTTGTGCTGGAGGGGATATTGTTCCATTGTCACATAAGTCTGGAAAATGCTTCTTTTGTAGTTTTACTTTCTTTATTCATGTTTTTAAGTCTTTTAGAAGTCTTAAAATGCTGGGCTCTTTTGCAGTAAACTGTGTTCTCTAGTTTTTCTTGTGTAGAAAAGCCAGTAACTTGCTATGTTTCAACTCTTCTAAATAATACAATTTGTGGAAGAGCAGAACTCAACTCAAACTTTTTCCTGTATTAAGAAATCGTAACATAACCTTTACTGAGCACTTTGTATTTTGCTGAGCACTCTGAATTATTACATGTCATCAGTATTAATTTTATTAATATTTTCCTTTTTTTCAGTGGAGAAACCATGGTTTATGGTGCTCAAGTAAATAATTTAGGTTATATGGTTTTAAGCAACAGACCTGGGATTCAAACACCAGTTTCTCTTGCAAGCTTAAACTCTTATGCATTATGCTCTGGTATTCAAAACTGAGGTCCCCAGAGTAGCAGTGTTAGTATCACCTGGGAGTCTGTAAGAAAATTGTTTGGCTATGTTCTGCTGCTGCTGCTGCTAAGTTGCTTCAGTCATGTCCAACTCTCTGCGACCCCAGAGACGCCAGCCCACCAGGCTCCCCCGTCCCTGGGATTCTCTAGGCAAGAACACTGGAGTGGGTTGCCATTTCCTTCTCCAATGCATAAAAGTGAAAAGTAAAAGTGAAGTCGCTCAGTCGTGTCCGACTCTTAGCAACCCCATGGACTGCAGCCCACCAGGCTCCTCCATCCATGGGAGTTTCCAGGCAAGAGTACTGGAGTGGGGTGCCATTGCCTTGGCCATGTTCTACTGCATTAGAAATTTTGAGGGTGGCACCAGTAATCTGTGTTTTAACAAGCCCTCCAAGTAGATAAAATGGAGGATGCACAGTTGAATTTGAATATCAGGTAACACACAAAGGTTTTTTAGTATAAAAATGTCCCTTGATGTTGCTTGGGACACCACTATCCAAAAAAAAAAAATATTTGTTATTTGTCTGAGATTCAAATTAACTATGTGTCCTGTATTTTTATTGCCTAAATTTCATAATCCTACTGCCAGGTGTTTATCATGTGCACTAAAGATTGAAAGCCAATGTATCTCAGGATTGTGACTTTTATTGAGGTACCTTTACTCTTCAGTTAAGTGGTTGAACCAGAGAGAATTTTTTGGAAATAAGTGGTCTTTTTCTAATATCATTGCTCTCTTAAGAGTAGATAGTGACAAATAGCAGGACATATTTCCTAAGAGGAATAAGTTTCAGAATGCTTAATGGATCACAGCACAGAAGAGTAGTAACAACATGTCTGATTGCAGAACACCAGGAAAAGCAGGAATTTGGGGATAAGGAGCTAAAGTGAGTCATACTATAGCAAAAACTCTGTTTTTCTCCCACAAAATGGAAAATAAAAAAAACTACCATTTTTTTTTTGTTTTGTTTGAAAATTATTTTTTATTTTTATTTATTTATTTTTTTAATTTACCATTTGTATTTTTCTTTTTTTTATTTCTATTATTATTATTATTTTTTCTAATTTTATTTTATTTTTAAACTTTACATAATTGTATTAGTTTTGCCAAATATCAAAATGAATCCACCACAGGTATACATGTGCTCCCCATCCCGAACCCTCCTCCCTCCTCCCTCCCCACACCATCCCCCTGGGCCGTCCCAGTGCACCAGCCCCAAGCATCCAGCATCGTGCATCGAACCTGGACTGACAACTCGTTTCCTACATGATATTTTACATGTTTCATTGCCATTCTCCCAAATCTTCCCACCCTCTCCCTCTCCCACAGAG
>NW_011494832.1:2702106-2702724 GCF_000754665.1 Bison bison bison | reverse complement strand
CATAGCCTTTGTGGAAATAGTCAAAGTATGAAAGCATGTTTTGTTTCTTAGTCCTACTATACTCCTTAGATATGTAATCTGTAGATACTGTATAGCAGCATTTCTTTTTTTTTTTCAATTTTATTTTACTTTTTAAACTCTACACAATTGTATTAGTTTTGCCTAAATATCAAAACGAATCCGCCACAGGTACACATGTGCTCCCCATCCCGAACCCCCCTCCCTCCTCCCTCCCCACACCATCCCTCTGGGCCGTCCCAGTGCACCAGCCCCAAGCATCCAGCATCGTGCATCGAACCTGGACTGACAACTCGTTTCCTACATGATATTTTACATGTTTCATTGCCATTCTCCCAAATCTTCCCACCCTCTCCCTCTCCCACAGAGTCCATAAGACTGTTAGACATACAGATGGCTAACAAACACATGAAAAGATGCTCAACATCACTCATTATCAGAGAAATGCAAATCAAAACCACTATGAGGTACCATTTCACACCAGTCAGAATGGCTGCGATCCAAAAGTCTACAAATAATAAATGCTGGAGAGGGTGTGGAGAAAAGGGAACCCTCTTACACTGTTGGTGGGAATGCAAACTAGTACAGCCACTATGGCTG
>NW_011494832.1:2693742-2702006 GCF_000754665.1 Bison bison bison | reverse complement strand
ACTGAGGAAACCAGAAGGGAAAGAGACACGTGTACCCCAATGTTCATCGCAGCACTGTTTATAATAGCCAGGCCATGGAAGCAACCTAGATGTCCATCAGCAGATGAATGGATAAGAAAGCTGTGGTACATATACACAATGGAGTATTACTCAGCCATTAAAAAGAATACATTTGAATCAGTTCTAATGAGGTGGATGAAACTGGAGCCTATTATACAGAGTGAAGTAAGCCAGAAGGAAAAACATAAATACAGTATACTAACACATATATATGGAATTTAGAAAGATGGTAACAATAACCCAGTGTACGAGACAGCAAAAAACTACCATTTTTATTGCATGTGTTCTGAAGAGGGAAAAGGAGCATCAGAATGACTCTAACAAAATGACCAAGTTTAAGTTTCTGGATGAAGATGGACTTCAGCTTCACTCTTTAGTTTGCTAGCATTCAAGTTTTAATCATTCTTGAAATAAACTGCACAGAACCCCTGAGAGCAAGAGAAACTTTATACATTTATATCTTGTTTATGCTCTCTTAACAGGCTGAGAAAAGCATTTCCCAGCATATAGGGAACTTTGCAGGAAGATAATAAGGCTAGCTCCACAATCTCAATTGGTGATTTGTAGTATTTTCATGGCTAATTGGCTATATGTCTCTAAAAGAGATACTTCAGATCTCAAAGCTTCCTTTTTAGTATACTGTCCCAGCCCAATTTAAAAATAAAACAATAAGACAAAGGGGAAAAGGCATCCTTATGTATGACTCTGTTATCTTGACATGACTTTTTAATTTTTCCCAAGAAGTGAGTTATTTATTGAACTTAAATCAGCCAAAAGCATATTTGCTAAATTGGCTTGCCTGAGGTTAAGTATCACAGTACAACCTCTTACCTAGTATTTATCAAACATGGACACTCAAAACAATTTTAATCTAGATGCCAGCACACTATAGCGATAGAAGTAGGCCAGAATTAGTGCTAGTTGGTATCTTTCATGATTTTTGGTAAAAGAAAATCATATAGATGGATATTTTCTGGCATAAATTATTATTACTTGCAAATTCAAGTGGTGGTTTTCCGAGTCGAGTATGAGGAGGAGGAGCAGAAGGAGACTGAATTAACTTTTAATTAGCTAGATTGTTTAGACTAAAACTCAAAGTTATATATTTTAAATAGTAGTGTACTGTGGTATTAGATTAACACAGATCTTAACTTAAAGTTAGAGGAAACCTAAACATTATGAACATAAAGTGTATTTTAATTTAACAATAAAGTTATTTCTCACAAATCATAACATTAATTTGATATTGCTCTTTGAGGGAATTTAGTGGTTTGCATTGCTTCTGCTTTACAAACAATAATATCATTAATAAAATCCTAGTCACTGATATTAAATGGATGCAAGTTCAGTGAACTAATTAAGGATTAAAGCAGAAAATCTTTATTGTGACATTAAATCAATCCATAGTTTCAGTATGCAATATGCTAAGCACTCTTGTAATTATAGAGCACTTAAATGAAACACATACAGATAAATTAAAAATAAATTTCACAAGCTGAAGCTTGTAATGGTGCCTTAACGGAGATATACATAAAATACATTCCATTAAAGGGTGTGCAATTTAGTTACTGTTTAGTTTAATACAGAAATTACTAGTGCCAACTATTGGTAAAGAGTTATCATTGTTCAGTCACTCAGTCATGCCCAACTCTTTGTGACTTCATGGACTGCAGCACGCCAGGTTTCCGTGTCTTTCACCATCTTCTGGAGCTTGCTCAAATCATGTCCATTGAGTCAGTGATGCCCTTCAGCCATCTTATCCTCTGTCATCCCCTTCTCTTCCTGGCTCCAGTTTTTCCCAGCATCAGGGTCTTTTCCAATGAGTTGGCTCTTGCTATCAGGTGACCAAGGTATTGGAGGTTCAGCATCAGTCCTTCTAATGAATATTCAAGGTTGATTTCCTTTTGATCTCTTCGCACTCCAAGGGATTCTCAAGAGTCTTCTCCAGCACCACAATGCAAAAGCATCAGTTCTTCAATGCTTAGCTTTCTTTATGGTAGCACTCTCACATTCATACGTGACTACTGGAAAAACCATAGCTTTGACTATACAGACTTTTGTCCGCAAGTAATGTCTCTGCTTTTTAATACACTGTCTAGGTTTGTCACAGCTTTTCTTCCAAGGAGCAAGTGTCTTTTAATTTCATGGCTGCATTCACCATCCTCAGTGATTTTGGAGACCAAGAAAATAAAGTCTTTCACTGTTTCCATTGTTTCCCCATCTATATGCTATGACATGATGGGACTGGATGCCATAATCTTAGTTTTTTGAATGTTGAGTTTTAAGCCAGTTTTTTCACTCTCCTCTTTCACTTTCATTGAGAGGCTCTTTAGTTCCTCTTCACTTTCTGCCATAAGGGTGGTGTCATCTACATATATGAAGTTATTGATATTTCTCCCAATGACCTTGATTCCAGCTTGTGATTCATCCAGCCCAGCATTTCGCATGGTGTACTCTGCATATAAGTTAAATAAAATGATGACAATATGCAGCCTTGAACGCACTCCTTTCCCAATTTTGAATTAGTCTGTAGTTCCATGTTCAGCTCTACTATTTCTTTTTGACCTGCATACAGGTTTCTTGTGAGGAAGGTAAGGTGGTCTGGTATTCCCATATCTTTAAGAGTTTTCCACAGTTTGTTGTGATCCACACAGTAAAAGCCTTTGGTGTAGTCAATGAAGCAGAAGTAGATGTTTTTTCTGGAATTGTCTTACTTTCTCTATGAGCCAACAGATGTTGGCAATATGATCTCTGATTCCTCTGCCTTTTCTAAATCCAGCTTGGTAAAGTATAGTATTCCAAAAGCTGTTCAATAAAGTTACTATTCAGAAATTCCAATCGAAATAATAAGTTTTATAAAGTTAATACATGAATTTAAGTTATTCTTTGGTTTTTAAATTATACTTGTGTTTTAACACATAATTTTAAAAAATATTTGCTAACTTTAAAACCTAGGAATAATGATTCGTAAATTTTTTTTTTATATATATAATTGCATGTGTAGTTTCAAACTACAACTCTGTATTATTTTTTAAATTCCCATGAAATAAGCCTGGAAATTGTAAGCTAGTGTGCTTATTCACTCAGTTGTGACCGATTTTATGTGATCCCCATGAACTATAGGTCTCATGAACCCAGGTCTCCCACATTGTGGGTAGGTTATTTACCATCTGAGCCACCAGGAAAGCTCCATAAGCTAGTGTGGTTCTCATTAAAATGTTTTGGAGAAATTTTAAAAAGAATTTCAGTGCTGTGAACTCACTGAACTCACCCCAAACAATACAGGAGACACAAGTGATGGGCGTTCAATCCTTGGAATGGTAAGATCCTCTCGAGTAGGAAATGGCAACCCACTTCAGTATGCTTGCCTGGAAAATTCCATGCACAGAGGAGGCTAGTGGCCTATAGTCCATGGGGTCACAAAGAGTCAGGCACAACTGGGTTGTGCGCACACACACACACACACACACAGGGTTATACAAACTAAACTGGCTTTCCAAAACCTTGACTATGAAGTTGAAAGGTTGCCATCCAAGGCTTTATAAAGGCAGAAAACAAGGCAGTCTGATTCCAATTATTTAGTATGTGTCAGAAGTGTTGGATTTACAACCTCAGAGGCTTAACTCTGTTACCCACTGAGCGATTTACTAAGGGGGTTCTATGGTGCCAAATTTATCAAATGCTAAACGTAAAGTGGGGATGTAAAACTTGATCTCTAGACATGAGAATCTGACAGTCCATGAGGGGATAGGAACTTAATATATATGTAATAGCACAGAATGCTATATATAATTGAGTTTTCAATGTGTAGAATTGTCTGGAGAAGGCAACGGCACCCCACTCCAGTACTCTTGCCTGGAAAATCCCATGGACAGAGGAGCCTGGTAGGCTGCAGTCCATGGGGTTGCTACAAGTCGGACACAACTGAGTGACTTCCCTTTCACTTTTCACTTTCATGCATTGGAGAAGGAAATGGCAACCCACTCCAGTGTTCTTGCCTGGAGAATCCCAGGGATGGCAGGGCCTGATGGACTGCCATCTATGGGGTCGCACAGGGTCAGACACGACTGAGGTGACTTAGCAGCAGCAGCAGCAGCAGAATTGTCAGTATGTGCTATTGGAGTTCAAAAGAGTGGTAATCAGTGGAGGCTAGTTTAATCAAGGGTGGTCTAAGGGAAAAGGTAAAAGTGATTAGCACAGAGGTGTTATGTGGGACTAAGTAGCATTTTTAAGGAAGACAGTTCAGAGGTAGAATCATGGAGAGTCAGAATTGAGTGTTAGCATCTGTGAAGACATGGGGAAAGTGATAAAAGAGGAGTCATTCCAAAAGGACAGAGAAAACAAACACTAGGATAGGGCAATAGCAGGAACTAGGTAGGACAACTCACCAAGGAAGAGAAGATTCAAGGAACAGTAGAATGCCAGTGATATCAAATGTAGCTGAAATACAGAGGCAATTGTATGAAAGATAGAGGAAAAAAATATCAGGCATAGGGTAGAGCCTCTTGATGAGAGTGAAAGAGGAAAATGAAACGGGACATTCGAAAAACTAAGATCATGCCATCCAGTCCCTTTACTTTGTGGCAAATAGTAGGGAAAAAAGTGGAAGCTGTGACATATTTTATTTTCTTGTGCTCCAAAATCACTGCAGATGGTAACTGCCGCCATGAAATTAAAAGACTCTTACTCTTAGAAAGGAAAGCTATGATGAACCTAGACAGCATATTGAAAAACAGAGACATCATTTTGCCAACAAAAGTCCATATAGCCAAAGCTATGGTTTTTCCATTAGACATGTACAAATGTGAGAGTTGGACCATAAAGAAGGCTGAGTGCCGAAGAATGATGCTTTTGAATTGTGGTGTTGGAGAAGGCTCTTGAGAGTCCCGTGGACTTCAAGGAGATCAAACCAGTCAAACCTAAAGGAAATCAATCCTGAATATTCATTGAAAGGACTAATGCTGAAGCTGAAGATCCAATACTTTAGCCACATAACAGGAAGAGCCAACTCATTGGAAAAGACCCTGATGCTGGGAAAGATTGAAAGCAAAAGGAGAAGAGGGCCACAGAGGATGAGATGCTTAGATAGCCTCAGTGATTCAATGGACATAAATTGAGCAAATTCTAGGAGATAGTGGAGGACAGGGGATCCTGGTGTGCTATGGCCCATGGAGTCACAGAGTTGGACACGACTTAGTGACTGAGTGAAGTCGCTCAGTCGTGTCCGACTCTTTGTGACCCCACAAACTATACAATCCATGGAATTCTCCAGGCCAGAATACTGGAGTGGGTAGCCTTTCCCTTCTCCAGGGGATCTTCCCAACCCAGGGATTGAACCCAGGTCTCCTGCATTGAGGGCGGATTCTTTACCAGCTGAGCCACAAGGGAAGTCCCTTAGTGACTATACATCAAAAAGAGTATTCTAGGATAACATAGATAATATAGAATATGCTAAAGGAGACTATGATGCTATTTATTCTTTTCCTGGGGTGGGGGGAGGTGTGGGAGAGGGGCGTGTGTGTGGAACAAGCCTTAGAGATAATGTATGATTCCAGCTAGATCATCCAGCTCATGGCAAATATCCTGGCTTATGCCACAGACAAGTGTCAAAAATGTGTATGTATATGCTTCATGTATAATATGTACAGTCACTTTTCTGAAAATATTCTCTATGGAATTCTGTATTATCTTTGTATCCCTGTGGTGCCTAGAAAGGGCATAGGTCATCAATATGCAGTGAAATCTTAAGGAAATGAGAAAAATCATAACCATAATTGGTGATTGCAGATTGTTTCAGTTTCTGCCAACAGTCCCATTCTCTTGAATGACTTCTCTCAGAAAATGATCCGCTAACCAAGACCTATACATTATAATCAGTATATATAGCACCAAATGAATGTTCATGTTATATGTGTTGAGTATTATCAGTTCTGTATGCCACCTCAATTGATTTTCATTTTGAAAATGTAGTAAGTCTAAAATATATTTTATATTTTATTAAATACATGCATTTATTCAATAAAGTTTAAAAATATCATTTTTTAAATCTTTAAGTACTTACTATGTGTTAGTGTGTCTGCAAGCATTAGGTTCACAGAGTAGAGAATATCGAGACTCAAGAACCTTGCCCCTGAGGAATTCTTAGCCTGAAGCAGAGATAGACTTTGCAGAGTCTTCTACCCTGAAATTCTGAGCAGTCTATATTTCATCAAAATGTGAGGAAATAAACAGCTATATGAGAATACAATTTTGTTATCCATCCATAATAATTCTTAGTTATTGCTCTTTTATTTTAAAAAGTTAGTTCCACTAGAAATTGAGCTGCTCCATTAAATGCCTTTCAAATGTGGCTTGCTAAGTGATTGTTTCTGTCTTGGTAGGACTTCAATTAAGCTATTTGTAAAAGCAGAGGAAACTGCTAATAAAGCCTCACTTCAGTATATTTACTTTCTGCTTTCTTGTATTGTAAATTCAGTTCCCAGTCGGGAATTCAGCTTCCAATGAAATGTTATTGAAATTTACTTTTCCTCTCCTCTGTTATCAAGTCCAGCATTTCCCTTGATTGTAGGAATGATGCGGGTAGAACATTTTGAAAACGATGTGAACCGTGTCTAAG
The DNA here is from genome assembly GCF_000754665.1 of Bison bison bison. Taxonomy (NCBI): domain Eukaryota; kingdom Metazoa; phylum Chordata; class Mammalia; order Artiodactyla; family Bovidae; genus Bison; species Bison bison. The sequence goes on along the minus strand of NW_011494832.1, from coordinate 2,695,330 downwards.
TGCTATTTAAACAAGACATTATTTCATATGTGGTTGAAACTCTCTGGGCGCTGACAGAGGAAACAAAGACCTTCCACTGTCACCATCTAACCTGTGCCTGTGTCACAGAGATGAGGCTGAGGCCAGCACAGAGACCCGCAGTAAAGTGAGCTGGCAGGCTACCTCTTTCCTCTGTTTGTAAAAATATCGACAGTGTAAAAACACTTGCCAGAACTAACCGCAAGGCCATGCCATACAGAAATTCAGAGGCCCAAATAGGTGAAAGATACTAAGCAGATCCCGATCCCTGGGTTGGGAAGATCCTCTGGAGAAGGGAAAGGCTACCCACTCTGGTATTCTGGCCTGGAGAATTCCATGGACTGTACAATCCATGGGGTCGCAAAGAGTCAAACATGACTGAGCAACTTTCACTTCACTTCATTTCACTGAGCAGATCCACTGAGATTAAAGAAAAACATGGAGATAATCCTAAAGAAGCTAAAGCATTTCAACCATACCCCAAATCTGGGGTTTCAGTTTGAAAACAAACAAACAAACAAACAAATTCCCCAGATTCAGTCATTTTGGTGTCATATTACCTATGATGGTAGGACTGCTATCATGAGCAGTCTAGCTTTGAAGGCTGACTTGCTTTGGAAGATACCAAAGGTTAAAATTTCCTTCTGGTGCCCAGAAAACCACCTATTTATAAAGGACAGCTAAGAAAAACTGTAAATGTTCTTAATTACATTGCAATGCTCTCAGTCTTTTAAAATGAAAGAATATTAAATTGTATTAATGCTATGTGTAATATTTATGGTCAGATCAGATCAGATCAGTCCCTCAGTCCTGTCCCACTCTTTGTGACCCCATGAATCGCAGCACACCAGGCCTCCCTGTCCGTCACCAACTCCTGGAGTTCATTCAGACTCAAGTCCATCGAGTCAGTGATGCCATCCAGCCATCTCATCCTCTGTCGTCCCCTTCTCCTCCTGCCCACAATCCCTCCCAGCATCAGAGTCTTTTCCAATGAGCCAACTCTTCGTATGAGGTGGCCAAAGTACTGGAGTTTGAGCTTGAGCATCATTCCTTCCAAAGAAATACCAGGACTGATCTCCTTCAGAATGGACTGGTTGGATCTCCTTGCAGTCCAAGGGACTCTCAAGAGTCTTCTCCAACACCACAGTTCAAAAGCATCAATTCTTCGGCACTCAGCCTTCTTCACAGTCCAACTCTCACATCCATACATGACCACAGGAAAAACCATAGCCTTGACTAGACGAACCTTTGTTGGCAAAGTAATGTCTCTGCTTTTGAATATGCTATCTAGGTTGGTCATAACTTTCCTTCCAAGGAGTAAGCCTCTTTCAATTTCATGGCTGCAGTCACCATCTGTAGTGATTTTGGAGCCCAGAAAAATAAAGTCTGACACTGTTTCCACTGTTTCCCCATCTATTTGCCGTGAAGTGATGGGACCAGATGCCATGATCTTCGTTTTCTGAATGTTGAGCTTTAAGCCTGTTTTTCACTCTCCTTTTTCACTTTCATCAAGAGGCTTTTGATTTCCTCTTCACTTTCTGCCATAAGGGTGGTGTCATCTGCATATCTG
>NW_011494832.1:2691522-2693642 GCF_000754665.1 Bison bison bison | reverse complement strand
ACTTTTTCACTCTCCTTTTTCACTTTCATCAAGAGGCTTTTGATTTCCTCTTCACTTTCTGCCATAAGGGTGTGTCATCTGCATATCTGAGGTTATTGATATTTCTCCCGGCAATCTTGATTCCAGCTTGTGCTTCCTCCAGCCCAGAGTTTCTCATGATGTACTCTGCATATAAGTTAAATAAGCAGGGTGATAATATCCAGCCTTGACGTACTCCTTTTCCTATTTGGAACCAGTCTGTTGTTCCATGTCCAGTTCTAACTGTTGCCTCCTGACCTGCATACAGATTTCTCAAGAGGCAGATCAGGTGGTCTGGTATTCCCATTTCTTTCAGAATTTTCCACAGTTTCTTGTGGTCCACACAGTCAAAGGCTTTGGCATAGTCAATAAAACAGAAATAGATGTTTTTCTGGAACTCTCTTGATAATAGTTGGTATATAAACCCAAGTTTTTACTATTGTTTTGCTTCATTCTGTTTTCTTGCATGGTATTTCCAAAGGTAGTCAATTTTGATTATCTGTGGAGATGAAACTATTGCCTCAACTCAGGGATCTAAAACAGTATTATAAAGCACAGACTTAATAGATGAACACTATTATAAGGTTTGTTTTGGCTATGACTGGGGCAACCCAGGGCTAGCACATGGACACTTTCCCTGCTCCTTTCCTAGCATTCTATGTCCAGTTCATTTAGGTTTTGCGGCTGAGCACAGTTCTACAGTGTATTCTGCACAAGGCACCATATGAGTGGGTAAGGGACTGTGTCAGAAAGATGTCTTTTCCTAAAATACACATGCTGATACAGCCAGTCTCTAGTTTGCATGGAGGCCCTGTAGACTGGTAGGAAGCCTTGATCATAGTGTTAAAAAAGAGTTTCGCCAACCAGGGGCAGTTCAACTCTAAAAGGAGTTCTAGAAGACTACAAAGACATCCAGGATCATATAGACGTCTCTAAGAATGGAAAACAATGAGTTAAAAGTTTGAGATGATTTTTTCCTCCCATTTATCTCAAATTATATCACCTGGGCAGGCAGCTGCCTTTTTTAGCTACTCAGATACAACCCTCTTAGAGGAGAAATTAGCTGTGGAGAACAGGGAAGTACTCTTATTTAACTGCTCAGTAATCAGATAATCTTCTCTGAGTAATCAGAAGTTGGTTATAAAGTAATTTGGCAACTAATAAGACTATGATGTTTTGGAGGATCAAGGTATCTTTAGCTCATGATAAATTTAGCAATCTGTGTCTGATGTCAACAAGAAGTCACACTTGTAAGTATATGAAGACTTTCTAGATCATCATCAGGAAAGAGAGTAGGGGTGGAGGAGAAGGTGAGCAGGGATGGGTATGATATTAAAATCATTACAGCATTCTGGCTCCTGAACAATCTAGAGACCAACAGCATTTATTCATGTCACCTCATCTGCCAGCTCTGTACACATATCATCAACTTCAGTTCAGTTCAGTTCAGTCGCTCAGTCGTGTTCCACTCTTTGTGACCCCATGAATCGCAGCACACCAGTCCTCCCTGTCCATCACCAACTCCCGGAGTTCATTCAGACTCAAGTCCATCGAGTCAGTGATGCCATCCAGCCATCTCATCCTCTGTCGTCCCCTTCTCCTCCTGCCCACAATCCCTCCCAGCATCAGAGTCTTTTCCAATGAGCCAACTCTTCACATGAGGTGGCCAAAGTACTGGAGTTTCAGCTTTAGCATCATTCCTTCCAAAGAAATCCCAGGACTGATCTCCTTCAGAATGGACTGGTTGGATCTCCTTGCAGTCCAAGGGACTCTCAAGAGTCTTCTCCAACACCACAGTTCAAAAGCATCAATTCTTCAGCACTCAGCCTTCTTCACAATCCAACTCTCACATCCATACATGACCACAGGAAAAACCATAGCCTTGACTAGACGAACCTTTGTTGGCAAAGTAATGTCTCTGCTTTTGAATATGCTATCTAGGTTGGTCATAACTTTCCTTCCAAGGAGTAAGCCTCTTTCAATTTCATGGCTGCAGTCACCATCTGTAGTGATTTTGGAGCCCAGAAAAATAAAGTCTGACACTGTTTCCACTGTTTCCCCATCTATTTGCCGTGAAGTGATGGGACCAGATGCCATGATCT
>NW_011494832.1:2689895-2691422 GCF_000754665.1 Bison bison bison | reverse complement strand
TCACTTTCATCAAGAGGCTTTTGAGTTCCTCTTCACTTTCTGCCATAAAGGTGGTATCATCTGCATATCTGAGGTTATTGATATTTCTCCTGGCAATCTTGATTCCAGCTTGTGCTTCTTCCAGCCCAGCATTTCTCATGATGTACTCTGCATAGACGTTAAATAAGCAGGGTGACAATATACAGCCTTGACTTACTCCTTTTCCTGTTTGGAACCAATCTGATGTTCCACGTCCAGTTCTAACTGTTGCTTCCTGACCTGCATATAGGTTTCTCATAGAGGCAGATCAGGTGGTCTGGTATTCCCATCTCTTTCAGAATTTTCCACAGTTCATTGTGATCCATACAGTCAAAGGCTTTGGCATAGTCAATAAAGCAGAAATAGATGTTTTTCTGGAACTCTCTTGCTTTTTCCATGATCCAGCAGATGTTGGCAATTTCATCTCTGGCTCCTCTGCCTTGTCTAAAACCAGCCTGAACATCAGTAAGTTCATGGTTCACATATGGCTTGGAGAATTTTGAGCATTACTTTACTAGAGTGTGAGATGATGCAATTGTGCGGTAGTTTGAGCATTCTTTGGCATTGCCTGTCTTTGGGATTGGAATTAAAACTGACCTTTTCCAGGCCTGTGGCCACTGCTGAGTTTTCCAAATTGGCTGGCATATTGAGTGCAGCACTTTCACAGCATCATCTTTCAGGATTTGGAATAGCTCAACTGGAATTCCATCACCTCCACTAGCTTTGTTCGTAGTGATGCTTTCTAAGGCCCACTTGACTTCACATTCCAGGATGTCTGGCTCTAGGTGAGTGATCACACCATTGTGATTATCTTGGTTGTGAAGATCTTTTTTGTACAGTTCTCCTGTGTCTTCTTGCCACCTCTTCTTAATATCTTCTGCTTCTGTTAGGTCCATACCATTTCTGTCCTTTATCGAGCCCATCTTTGCATGAAATGTTCCCTTGATATCTCTAATTTTCTTGACGAGATCTCTACTCTTTCCCATTCTGTTGTTTTCCTCTATCCTTTGCATTGATCGCTGAGGAAGGCTTTCTTATCTCTTCTTGCTGTTCTTTGGAACTCTGTATTCAGATGCTTATATCTTTCCTTTTCTCCTTTGCTTTTCACTTCTCTTATTTTCACAGCTATTTGTAAGGCCTCCCCAGACAGCCATTTTGCTTTTTTGCATTCTTTTCCATGGGGTTGGTCTTGATCCCTGTCTTCTGTACAATGTCATGAACCTCATTCCATAGTTCATCAGGCACTCTATCTATCAGATCTAGTCCCTTAAATCTATTTCTTACTTCCACTGTATAATCATAAGGGATTTGATTTAGGTCATACCTGAATGGTCTAATGGTTTTCCCTACTTTCTTCAGTTTCAGTCTGAATTTGGCAATAAGGAGTTCAGGATCTGAGCCACAGTCAGCTCCCGGTCTTGTTTTTGCTGACTGTATAGAGCTTCTCCATCTTTGGCTGCAAAGAATATAATCAATCTGATTTTGGTGTTGACCATCTGGTGATGTCCA
>NW_011494832.1:2681900-2689795 GCF_000754665.1 Bison bison bison | reverse complement strand
TATTAGTCTTTGCCCTGCTTCATTCAGTATTCCAAGGCCAAATTTGCCTGTTACTCCAGGTGTTTCTTGACTTCCTACTTTCGCATTCCAGTCCCCTATAATGAAAAGGACATCTTTTTTGGGTGTTAGTTCTCAAAGGTCTTGTAGGTCTTCATAGAACCTGCATGTATACTAACAGTGAGAGAAAGCATTAGGCATTTTTGGAAGTACATAAATAAATTTGAGAATAAATGATGAAAATAATTATCCTTAACTTTCCAATCCATTAACTTCTTATTAGGGTTATTAATAAGTTAAATTGTCAAAAAAATATTTGAGATAGCTTACAAAACAGCACAAAATAGAAATAAAATCAAATGAGAATGAAAATCAATTAAGAAAAAGCAGAAATATAATGGTTAAGAGATCCCAGGTCAGCATTTCAGAAAGTTTAATGAATTAAATGTCAGTGTGCAGTTATCTACATCTTAGTGTCTGCCTTTCCACATCATCCTGTGCCTAATTATTACCCCAGGCAGCAATTACCACCAGGACTTTTTTAATTAAAAAAAATCTAATTCAAAACTTACCTGTAACATAAAATAAAATTTAGCATTTAAAAATATCATGTGTGTTGGTCACTTATTTGTGTCTGACTCTTTGCAACCCCATGGCCTGTAGCCTGCCAGGCTCCTCTGTCCATGGAATTCTCCAGGCAAGAGTACTGGAGTGGGTTGCCATTTCCTTCTCTGGGGGATCTTCCCAACCTAGAAATTGAACCTGGGTCTCCTACATTGCCAGCGAAGGCACTGGCAACTCACTCCAGTATTCTTGCCTGGAAAACCCCATGGACGGAGGAGCCTGGTAGGCTGCAGTCCATAAGAGTCGGATACGACTGAGCGACTTCACTTTCACTTTTCAATTTCATGCATTGGAGAAGGAAATGGCAACCCACTCCAGTGTTCTTGCCTGGAGAATCCCATGGACAGAGGAGCCTGGCAGGCCATGGTCCATAGGGTCGCAGAGAGCCAGACACGACTGAAGCAATTAAGCACGCAGGCACGAGTGTCCTAAAGTATCTTTTTAAAGAGGTTGTGGAAAGAGTGATGATAAAGCTAAAAATATACTTAAGAAAAACTCAAGTTCATCTGCTGTCTAAATTGAAAATAGTAGTTGAAAATATATAGCAGTATATATGATCTTTTAGAAAATAATACAAGCTCATATGACAAAAATGACAGTCTCTAGAGTTTCTGAAAATTGTGTGCTTCACTTATGAGATTGATATCCTACATTTTTTCATGCAGAACTCAATGCTTTTTATTTTATGAATTTCTTCACACATAAAGTGCTTTTAGATATTTTTTTTAACAGTGGCATGACAAGCAGTATCATTTACACAAACACTGAGCTATTCAAAAAGTGGAATTCTTATTAATACAGTTTACCAATTCTGTGTAATTCATAGTACTTGTAACTATATTCACTAATTCATAGTATATATAACTATATTAACTAATTCATAGTACTTGTAACTATAATTTTGGTTGTTGTTTAGTAATTGAAAGCCTTCTTATTTATAGACTTTTTAAAAGTAAAAATTAACCTCCTAAGAGCAACTAGTCAAATGATATTTTTATAATGAGATGATTTTTTTTAATAGAGAAAAATATTTCCTAGGTTCACAAAGGCCTCATGGTCAGAAGAAAGATCAAATAAACAGAGTTGTTGTTTGTCTTTTTCTTCTTTATCTTCCCAAGGAAGACTAAGGGCCACAGAGGGTGTGGCATACATAATACAGTTTGAATACTGTAATAGGTACAAAAGGAAGACTCTATCTCCCTCAGATTGATTTTAGGAAACATAAATTAGGAAATAAGTTATGAAAATTGAACTCCTAGTTTATAGTTGAATCTTTTCTATTACCTAATATGGAATATATTTTTTGTAAGGAGTATTTATTAGTTTTAAAAATATGCAAATTAAGAAAATGGTGAAAAATTTCAAAGATACTCTTTTAAGTTATAAAGCTAAAAATCTTATGTAAAAATAACATAAGGGTGAAATATTTCAAAACCAGAAACAAATTGGAAAGAAACTATATGCCACCCCTCAAAGAAGGTCCAGAATTGGGTAAAGGAAACTTCATACAGATTTAAAGTTGCTTTTAAAGCATGCTAGAAGTTTGAACCCAGTTTTTTTAGACAGTATGTATTTTACATACTAGCTCTTAAATTAATTCTCCATGATTTCACCAACTGACTGCCCACTTTTTTTTACATTTAGTTGTTCATACTTAGCACTTTTTATCAGCATACCCATACTCTTCCACCTCATGTCCTTCCAGCACACCATAGTTTTGAAAGACTACATGAGCCTATTATACAGAGTGAAGTAAGCCAGAAAGAAAAACACCAATACAGTATACTAACGCATATATATGGAATTTAGAAAGTTGATAATGACAACCTGATATGCGAGACAGCAAAAGAGACACAGATGTATAGAACAGTCTTTTGGACTCTGTGAGAGAGGGAGACGGGGGATGATTTGGGAGAACAGCATTAAAACATGTATAATATCATATAAGAAACAAATCGCCAGTCCAGGTTCGATGCAAGATACAGGAAGCTTGGGGCTGGTGCACTGGGATGACCCAGAGGGATGGTATGGGGAGGGAGGTGAGAGGGGGGGTTCAGGATGGGGAACACGTGTACACCCGTGGGAGATGCATGTTGATATATGGGAAAACCAATACAATATTGTAAAGTAAAAATAAATAAATAAATAAAAAAGACTACATGAGACAGCTAGTTCAGAGTAGGAATTAAAATTTTAGCTACAAGAAACCTACACTTTAAAAAGATCTAAGAACTGAGTACCCTTAAAGTAAAATGCATTTACTGCTTTTCAGGTTAAAGCATACCTGTGTTGTATCTATGTATGTCTCTGTGTGTCTGTGTGTGAGTTGGTCTCATGTGGGACATCCCAGAACACTCTAATAAATTTTCATTTTTGCATCTAAAAAAATAAAAATTAATCAAAGTGTAGATTTTTATTAGAGTTTTACTTCTGGGGAACATAATACAGAATGGAAAACATTTCTGAATATCTAGTTCTTTATGTAAAATATTCTCAATCTTAAAATAAATATTTTTCTAAATCAGTGCTGTCAAAAATGTGAAAATAATTGGAATTTAATATCAGCCGCTGTACTATATTCACTTAATTACTAAAATAAAGTAAAAACAGGCATATTAACTACAAAAAGAAGACAATTCAACAACACTGAAACCATGATTAATGTATGGAGAGTTAATAAAGACTATTGGTATAGATGAGATTAAATTCCTTTTAGTCTCACAATATCCATATACTGAAAAAATGTGCTTAGCTATAATAAGAACTTTTATCCAAGATATAACATATTAGTAGTAGAAACCCTAAAGTATTAATGTTATATTAGTTAAAAATGATTACAGTAATTATTCTAGGAATTGAAAAGGAGACACATTTAATATTCTCACTAATTTCTTAATTAGGGAAAGGTATGATCAAAGGAAAAAAATATGTTGCTCTCCTTAGTCAAAACAACCTAAGAAGAAAGATCAATGAAATTACAAATTTCTTAAAGATAATAATAAGGATAATATTTAGTATGATTAAAAAAGCAAATAATTTCAAACTAGAAAATAGTAATGACCCCTGATTCTACTTGGTGATTTACTTTTCTGTGTTTTGTTTCGCTTTTGAAGAGCAATGTTCTTTAATGGTATTAGAACAATAAATTCCCTATCCTGTTCATTCCATCCTTGACCTTACATTACACTGAATTTGTGATGGTATGAGATGACAGGTAACTAAGTCATCAGTGACAGAACATGATTCCTCAAGAATAAAAAAAACTAAAACAATTTCAGATTATGGAAATTAATACTGATTTTGTTATTTACAATTATTCCAAAATCAAAGATAGGCCTACTGGGCAGCCTACATAGTTTACTTTTTTAAAATAATATTTATTTTTGGCTCTGGTGGTCTTTGTTGCTGCCTACTAGGAAGTCTACTAGGCAGCCTACATAGTTTAATTTAAAAAAAAAATACTTATTTACTTATTTATCTTTGGCTGTGCTTGGTCTTCATTGATGCATGCAGACTTTCTCTAGTTGCAGAGGGGGCTACCCTCCAGTTGCAGTGCACTGTCTTTTCATTGCCATGGACTCTTATTGCACAGCATGGGGTCTGGGGCAAGCAGCCTTCAGTAGTTGTGGCTCACAGTTTCAGAGCACAGGCTCAGTAGTTGTGGTGCATGGGCTTAGCTGCCCCACGGCATGTGGAATCTTCCTGGACCAGGGATCAAACCTGTGTCCCCTGCTTTGGCAGGCAGATTCCTGACCTCTGGACCACCAGGTAAGTCCCATAGTTTATTTATTAGAAGAAGACATTAAAAAGTAACAAATAGGGGTAAGATACACGAAGCTTCTATCTTCCCACTAGATGAGAGATGTGAGTACATACTGAAAATAAATATACAGAATTCAACCAGAGTTCTGAAGATGGCAAACATGAATAAAAATAGGAAGAGGAGATCTGTGGGGGAAAAGTCAAGGAAAATGCAATTGTAGAAGAGAAAGCACAGAGACAAGTTGATAATGCTCTTCCAGTATATTGGAGATTATTCAACAGGGCTGCTGACCAGCTGTTCCTAATCTTCCTTGAAATCATAAGTTGGAAGGGGTCAAAATTGTAATTTAACAGATTTAGATCAAGGAAGAGGTGAGGACAACAGAGGAGGAACAAAGGGCTGGTCCCAAAGAATATCCCAAATTCTATAGCACCAAGAAGTACATGCTTGCTTTAATTTTTTGTTCATAAAGGTAAGATCATCTGTTTAAACAATTTTTTTCATTGATCACTTATTTTTCTCCTTTTAAAATATTAAAAATAAGTGAAATCTTATAAGATTATATCATCCTATTTTAAAGACAACTGCAAAGTGAGAGACAATAAAAGGCACAGTGGTTAAGAACATGGACTATGGATTCAGACATTTGTAGCTTTGAATCCAGGTTTACCACTTTCTACCTGCGTAATCTTGGATCTAATTCCTCTAATCTTTAGTTTATGGATATATGCAAAGTAGGATTATTGTAGCATATTGGTCATTTTGAGGATAAAAGAGATAATGTATATGTATGGTCAGAAATGTGGACATATAGAAAACAAAAATTGTAACAATGAATAGTAGGAGGACTATCATACAGCATGATAGTAAAAGTGGTTCATTCTTTCTATTGTCTCATGTCTTGGCAGCATAAAAAAAGGGGGGGAGCCTATAAACAATATAAACCATTAAACTATGGCAGGGAAATTTTAGAGTAAAATTTATGCATGGTAGTCATTTTGTCCAGTATTTTGCCAAACTTTATGCTCATTTACCTCCTGGAGGTCTTTGAATGTTTTAAATAAATGGCATGAATTACTCAAAATGTATTTAGCACTTAAAGTATACACGTGGTGTGATGTGCCAGGGAGAGGTGGCAGAAGGCCTCTTGATGCTAGAGAGCAGGTCCCATAGGAAAGGCCAGCATCAGGACAGCAGTGGACTGAGAAGCAAACCAGCAGACAAAGATGAAGAGAATATGAGAACGAGAGGGTGATACAACTCATGCAAATCAGGAGGACTTGAAAGAGTAGAGCAACAGCAGTGTCAGAGCATCAGGCGAGCAGTCCATGACCAAAAGACATTAAGGAAGGGACAGCCAAGATAAACCACTGAGGCACTGGCACATGAAGCGCATCCTGAAACAGAAGAGATGCGTTGGCCCAGTCTTAGCTGCTTCATTCTACTCTCATGGGCAAGCAAGGCTTCAGGGACCCAGGTTTGGACATCTGCCATTGATTAAATTAAAGCTGTTGATTGGGTGGAGTATGGGAGGGGCAGACAGCTCTCTGGCAAAAACACCTTCTTGACATAAAGTAATAATGAGTTTTTCAGCCATTTGTGATCAATTAGTTGCAGTTTTGATACATGAGATGTTGATGTGGTGCTTTTAATTTATTATTAATACCTTATTTTAACTTGTGGCTTGTAAATGGTGCCTTTGACGTGACCACTTAAACCATGAAAGTGATCTTTATAAATAATTTACAATAGAAATAATAAGTGACATCTAGAGGGGACTGTGTATGGAGATGTGGTAATCAGCCTGACACAGGCTGCTTCTTTATCTGTCAGTCTGCTAAGTTGTATGTATTGTTTAATTATTATGAAGATATTAATGTGACTAGACTTCCTTTATCTGTTAGAGAAAAACATGTGGTATTGTTTTCTATATTTACAATGCAATTCATACTTTAAATCAACTGTGCATCGCATCTTTGCCTTGATATTGTAACTCAAAGGGGACATTTATGTCAAAAATACTCTTCTGAATAAATCAAATTAGCATGATCTGTGTTGTGGCATATGTGAAGAAGAGGCATTTTATTCAAATTTATTTATAAATTCAGCAATTATTTTTAGTTCATTAGAACCCCACTTTTAAATTATCATACCCATGAAATTGACTCCTTAGACCATACAGATTCCTATATCTCTATAATTTGGGCTGTGTGTCTTTCTGTATTTTAAGTGTACATCATATTTTGTTTCACCTAAATAATTATTTTGTGGAAATATAATTTATTTATATTGTTGTGTTAATTTCTGCTGTATAGCCATCTAAATATTCAGAAAAATGTACTAATTGAAAATATTCTAGAGATTTATTTCTCAAAGAATAATTCTTAAACCATCAATGTTGTCATTGTTTAAGAACTTATTAGAAATACAAAATTAAGGTTCCATGTCAGAATTACAGGATTAGAAATTTGCAGGATGGGTCCCAGCCATCTGTGTTTTAAACAACCTCAAAGGAAATCTGATGCACACTGACTTTTAAGAACCACTAATCAGTGGATCAATTACTTCTTTCATTTATGTGACTTAATGTGATTAGTTAATTTGGTTAATATAAATTAATGTAATCTATATGACTTGGTAGCTACTGTGAGGGCTACACAAGGGATTAGTAATATTCTCCTTCTAGAAGATTATAATCTAATGTACTAACTCATAAATTAATAATATTACAGGAGTTATAATCACTATGAAGGGTTAAATAATATTACAGGAGTCTAACAAGTGCCATAGGGCAGTGTAGGATGAATTACTAAATTATAAAGAAGGTATAATACTGTCATTACACTGTAGTGAGTGTAATGTCTTTACATTACATCTTACACTGTAGTAAGAGACTAAAGAGTCAGACTTCCCACATTCAAATCCCAGCTCTGTCACTAATCAGTACCTACCTCAGAGGATTGTTGTGAGGCTAAGGGCATTAGAATAGCACCTGACATAATGAAGTCTATGTAAACGTTAGGCATTATTAATACTATTTTACTATGGTGAACAGAAAGTTCCATGAGAATACAGAGTAGCACTTTTTTAGCTGAAGGGACTAGAATGACTTAAAGAAAGAAATAATTTTATCTAGGCCTTAAAGTATGAGCTTATGTCAATGGGAGAGTAGCAAAGGGGAGGGATCCTGATGGCAAATGAGAACAAATGAGTAATCTTTCCTTCTAAGATAAAAAATTATACAGGTTCGAAATCTCCAGTGGTTCAGTTTCAATTCACTGGGAAAGCATTCTTTTACTTGGTTGATTTACAACATGCCTATCATCCTCCTTTAAAAAAACTGTTTATCAAATATCAGTTATGTGCCTTGTACTGAGAATCTGAAAATACAGTAATGAACAAAATGGACAAAGTACCAACTTTAAGTGTTTTAGGGACTAGAACAATGACTCAGAATAACTTTCAAATAAAATTTCTTAAACCAAAGAAATTATGGGAAAAGTCACATCAA
>NW_011494832.1:2643343-2681800 GCF_000754665.1 Bison bison bison | reverse complement strand
CAGACAGGCATATTTAAAAATTCAGTTAACTCTCTCTGCAACTGGAGCCCAGAATCTGATACTTGGTCAATTATATTAAACACTGATTCATATGAATGACCCTCTTGATAACAGAAATTTGCAATGATAGAAATAACTTTTAAATTATAGTTTTCTTCTATGCTTATTATTTTAAGTTTTGGAAAAGTAACTAATATGAGAAAGGGTCCAGTTTTTTTCTGGATCAGCACTGATGCCAATCTAAAAAAACATTTTTTTAACTAGGCAAAGAATTTATTAATCTTTGTTTCAGACCTTTGCCCCAAACTTCTTTAGCTTAATTGGCTGCAAAGAATGAATTGTATATAAGCAAAAACCGAAGAAACCTGCAGTGTCCAGGGGCTTGGGCTTAAAAATATTAAAGACCTACATTTTATCAGATCCATAAGCAAAATGTTAAAAAGCAGTCATAATAAATAGTGAAAGTGAAAGTGAAGTCACTCAGTCATGTCCAACTCTTTGCGACCTTGTGGACTGTAGCCTACCAAGCTCCCCGTCCATGGAATTCTTCAGGCAAGAATACTGGAGTGGGTTGCCATTTCCTGCTCCAGGGGATCTTCCCAACCCAGGGATTGAACCCAGGTTTACCCACATTGGAGGCAGACGCGTTAGCCTCTGAGCCACCAGGGAAGCCCATAATATGAAATAGCAGCTCCTAATAACTTCAAGATTTATCTTCTTCAGAAATTGACTCAATTCAGTTTGCTTCGTTCTTGGAAGTCTTGTCAAAATTCTTGTCGAGATCTAGAACTTTATCATCATCATCTTCTCCAGTGGCAAGTGGTACTTTTCCATCCACAGATTTTTTGGGGGAGAGCTTCAGTCAGTCTCCTTAAGTCTAAGTCAGTCTCTTAGTCAGACTGTCTGTGACAAGTTTATTTAAGATCCTGGGTAGCATTTCTGTCAGCTGCTTTGTCTCAGTATGTCCTATAATGGTGAAAGTGTTTGCTGCCAGAGATGCCTGAACTTTCAGATTGTTAGTATGGCTCACTGTTCCTTGATTGGTGAACATACTCATTTCTACAAATGAGGTGTTGTTTACCCCTAACGTCTTTAAAGAGAACTGAAGCTTTTTGTTATTTTCTGTGGCATTTGTAAGAACCACCTTCTTCTTTCTGTGAGCAGTTCCTTTCCCAACAATGCACTGTCATGCTTGCAATTTGGCAAGTTTCCTCTGGTTCACGATAGCTTCTTTCATCTTGTTGGAGCAGAAGTGGGGCCACACAGGGACTAGGACTGGCACTCAGGTGGTCTTGGGCAGACCAGCTGAGATTAGGCACACACACGTGGGGACTCAAAATCTAAAAGTGTTTTTAACTCAGTTTTTCCTTTTCTGTGCCGACCCCTTGGAGGTTAGGGGAAAGATAGTGAATCAAAACGATATACTCTTTATTTTTCACTGTTAATCACTCTATTTTATTCTTTTACTTTCTTAGGAGCATATATGGTATGGTCTTTTATAGATAGCTAAGGGGAGAGAAGTAAGGCAAATTCCTTGACTTTGAAGATAGTGAGATACCATGCCAGAAACATTTTTGAAGAAAACTATGGATAAGCCACACAAACAGTAAATAATTTTTCTGCTTTTTACATTTCCTTTGTTTAGTACTAATCTAGGATGCAAGTTTTATGTTTGGCTCAAAAAAAATCATAGTTGTATACTCCCTGAAAAACCTTGTCTCAGATCTGTAACAATGCTCACAAAAAATATTAATAGAAACAGCTCATCTAGTTTTTTAAGCCACGTGGAAAATAAACAGAATTAATTGCCAAGACTTTTAAACAGAAGTCTATTTTCTAGTGTGACGTGGACACAGAAGGAAACAATGGCACCTATCTGTTGTCCCTCAACCTCTTACAAATGTCAGTCTGATTTAAGGTCCTGTGAAGATCTGGGATTACTTTGCCAACAAAGGTCTGTCTAGTCAAGGCTATGGTTTTTCCAGTATAGATGTGAAAGTTGGACTGTGAAGAAAGCTGAGCGCCGAAGAATTGATGCTTTTGAACTGTAGTGTTGGAGAAGATTCTTGAGAGTCTAGACCCTGCAAGGTCTAGAGGACATGTGATTTCACTGCAAGGAGTGAAAGGAGATCCAACCAATCCATTCTAAAGGAGATCAGTCCTGGGTGTTCTTTGGAAGGAATGATGCTCAAGCTGAAACTCCAATACTTTGGCCACCTCACGTGAAGAGCTGACTCATTGGAAAAGACTCTCATGCTGGGAGGGATTGTGGGCAGGAGGAGAAGGGGACGACAAAGGATGAGATGGCTGGATGGCATCACTGACTCGATGGACATGAGTTTGGGTGAACTCTGGGAGCTGGTGATGGACAGGGAGGCCTGGCGTGCTGCAATTCATGGGGTCGCAGAGTTGGACACAATTGAGTGACTGGACTGAACTGAACTGAACTGAAGATCTGGGATTCTTTCTTTCTGCTCAGATATAGAATGATAAGGAGGTAGGAATGAATCTTCTCAGACCTTGATGTAACCACTAATGGGTCCCCAAGTAACTTTTGTCCTGAAAGAAACTAAGTCAAATCAGTTCAGCACATGAAACATTCTTTTGCACATTGACAGTTATTGATGAATGCAGAGTAAATTGTTTGTTCTTAAAATGTTACTTATACTAGATAAACATCCTTGATGGTGATTCTCTTTTCCTTATTTTTCCTAAAACAAGATAATCCCAGCAATGTATTTCCTAACATTTCTATGAAGAGGCTGCAACTGGTACAGATTTACCTTGGCCACATTAAGCACAAATTTTTGTTTACTTCAGTGGTCCTGAGTCCCTAACATATGATATAGTTGGAGCTTTCCAGGTGGTGTTAGTGGCAAATAACCTGCCTGCCAATGAAGTAAACATGAGACACTGGTTCGATCCCTGGATGGGGAAGGTCCCCTGGAGGAGGGCATGGCAACCCACTCCAGTATTCTTGCCTAGAGAAGAACACTGGAGTATCCTTGCCACGGACAGGCCACACAGAATCAGACACAACTGAAGCGATTTAGCACACACATGATATAATTGTATCACAGGGAGTGAAACAGCATTTTGTAACAGGGTCTAGAATATTAGACTGGGAAAGATGATAGGAAGAATAAGGGGAGAGAAGTCAAGAAGAAAATTATTATCTAGCTACAGAGTTTTGAATTTTTTTTTAGAGGCACTGCTAAATAATTTGGATTTGATTTTTTAATTTTCTATCAGAAATAAAAAGATCCAAATCTCTTATCTAATTTACTTGTAATCTGTGAGTTAGTAGTTAAGAGCTGTATGTCAGATGTAGCTTGCAATTATATGTTTGTTCTTACAAAAAATAAAAACAGGTATATACATCAAACAAAGAAGATACATCATATTGTATTCATATTTTCATCACTGAAGTAAAATATCATGTGCTAAAGAATGAGCTAAAAATAAGGACAATAAAGAGTATATAATAACAAAAATAGAATATTACTAGCTACATAGCAAATTGCTTGCCAAGCTTTGTTTTATGTGTGGTGTAATTTATTGCCACGAGTACTTGGCAGAAAGAATTAAATGTTTGCATTTTCATTGCACCATTAGATGTTGCTGCCATGAAATATATTGAGAGCAGGACAACACAATACATGGTGAAATCACATTATGGGGGAGGGGTATCATTCTTCATCCTCAGATGAGTCATGCAGAACCGACCACTTTGTATGCATTTATTTTTTGTTTATGCCCCATTCCACTTTTTGGAGGTTTTATCCATAACAGCTTATTGATAATAGACAGCAATTTACAGTTGCATGAAAGAACACTCATACTATTTATTGCTAACTATTTTTAGTAGCAACTTGCATTTGAACTCTGAAATTGGATACTTAACCAACTGATTATATATTGGCCATTTTAAGTGCAAAAATAAATGTTTTTCAAAATTTTTACTTTCTTTAGTAGAATTTCATTTCCTCACAGCCCTTTCAGAGATGAAAGAACATTCCTAATACTGTTTGAGACTTAAAATAGGCATTATGAAAGAATTAACTTTCATTAATTAATTTCACTTAACTTTTTAATTAATGGTCACTTATAAATTAAATATTTACTAATTATTTGATTTATTTGTAATGAGATTCCAAAGCAGTGTTATCATGTAAGACTTGGATAAATTTTTAGAAAAGTATGTGTTACTATATCTGTTTTAAAACTAAAATGGAATTTCTCTATAATACTATTAGCTGGGAGTATATTTGAGATAAAGGAGATTGTCTATGACTTCATCATTGACCCTTGACCACTGAAACAGGAAGGAAGGAAGGAAGTGAGGGAGGGAGGAAAAAGGAAAGGATCTAAACCCAGTGAACAAAACGGCTCAACCTATTTTCTTTCAATGTTTATTTTTATTTTATTTTAAAGTTCATTTTTATTCCAAAGCTTTATATCTCTTGGTAGTTTTCATGATGAATCATTTTTCATACTCTTTGTTATGGGTTTTATAATTCTCAGTGATCATTATTACTAGGTGAAATTATACATTTGGGGAAATCAAATATGTTGCTTACATCATTTACATGCAATGGGCATTAGAGTGCCTAAATATTCCCTTTCAGTGCTGCAATAGCTCTGGTCCCTATCTACCACTCTATAATGAAGGGACTGATGATGTTGTAATTTGAGATTGTGACTGTCATGATGGTATAATCATTGCAGGATCTGTCTCGTCTTCTCGCTCTATGAACTCTATTGACAGAAATATATTCTTTCATTTTTTTTACCTGAGAATTAATATAAGTTTTAGGCATTAAAGCCATAATCTTAGTTCAACTTGAATTTCCAATTTTCTGTTAATTTTTATTTTGATTGATAGACATCATTTCATAAACTTAATGCCTGAAAACAGAACAGGTTGTGAATCAGAATAACAGATCTGCTAGAATAAAAGTGGTTATGGAAATCTCACCCCTCAGGTGACATTCTATACCAAGAGCAGACAAGTGCCTCAGATTCTGTTGGGATATAATTATCTCATAATAACTATTTTCCCAACAGCACTGCATTACAATCAGGCCATAAAATTTGTTTTGTGTCTCAGGAAAGAAGATAGAGTAAGCAATTTGGAATGTTACAAAACAGGCTCAGTTGAGCAGTTTAATTTGCATGGATTATCCTCATCCTCTGAATGTGCCATTGACCAATGAGAGTTATCAGTTGCCTTGGTCCAGAGAGCATTATCATTTTATATGCACACATTTGCATAAATTGAGATTAAAAAGTTGCTCAAAATATAATAAAAGAAAAAGAACTATTAAAACACTAGCTGCTGTAAATAATGTATTTTACAACTTCAGAGATGTTTTATTCTACTGTATTTAGCATACATCTAACAGATATTTTGCCAGCAAAGATTTGCAAAATAAACCAGACTAAAACAGCCCTATAATTATATCTGTGTAAATGTTTTAAAGGATTGTATTATAAGAAAAAAAAATGTAGTAAGTTTATTATGCTATTTATAGTATGCAAGCAAACTTTATGCAAGAGTCAGATAGACTTGAGTTAAATCAAGTACATTCTATAGTTTCCACAATTATTTTAGAAGCAGCAAATTTCCAAACGTAATTTTAGTTAGAGTAAAAAGCATTTGTTGAGTTCTTATATTGGATTGAATCCCTGGGGATGTAAAGATGAATAAGACTTTTTTTTTTCCATTAAGCAGCTGACATTGCAGTATCAGACACTGGTATTGTATTATTATACATCTAAAGAGACAGATACATGCACAGGGAATAGAAAAACCCAGATTGCCTAGTGTGGGAGTTCAGGGATAATTTCTTTAAGGGAAGGTATACTTAAGGCTCAGATTTAAAGGACGGGCAAGAGTTGTCCAAAAATGAAAAAGATTATTCAAAAAGCAAATGAAGAGTTGGACAAAATTGAAAGATATGTGATTTTTAAGTGTTAGGTCTATTAAGGTACAAGTTACAGAACATTCCTTTTAGACATTCAGTTCTGTGAATGATAGTTATTTAACTATCACCACAGTTAAAATCTAGAACCTTTCGTAACTCACAAATTTCCCTTTTGCCCCATTATAGCCAAATCCTTACCCCTACCTCAGTCTCTAGTGAACACTGACCAGTTTTATCCCTATAATTTTGCCTTTTCTAGAATACCATATAAATAAGGCAATGTAGTATATAGTCTTTAGATCTATCTTCTTTCATTCTGCATAACACACTTGAGAGTCATTCATGTGGTTGCATGCATCTGTAGCTCATCCCCTTTTGTTGCTACGTATTCCATGGCATGGATTTACTCTGCTTATTGATTCATTCCCCGGTTAGCTATTTTGGTTGTTTCAAGTCTTGGAGATTATGGATAAAGCACTGTAAAAATTTCTGTACATGTTTTTGTGTGGATCTATGTTGTCTTAATTTCTCTAGAAATCATTTCTCTTAGATAAATATCTCAGAGTGGGATTGATAGTTCCTATGTGGAATATTTTGAAGTAGCTGACAGAAGTGTGAAACCACATGAGGTACTCACAATTTGCTATTACAGTAGCAAGGTGAGAGAATGAAGAAACAGAAAGAGTGGGCGAAGACCAGATTAGTACTTTTTGTTCCACGCTAAGAAACTCAGATTGTGTTCCAAATCAGATGGGGAGATTTTAAGCAGTGATGTTGTGTGCTTATATTTCCATTTTGGCTGAGGTGTCAGGGCAAAGCTTGAACTGGTGGAAGGAGGCTTTGGTGTAGAGATGAGGCTAGACATTTTAGGATTCTTAGTACAAGATCCTACCATAGGACCTATTCCTGGCAGAGCATGCCCGAGACTTCCAGTATTACAATCCCAGGATACTGTGCAAGTGAAAAAAAAAAAAAAAAAAGTTTACTGATAACACTTTCTAAAGAATTAGATAGCCCACTCCCTAGGATCATGGTCTGTGCTAAGTAGATTTCACTAGGAAGAAGACCTTTACTAAGCAGAGCTAAGCAGGTGCTTTCTTAAGACGGTCAAGCACTAGCACCAGGGATGAACAGCTTGTTTAATTCTCCTAACAACCCTATGAGGTAGATGCCATTATCATATGCATCTGCTGTAACAGAAAGAACAGAGATTCTGAGCCTATCAGAGCTACCACTTATTACTATGATAATCGTATTACTGTGAACATCTATGATAAATTGTTTAACCTTTGCAGACTCAAATTCCTTGTCTGTAAAATTTATATCATAGTATCTACCTCATTAGAATTTTAAGAGGGTTGAATGAAACAACATATAAAATGTCCCTAGAGTATTATTGGTGGTCACTAAATGTTTCCTCCCTAGAGTTACACAGTGTATATAATCATGTGTATATAATCAATGAAATATTAATTGGTTGAAAAGTTGGAAATTAAGCTTGAGTAACTAAAGAAATCAAAGAAAAAATAAAGCATTCAAATAAATTCCTAAGATTGATAATGAACTTATAACAGTACTTTAAAAATCCATTTAAAAATGAAAACCAGGATCTACCATCTGTTTTGATGGAAAATTAAATAATATACATGAAACGTATAAAGTGTAGACATACATTCTGCCTCACTTTTGGTTGTGCTTTCTCATGGGAAGAATTATAGTAAAATATTTTCCTTTATAATAAAGAATTGGACGTAAATGTTTTCTCTAACAAAATCCTGAGTAAAGATAAATTTAGAATATGGAAGGTCTATCATGTATTAGGAAGAATAATCTTGTTTTACATTTTCCCCAGCACCAGAATGGACTGTTACACAGATACTGAGGGAGACAGTTTGGGGAGAAAATTAAATGGACCTAATTATTAGAACTGTCCAGTGTAAGAGACTGGCTTTCATTATGCAGAATCTCTATGACCATCTGTCAGGAATGATTTAAAATAAAACATTTTTCATATTTTTCATATCTTTATTTTTTGGCTGTGCTGGGTCTTCATTGCTGCATGGGCTTTTCCCTAGTTGTGGCAAGCAGCGGCTACTCTCTAGTTGTGGTGTGCAGTCTTCTCATTGTGGTAGTTTCTCTCATTGCACAGCATGAACTCTACGCACACAGGCTTCAGTAGTTGTGGTACGTGGGCTCAGCAGTTGCAGCTCCAGGGCTCTAGAGCACAGGCTCAATAGTTGTGGTCTACAGGCTTAGTTGCCCTGCAGCATATGGGATCTTCCTGAACCAGGGATCAAACCCATGTCTCCTGCATTGGCAGGCGGATTCTTTACCACTGAGTCACTAGGAAAGCCCTTAGTGAATTATTGCATTGAAAGATAAGATTAAGCTAGATAGCTTAATAAAATCTCCTGTAATATAATTTATCATCCTTGACCTTTCCAAGTGTATGACTCAGTGATTCTCTATTTTTACTTCTTCAGAGTTTATAAATACTTTAGCAAAATACTGCTTCATTTGAACACCATTCTGACCTTTTAAATATATTATTGTTTTCAAATTGTTAAATTCTGGATTTCAGTAATGTTGACATTTGCTACCAAAATATTTTTAGATAACTAAATAGTTCAATAAATTCATGCCATTGTGTACCTTGCTATTCAGTATGAGGTTACGAAAGAACTATGTCTTTTCCTTGGATATTAATTTGTTTGGTTTGCATGTCTTCAAGTAAACTGTTTTACTGCATGTTTTTTGCATGTTGTACTTGATAGCTTCAATTCATCCACAGTTTCATATTACACTCTTTTAAAAAGTGGGTGGGCTATTTTATATTTAATAGTTGTCCTATTCTCATTAATAGAGCTTTCAGTTCAGTTCAGTTCAGTCACACAGTAATGTCCGACTCTTTGCGACCCCATGAATCCCAGCACGCCAGGCCTCCCTGTCCATCACCAACTCCTGGAGTTCACTCAAACTCATGTCCATCAAGTCAGTGATGCCATCCAGCCATCTCTTCCTCTGTCATCCCCTTCTCCTCCTGCCCCCAATCCCTCCCAGCATCAGAGTCTTTTCCAATGAGTCAACTCTTCGCATGAGGTAGCCAAAGTACTGGAGTTTTAGCTTCAACATCAGTCCTTCCAATGAATACCCAGGCCTGATCTCCTTTAGGATGGACTGGTTGGATCTCCTTTCAGTCCAAGGGACTCTTGAGAGTTTTCTCCAACACCACAGTTCAAAAGCATCGGTTCTTCGGTGCTCAGCTTTCTTCACAGTCCAACTCTCACATCCATACATGACCACTGGAAAAACCATAGCCTTGACTAGGTGGACCTTTGTTAGCAAAGTAATGTCTCTGCTTTTCAATATGCTATCTAGGTTGGTCATAGCTTTCTTTCAAAGGAGTAAGCGTCTTTTAATTTCATGGCTGCAATTACCATCTGCAGTGATTTTGGAGCCCCCAAAAATAAAGTCAGCCACTGTTTCCACTGTTTCCCTATCTATTTGCCATGAAGTGATGGGACTAGATGCCATGATATTCATTTTCTGAATGTTGAGCTTTAAGCCAACTTTTTCACTCTCCTCTTTCACTTTCATCAAGAGGCTCTTTAGTTCTTCTTCACTTTCTGCCATAAGGGTGGTGTCATCTGCCTATCTGAAGTTATTGATATTTCTCCTGGCAATCTTGATTCCAGCTTGTGCTTCTTCCAGCCCAGCGCTTCTTATGATGTACTCTGCATATAAGTTAAATAATTAGGGTGACAATATACAGCTTTGACATACTCCTTTTCTATTTGGAACCAATCTGTTGTTCCATGTCCAGTTCTAACTGTTGCTTCCTGACCTGCATATAGAGCTTTAGCATAGATACTGTTCTTAATTTTGAACATTGGGGAAAAATGCACTTGACATGGAACTATTAGTGTTTTTATGTTTATCACATACTGCCAAATGGATTTTTTTTCCCTTGAAGTAATCCGTCCTTTGTATTTTCACTGCTAATACCCCTCCAGACCTTAGCCATTTTATGCCTGGAATCTTATCCTTGTCTTGCATAATTTGATTCATTCTAAAAGGGCTACAAAATTAAGCTTCATAAAATATCTATTTATAAAACACCGTGCCTTAAACTTTCAATGACTCATCATTATTTCTAGAGAAAAAAACAAAAATCATATGATTAGGCTTGAATTCAAGCCTTCCACTGTATGACTGTGCCTACCTAAAAAACATGCTTTTTAGTACTAAAAAACTTGGTTCCTTACATGTCAAACTCACCCTTAACACCTTATTTGCTGTCCTGTATCCACAATCCACCTATGCAAGTATCTATGCTTCAGAACGCAACACAAGGCTATCATTCTCTCCACAAAGTCTCTTAGAACACCTAGCCACACTGTTCTGATCTCCTGTGGATTTTATTTCCCATGTTATTGGACAGACAGCAAGAAGGGTCACTTGGAAAAAAACCTGGGGATTGATTGTATCTGTCCCTATTTTAAAGATGTAAAAACACTTTGGAAATTTGAATTCAACTCAGTGCTTTTTCTTCGAATTGCCTTCCTTGTTGATTAATTCTGAGTAGGTGTATTGTCTGCTGTCAGTATAACCCAATGAATGATATTTTATTATGCTGTTTATTTTTCCCAATTATTTTTACATTTGAGTTTGACAGTATTATCAATAATTTTCTAGATTAATTATTCATGATCATAGATGCCATGTAGTATATAGGTATATACCAATGCATATACTCAATGCATGAGTTTCTAAAATAGCTTCTGGCCCACCACAGAAGAGTATTACAAAATTTGCTGTAATTTAATCTTATACATGTCATCAACTTAATTTTCCCAACCTGATGTTACCGTGGGGCTTTAGGACTTGGCATAGGACCGCAGTTTATTTCAGATTTGCCCTTTAAGCAAGTACCAAGTCTTAGAAAGGGACAGAAGGACCACTGTTTATATACTGCTTACCTAGGAGCTGAAAATAGGGCACCAAACCTACATATAGAGTGTTTTTATTTTCATCTTCTATCAAAGCATATCAGGCAGAGATTCCATGAGGAGCAAATGAAGGATGACATGGCATGCATTTCATGGTCCAGGATCCATTTAATCCAGCAGGTTAATGACTCAACCTGAGAAGCTTGAGTAACTCGATGATGAGGTACTAGGCTTTCCTCTGGGAGGCAATCTTAGAAGCAAATTGTTCAGATGTATATTATTATTTTTATAGTGATATGTGTGTGCATTCATAGATCAGGTGACATCATTAATGAAGATTATATGTTCTAAATAATATAAACTTATGAGTTTCAGGAGAATTGATCTTAATGAGTTGCTGTCTCTTCTCCATTTAGAATAATTATTTAATTTCAAAATAATACGACATCTTTTAATGAACTATAAATTAATCTTGAAGGGTTTTAAAATACTTTTCTTCACCACATGCAGGATACTTAATGTTTTTTCTTTTTCCCTTCTGTTACTAGTTTCCTCATTTCTTTCTAGCTCTCACTGCTAAGGGGATAGTAAATTTTAAAGAACTTTGAAAGTCTGTGATGAAATCTCTAATCTGAGTATGTCTTCATATTTTTTACATGACCATTATTAACATGACCTTCCTCATCACAGCTATTCATTGAAATAAATTATCAATTTCACTCAAGTAACAGTAAAAATTAAGACATTTAGTTCCTACCTCAAATAGCCCTTGATGTAAATTGATAGCAATGGCAGCACCAATGTATTATCAACTACAAACCCCTCTCTGCCCCTAGTTTCCTGCCACACATCTGTTACGTAGATGTGCTGTGAGTAGTAAGTGAAATTGTGTAGCACAAGGCTTAGCAAATAGCATGTGCTTCATAAATGTCAGCCCTCCCCAGGTATAGGTGGTGTAACACTTGTTAACAATTCACATTTTTTATAAAGGATAATACATAGAAATTATTTTCTAATTTAAAAATAAGTTAAATCTGCTCTGTTCTATGAGAAATTATAGAAATTATTCATGATTAAAAAGCAGTCATTTTATAATTTGAGCTTAGCAGCTAGTAAAGAAGCTGCCTGACAATGCAGGAGATGCAGGTTTGATCACTGGGTTGGGAAGATCCCTGGAGAAAGAAGGAAATGGCAACCCACTCCAGTGTTCTTGTCTGGGAAATCCCATGGACAGAGGAGACTGGTAGGCTACAGTCCACAGGGTGCAAAGAGTGTGACATGATGGAACGACTGAGCACACAATGCTTTAATAATTTAGGCATATGCTGTGGCTGTATATATTTAATTCTCAGACTGAAAGGAGAATGAGGGAAAGCACCCCTTTCTTCACTTCATTACCTTCACCATCTTAAAAACCAAGGAAAATTTATAAAATTAATTTTGGTTTGTCAGAATTCATATCTAATAAAAGTAATTTTCAAATACTTTTTTCTTTTAGAAGGTGATATGACAATAGCTAAGAAAATGTTTGATATGCTTAAGATAGAAAATTTTAAATGATTTGTTTTCATTCATAGTGGATCCTTAGCTTCATAATCTTGGTGAGCTACCAGGTGGCTCTACCAAGTCTGTTTCTACAATCTATTAATACAATTTTAAAAAGACTATTGATATGATATTAATTTTAAATGTTTAATTAAAGTCTAATATTTATCTTCATCAGGTTTTTACAATCCAAAACTAATCATTCTGCATGAATCTTTCTGAGGAAACACCTCATACAACGTTATGGACCATAGCCCACCAGGCTCCTCTGTCCATGGTATTCTCCAGGCAAGAATACTGGAGAGGGTTGCCATGCCCTTCCCCAGGACATCTTCCCGGAGTCTCTGCTGTTTCCTACGTTGGAGGTGATTTCTTTATCACTAGCGCCACCTGGGAAGCCCATGAGGAAACACATCTACCTGCAAATGTGTGTCGTGCCCCTCTTCTTCCCAGATTCCTCATAGCACTCTCCACACCTCACCACTCACTGGGGAACTTTTAGCTCCAGGATAATGTCAGGCCCCATGCCTCCCATTACATCCCACTCAGTCAAAGCTCAGATCTCTTCAGGTGAGCCTTCTTTGTCAAGTGTCTCTTAGAAGAAAAGCAGTGTCTGCACTGCTTTTGAAATAATTCACACAGTTATGTGTGTGAATGGCTATTAATTTTGTACTGTGTCCAGAATTTTTCAGGTATTTTAATGAGAGGATGCTTGTTGACACACGTTAATTTCAGCCAAATAAAATTTCGAATAATTTGACAGTAGGAAATGACCTCTCTCTGCAGCATGGTGGAGGTTGTTTTGGGGTCATCTAGACTTGTTTAGGCAGCTCTAAACATCAGCTGTAGGATCAGCTGTCTTTTGTTATTCTTGCTGATAACAGCTTCTCTCCTCATTTGACTTGCCAACCAAGAGGTTCTCTAAAAGCCCCATTTTTTATTTTACAATGGTTACCATGGAAACAGCATTGAGGATGCTGGGTTTCTGAGTGAATGTGTATCTGTCTGTGTGTGTGTGTATTAGTAGGGGAGGACAGGAGAGGTTATTGTTTATATGTCTGGGTCATTAGAAACTTCAGTGATGGTAAATGGAAAACTGACTTTACTGTAACATCAGTTTTACATAAAATGTTGTCTTTTTTTTTTCTCTCCAGTGATCAGCTTTTCTCCCTCAGGTATAGTTTTCTCTTACTTCATTGACTAAGCCTGTTTATTACATAGATGAGATGTATGTATTATCAGAGGAGCCCAGCTCTGCCAGATTAAGGTAGTGACTTATGAAGACAACACACCCTCCCCACCTCCGCCCCCTCCCCTGCCCCACTCTCCCCTCCCACCATATCATCACCATGATGAGGATGTGCTGTGCTTAGTCACTTAGTCGTGTCTGACTCTTTGAGAGCCTATGGACTGTAACCTACCAGGCTCCTCGGTCCATGGGGATTCTCCAGGCACGAATACTGGAGAGGGTTGCCATGCCGTCTTCCAGGGTATCTTCCCACCCCAGGAACTGAACCCAGGTCTCCCACATTGCAGGCAGATTCTTTACTGTCTGAGTCACCAGGGGATGAGGATAGGATGGAAATGGACCAAATGTGAGTTCAAAATAGGTCCTGTGAATATGTTGGTTTAGCTTTTGAGTTTCGTCTCTGGCAAAAGGGATGCTGCCGTTAACACTGGGAAGCCCAGGAGAGGAGAATGCAGAAGCAGATGGGGGAAACCACTTTTGATTATACAGGCACTACTGATTCTTTTTTAAAAATCGTTGTGAGTGTTGTGAATGTAAAATAAGACAAATAGTTGTATGTGGTATATACAAACCCTCAAGTCACCATCAGGGCTTCCCTAGTGGCTCCAGGGTGAGAATCTGCCTGCCAACGCAGGAGAAGTGGGTTTGATCCCTGAGTCAGGAAGATGCCCTGGAGAAGAAAATGGCAATCTACTCCGGTATTCTTGCTTGGAGAATCCCATGGACAGAGGAGCCTGGTGGGCTACAGTCCATGGGATTGCAAAGAATCTAACAGAACTTAGTGACTAAGCAACAAAAACAACAGCAGCAAATCTCCATCAGTCTCATCAGTCTTGTATAGGAATGTGTAGACAATGAAAAATATAAATTCAGGGGCTAAATGCTTTTAGAGTTAGAAGCCCCGCAGCTAAAAATTCTAAGATTTCTAGTGTTTGAGTAGCCTGTGAAGGTAACATTATTTAGATCCTCATAAACTGAACACAAGGAAAAATGTGAAATTATCTTGAATTAAGCTTTGCCAATGTGAAGGCACTGAAATATAAAGCATTCTAAAAATAAACACTAAAGACTTCAATCTATGTCTCATTCATTTGTCATTCTTTTTCCCTGAGGCATCTTAAAAGGTAAACACGTATCTTTGCTTTTTATAACCAAATTTAAAATTTGCAGTGAAGAAAGAATGCTGACAATATACAGACTGCAATCAATCAAGAGCATAGGGGTCACTTTGTAACAATTCTTGATATTCATTGAAAGAGATTTCATTATCTATTTTAAAATTCTAAATTCTGTGAAATAAAAGGAAAACTAAATGCCAAATATAAGGTTTTCAGAAGCTAATGGGATCATTTAGGTGAGCTCTTGGCAGAACCAGTAACTGTTTCATTAAATGATTAGATTGTTTTATATTCTTTTTATCATTTGTTTCCTGTAAGAAAAAAGCCTACTTTTATTTGTTTTGTTTGTGGTCATTTTTTATAAAGTGAACAATCCTAACTTAAGAGAAAAAAACATTAGCTATCTATGCTTTTTAACTAGAAGTCATTTTTGACAAACTTAATAATAAGTATTAAACACAGTGTGCCAGGCACTGTTCTAAGTATTATACAAATATTAACTCATTTAATACATTTCTTATCATAGTGTCAGAATTAAAATTTCAAAAGAAAATACTATTGGTAAAGTTCTTTGTTGCATATATATTTCTTTACTTACATTTTCCATGAACACAGACCTCATCCTCCTTTATCAAGAATATCTAAAAAATCATCTAGAAAGTACTATTAGTTATATAATATTACACACTACATACGCTAAATGACATAGCATAAGTAAAGCCCTTAAACATTGTACACATGCATGTGCTTAAAATTTGATATTATGTACTATTGGTCTCATCAGATTTATTATAAATATACTTTATATTAGGATGCTATTTCAGTCTTTATAATGGCAAGCAATGTGCAAGAAGGCGTGTTCAATGAACTGAATATTTTGTATCCAAATATTTCATAGAGTAGTATCTTGCAATACAGTGATAAAAAGTAGATGCTTTTTACTACTCATTCACATTTATTATAATTGGGAGGGGGTAAGCATGTATGGAGCATTCATCATGTGTAATACATAATACCAAACATTGTACATGTATCACTTTCATTAATGCTCACAACAGTCCTACAGCGATCTTTTAATTATTCCTATTTTGCAAAGAAGGAAACGGAGGCTTAGACTGAATAACTAGTGAAGGTTACATAGCTAGAGAGGGGTGCGGAGTTAGTCTCAAAACTGAAAACATTAGTCCCTAAAGCCCTCAGACTTATTCTCAGTGTTATGTAATAAATGCAGTCACCAGTGTTTGTTGAATCCCATCTCTGGCTCGATGCCATATGTGGTGCTAGGAATAAAGCCACCAGTTAGAAATATTGACATGAGGTCTTTACAGTGTAATATGTGAAACATTTAATAAGGCCATGCACAAAGTAACATGAAATCTCAGAGGAATTACAGAATATCTCTGGTTCAAGGTGTGTATTAAAGCTTATGATCAACTTCAGAAGCTTCTATAGTAGAGACATCCTTCATTGCTCATGCACACTAGCAGTGTTCTTTTTCCTACGTTGGTTGCAGATTGCAGTTCTAGTCTCTGCCAAAAGTTATACACCTTTTCAGTGGTGACACCAAAACAAGACAATTTTTTTCACATCAGAAGCCTAATATTCATGCATGTTGTTCATAGCAAAGCTGCTGAAAACCATAATTATACTGTCATTTTCACAGGAGAAAAATTGCCATAGTAGGAGAGGAAATAAGCACCCTAATAATAAATAATGACTACTATTTATCGACTGCTTATCATGTCCCAAGCACTATTCTCCCTATTTTACATCCGAAATTTCATTTACTTTTCAGCGCACCCTATGAGATGGGCATTATTGTTCTATTTTAGAAAGGAAATTGAAGCATAGCGAGGGTAATTTGCTCAAGGTAGCACAGTTGGTTAAAGTGAAATCAGCTTCAAACAAAGGTCCAGATGACCTCCCAAGAACTCTACTATTCCAATGATGAAGTGATTAGAGTCTGTAACCACTCACGCTGGTTTGCATTCATGCTCTCCTGCTTCTT
Organism: Bison bison bison; assembly: GCF_000754665.1. Classification (NCBI taxonomy): domain Eukaryota; kingdom Metazoa; phylum Chordata; class Mammalia; order Artiodactyla; family Bovidae; genus Bison; species Bison bison. The sequence continues at coordinate 2,665,004 of NW_011494832.1, read as the reverse complement.
TGCTTTGAACCATAGATAAGATACTTATCTGTGCCTCAGTTTCCTCATCAATAAGATGAGAATAATGACTATAATATCTTCTCCATAGGATTTATTGATTGTTGTTATTTTAGTCACTAAGTCATGTCCAATTCTTTGCTACCCCATGGACTGTAGCCCATTAGGTTTTTCTGTTTGTGGGATTTCTCCAGGCAAGAATACTGGAGTGGGTTGCCATTTCCTTCTCCAGTAGGATTGGTTACAAGGTTTAAATGCATAGCAGTTACATTAAAGCTCTTAGAACAATGCCTACCACAGAACAAATGCTTAAAAAATAATACTAATAGTTATGATTCTCCTTCTCAAATTCACACCCTATTAGAAGAAAAAAAAATAGAAATGAATATGTGGTAGGGACTAAAGTGTAGAATTCATAGTAATTGTTCATTTGTTCAGATCAGCATATTAGCTAAAGCTACTATATTCACTGAAGTTAATGTTTTAAGTCGTACCATTCATCTCATAGACTCCAAATTTTTCTAAGAGAATATTTTACTTTTTCTTTCTTCACATTACTCAAAGTCATTATCATTATCATTTTAGTCCTTTCCTCAGATCTAAAAATCAGTGACCAAAATAGAGATAGAGCTCAAGATTCAAAGTCAAAAGAGTCAATCTCTTTTTCCCTAACATGTTTCTTAGAATCAAATTAAAATTTCAATATATTGAAAAGAAAGGTTGATGATAAACTATCTAACACAAGCTGGCATTACATGCTTTTATTTGTTAATTACCAGTGATGTTTCTAACAAATTGATAATAGTAAATATTAATTAAGGGTGAACATTGTTCTATAAAAATTAAAAAGTAATGACTAAGTATAAAATGTTAGATTATATTCCTGCCATTGTTTACTGGCTTATGAGGGGAAGAATTACTAGGATGCAGAGAAAATGTCTCTTATTACTTCATTCTGTTCTAACATTTTTCCCTTGAATACCGCAACAGTCTAACACAGAGGAAAGAACATGCTTCCAAAGGAGCAGGGTGAAAGTTATTAACATATGTACATATATATAAACATAACTGAGTAAATATATACACACAGAGAAAGAGAGGTACAATTCTTTATGAGCCTAATGCAAAAAAGTCACATCCTTGGTTTAGGTGCTATAGCAACCAAGTAAAAACACTTAAAATGGTGATGAAACTGCCTAACAAAAGACTTGTTCATGTCATGAATGAAAGGAGAAAGTATCCAACCAGAAACAAAGTTATTGGAAGAATAATAAAATAGAGTTTGAAGTAACTTATTACCATGAAATGTTTTATGAATATCTGTCCAGAGAATGTATTTAAAGTGTATTAAATTTCTTTGTAAAACATTTACATTGTGCTTTGGGTCTTATGAGTTAGAACTGCAAGAAAGCTTTAGTTATTCTGTTTTGCATACAAAAATATGATTTCCTTACAAAATTTAGTTCAGATTTCCATGTTTCCTTTCTTTTCATTTGGTGGACTATTTGACTTTTATCACCCTTAGTTTTCTGTGATGGTCCTTGTCAGAGCAGAAAAAAGCTTTTGAAGTAGCTGAATATACACAGAAAAAATACTGCTTTATGTTCTTCAGGGGATAAACTCCAAAAAGGAATGAACATATAGGGAACAGAAAATACTTCTCCATGAACATTTGACTGCTAATAAAAAGAAAGGACTGGGCAGCAGCAGGTATGTGTGGTGGCAAGATGATGAGCAGCGTGTGTAGTCATACCGTAAAATGTATACACACACACAAGAAAAGTGTATACATTTTAACCATTTTTTTTAACTCGAGGAAAATATGCTAATGGATTTCTTGGTTTATGTGTTGGAGTGAAGCTACATGGTTGAATCACTTTCTCCCAAACCTAACAAAATTAACCAAAAAAGTTTTAAAAGAATGAAAAGTACATCGTCAGCAATAAAGCAAAGAAAATGTCACAACCTCAGTTACTGTATTTAAGTAGTGGTAGTCAAGGAGACAGAGGATCCCCAAAACGGCCCTGTGTTGTACTCCCCAACCCCACTCACCAACCCTATCATGGCCACTCCTTCTCTCATCAAAACCATGGTGGGGTACAATCCTTACAGTAGTTTAGGTATTACTGCCTCTTCTGTTTGAAAATTTTACTATGCACAAGTATTATGTTTATTTCCAAGTATTCACTACTGTTGGTCCAAACTGAACACACTAAAAGAAAAAGTATCCATATATACATATATCCAGTACTTTCACTCTGGTACTTTCCTTTTGTTATATAAATGTGATAATAACCTCAAGGATTCTCCTATGAACCCAGTCTGAAAACTTGAGTCATTTAAAAAAAATAAATTATATTCTTTCACTCTAACTGCAGAAACTTAGGGAAAAATAAGACACTATAAGGAAGATTAGAAAAGATAAATTGCCTGTAATCTACCATCCAGAAAAGCTACTGTTAACCCTTGTGTATATCTTAAAACTTTATAGATATATGGAAGGTAAATGATAGCTATATCATAGATGGATAGATCAATTCCGTTCAGTTCAGTTGCTCAGTCATGTCCAACTCTTTGCGACCTCATGGACTGCAGCATGCCAGGCCTCCCTGTCTATCACCAACTCCCAGAGTTGACTCAACTCATGTCCATTAAGTCAGTGATGCCATCCAACCATCTTATCCTCTGTCATCCCCTTCTCCTCCCACCTTCAATCTTTCCCAGCATCAGGGTCTTTTCAATGAGTCAGTACTTCTCATCAGGTACCCAAAGTATTGGAGTTTCAGCTTCAAAATCAGTCCTTCCAATGAACACTCAGGACTGATCTCCTTTAGGATGGACTGGTTGGATATCCGTGCAGTCCAAGGGACTCTTAAGAGTCTTCTCCAATACCAAAATGTAGATTCAGTCACACCCCCTCCCCGACATTTTGCATCCTGCATTTTTTGTAATCTTAACAATAGATTACAAATACATCAATATGTATTCTTTCACATCATATAATGCAAGTGACTTACCCATCCCCCACTATAAATTATTTGGGCTGTTTTCCATTTTTTTCAGTAGCATACTTAACACTGTGGTGAAAACCTTTATGGTTACTTGCAGAGTTAGTGAGTGACTTTCCAACTAAAACAAACTCACTGCATGTGAGCAAAGATGTATTCCACAGTAGAAGCAGTGGAATATAGATGGTGCTGATTAAAATCTGTTTTATAGAAATAAGAATGAAGGAGAATATCTAATGCTAACTATTTCTATGTAATTTATTATGCACTATTATACAAAGGAGGTGCATCCCAAATAGGACCATATGAAGGGATAGAAAAAAATAGAAGTTAGAGCTTGCAATAGAATGAAGTATGACTACAGGACAGGTAGAGTTATGAAATGTGTCATGGCACTTTAGCATACTGGACATTTCACATTTAAAATAACCTACCCTAATTGATGCTTGACATTCACTAATGACTGTTCTATTTAGTCATTACTCTTGTTAATACTTAGGTAAGCATGTTACGCTATTATTAATTACTTAGATGTTAACATAAAAACATTTATCTAACTCTTTTTTAATTTCTAATTGGAGGATAATTTCTTTACAGTGTTGTGTTGGTTTCTGCCATACAACAAGGTGAATCACCCGTAAGCATACATATGTCTCTTCCCCCTTGAATGTCCCTCCCATCCATCACCCCATCCCACCCTCCACCCCATCCAACACTTCTAGGTTGTCACAGAGCACTGTTTTTTTTTTTTATGTTAAAAAGAAAATTCTGCTATCAATTGGTTTCATCATCCTCATTTATCTTCTTTTCATAGGAATTTATTTAAAAGGAGCATTGAGGCGTTCTGTGCCAACTGGTAAATTGTTTAACAACTGTATTTAGCAGAACATGAAATAAAAAATAGAGTAAATTAGAAAATATGAAAGCTGGGTAATTGAAATTTATATGGTCCAAGTTTTAACTTCTTTTATTTGTCTTTTGTCTTTTATTTTATCATCTGTTCCCAGAAAACTGAAGCAAACGAAAATGTATACTGTATGCCTCTTCAATAAATAAGAAGATAGGGTTGAGTTCAGCAACCCAGCCATCTAATCTGTTGAGACACTTAGGATAATTTAGGAAAATACAAAGATGGATCTGACCTAGTTCATAAAGTCAAGGAACTGACAGTCTTGTGGAGGAAATAAATATAAAATAATGGATAAATTTTATGGTTATAAAATAATAATACAATAAAATTTCATAGAAATATGTGTTACATGGAATTGTGTTCACACACAACTATATAAGAAGAGAGTGATTATTTGTTCAGGAAGAGAGTGTGGGGTCACCAGGGAACAGAGAACACAGAATATGACAAACCTTGAAAACTAGGTATCCCGGGTAGTTACTTGGGGGACATTGGGGCAGAACAAGTAACAAAACACACAGGTAAAGAAACGTGAGATGTCACGGTGTTTTTAAAGGACCGTGAGCATTTTGGTGCTGCTATGTTGTAAAGACTAAAATAGAGAGTGGTAGGAGATAAGTGGTATTCTTATTACCTATATAAATTTATATTTTGATAGTTTCTCATTTAAGTTTTTCAAATTCCTTAAAATTTTTGCAACAAATATTTGTTTCAGTAAAAAATGAAAATCAATTTAAGATGCTAGTTGTAGATTTAGGAGACATTTTTTGCATGTTATACATACTTTATATTGGTGACAGCTTAAATAGTTTTAAAATGCTTGTTGTTTGGTGGGTTGGTTTTCTTTGGTTTTATCCTCTCTTGCTTTACATTAGAACTGAGCAACTCAAAATACAGGAACATGGCACAACAGAATGTTCTATAGATTTCTTTTTTTCAGGAATGAATGCGTAATTGTCAAGAGTTATCTTTGTGTAGCAGGTACTGAAGTTGTTGATGGTACTGTGGTAAAAACAAAGGGCAAGAAATTTTTTCTTTTCTATTTTCCATCTTTCCAATGAAATATTACAGAACTGATTTGATGGCATATTTGAATATTAGAGAAGAGGAAGGATTAAAAGGGTTTGAGGGGGAAGAAGGGATCTGATGAAGCAGGACATTATGGTAAGGAATTTGACATTGCTTCTAAATACCATGGGACGGCACTGGAGAGTCTGAAATAGAATGAGGGAATATGATCTACATTATGTTTTTAAAAAATACTCTATTCTGTGGGAAAGCTTTAAAGAAATACAGGTGGGAGGCAGAACTAACAGTGATTTATATAGTGGACTAGTGCAAAATCACTGGAGATGACTAGAAATAGAGGTCAGATCTGTTGATGGTTTTCATCCATGAAGGTAAAGAAAAGAGATCAATTAAGGATACATTCTAAGTTTTAGAAAATTGTATGTGCTATGTACTAAAACAGAAAAATTTAGGACAAAATTTTGGGGTAAAGATTGTGTGGAGAAACAAGATTTCTATTTGTATATGTTTTATTTCAAATGTCTATTAAAGAACCATGTGAAGATGTCAAGTAGATGATTGGATTTTGAGTCTATAGCTCAGGGGAGCGCTTAGAGTTGGAAATCAGTTCAGTCCAGTTCAGTTGCTCAGTTATGTCTGACTCTTTGCTACCCCGTGGACTGCAGACCCCATGGAGCACATGGAAATACATGTTGGCAATAATCAGATTATTTATAAAATTGTGTCTTAAGACATGGATCTGGAGGAAATCACAAGCAAATATGCAAATAGTATAGATTTTTTTTAAAAAAAGAAACTCATTTACAACAGGAAGAGCAATGTGTATTGCATGTGATCCCAATTTTGTAGAAGAAAATGGATGTTAATGATTTTTATGGATTTCTAGTTGTTACTTGTATTTTCCTGAATGATTTTTTGTTTACTCATTTGTAATATCCCCATGAGTTTTGTTTTATGTCAAATAATGTTCGAACTATAACTTAATATAGTATGTTTCATAAATAGTAAATGAGTTCTAAGTGACAATGAAAGCTAATAATCCATACAAACTAGTAAACACATTCTTTAGTATTAATTATTTACCTTATGCTAAAATTTATAAAAAAGAAAAAGCCCTGATTAGAAATTACATAACCAAGTTTACACAGATATTTAGTCAAAAGTCTAACATTAAATTCTGTTCTCCTCACTCCCAATCCAGTGAATTTTCCCTTGCCCACTAAAGGCAGTGTCAGGTTCTGACTATTCCTGACCATCAACCGTCTCTAGCCTGAATAGATGATCAAAATCTCTTTCACAGCAAAAAAGAAGCAAGCATTTTTAACCCCCTTGCCCACTGAAAGGTAATAATGGCACTGTATTTCATTCTTAGACTTTAATGTTTTATTGTGATCAACATTCTCTACTAATTGTACAGCTATTTATTGATTTCTCATAAATCATCTAGGACATGAACAGAAAGAAAGTTTTACTGAGGACAAAAAGATATTTTCTATATCATACTAGTATCGTTATATCACCAAAAGCAAATTCAAGTAATTGTTTTAAGTACTAGAGTTGATAAGAATATTTGAAGTAAAAGAGAACTGGCCATTCTTGTCTTTAGGGAGTCAGTAAAATGTATTCTATGAGTCTTTAGATAATAAAACCATTAACTAAAAAACTGAGTTATATAAAAATTCAAAAAATTATAGAAAACCAAAGCACAATTAAGTGTCAGCTAAACATAGAACCAAAAACTTGAAGTATTCTATTCTTATTATGCAGATAGTACACTAAGGCATCATCTTCTCAAAGTGTTTTTATAGGATGCTAATATTTTAAAAATATTTTATGGGCTAATAATTTACAGAGCAGTGAATTAAACAAATCCAGACTTTTCAAAACTTGTAATGTGCCACTATGGGTTGCTCATCTCTTAGCATTAAATATATTAGCCAGCATTTCTGAAATTTTTATGACTACAAATCTGAGCTTTTTAGAGCCACAATTAGTGGGACATATTTGGAAAATGCAGCTCCAAGGAAAGAGCAGATTGAAGGACAATAGAGGCAGACACCCTAATCATAGTTAGATAGACTTTATTGTCTGTGACCTTGAAATTCATCACTTTTGTACTGGTCACTTAAAACCGTCATAAATTTTCAAGGTTGGGAAGGGCAAGTGCTGTGTTAAAGGAACAAATCAAATCTGCCCCCAGGCAAAATGGTGGAATAAAGCAAAGTCTATTTTTATCTTTTTACCTTTAATGTCATTAGGTTTTCTTTCCACTCTGGACAACTCACTCAGGTTGTCATCCCTTCTCACCACCCCAAGATGCTTTTCTGAAACCCTTTCCCAGAGATGTTTATAAATGTCCAGTTATATCTGCCTCCCACTACTCTCCCTGACAAAGAGCCAATTTCTGCTAAGGATACACCACCTCTGGGAGCACTTTGATTGCATTGTGTTTTAGACAAGCTTTGTCTACTGTTGCTGCTAAGTCGCTTCAGTGGTGTCCGACTCTGTGCAACCCTATGGACAGCAGCCCACCAGGCTCCTCTGTCCATGGAATTTTCTAGGCAAGAATACTGGAGTGGGTTGCCATTTCCTCTGTCTAGAGCCTCAACAAATGTATGGACTTACAGCATTTTAAGGCCTGTACTAAAAAGTAAGGAGTGCTACTTTTGGGCAAAGGGCTCTTGCTAGAAGGCTCTCAAATTATATTTTACTAGTCCCCTTCCATTTTGTCTATTATCAACACCAATACTGGAAAAAATATAGTTTCTCAGGAAAAATAGAGGTAAATGAAACTATAGAAGAACTCTGCCAGTTGAAATGGAAAGAGCTGTGATTGGGCTTTAGTCTTTTCTCTGTTACCAATTTATTCTTTAATACCTGATTCCATAGTGCCTCAGTATTCTCACAGGAACAATGGAGGCAATTTTTTTCACAGGACTTAAATTGGTAAAGTGGGATATACTGATAGATATGAAAGTGTTTTGAACAGCTGAAAGGCAACATTATGTTCTTTTCAGCAGCTTTATGTTGCATATAGGGAAATTAAGCTTGGAATAAAACTTTTCAAAATGGTCTGTTCATATATGATACAAAAATGAATCATAGAATATTAGAACTGAAAAATATAATAGAGGAACTCATGACCAAAAAAAAAACTTTAAGCAGGATTGACTAAAGGTAAACCTGAGAGTGAAATTTAGTTGTCTGAATCTGGACGAGAGAGTTTCCTGCTGTGCCAGGGCACTGTGGGAGTGTACTTAGTAATCCTGACATTGACAGCCACAGATGAGAAACACCGATATCATGATTGGGTCAGGAATATCAGTTTCTTGTCTGTTAATCAAGAACCAAGACTTATGATTCTATAACTTAGGAATTGTTGTTTAGTCTCTAAATTGTGTCCGGCTCTTAGTGATCCCATTGACTGCAGCCTGCCAGAATTCTCTGTCTGTGGAATTTCCCAGGCAAGAATACTGAAGTTAATTGCCATTTCCTTCTCCAGGGAACTTTCCCAATCCAGGGATCGAACCCACTTCTCCTGCTTGGCAGATGGGCTTGCCTTTTTTTAAAAAAAAAAAAAAACCACTGAGCCACCTGAGAAGCCTAGCTTCTGATTTAGTGATATGTTTTTCCATAGATTAGCAGATAAATTAGCATGTGAGAGAAACTCTCACTTTCCTTTTCCATCCTTTCCAGATGTAGGAATGAGTCCAAGATCTTTGTATACCTTGCTTAACTTCCTCATCTCTGCTCTGGCTGCACTGCCAAAGACATCTATTTTCACCTGCCATCTATTTGCTGAAAGTCTTTAAAAAAACTTTCTAAACACTATTACTTTCAGAGGTTTCACATCCTAAACCATATTAAAACATCCCTACATTAAATATAATTTGATGTAAAATAATTTATAAAGGGTTTGTCTATATAATTTATTTAAAAGAAGAATGATTACTTGTTCAGCATTGGTTCTTGGGCAATCTCTAGGTTTGAATCCCAGGCCAACCATTTACCAGCTTGATGACTCAAAACAAAGGGTGCCCTCAGATGCCTCAACTGTAAATTGATGATGCAAATTGTACTACCTTAACGAATTAATGTAATAATAACTGAGCTTATAAAGAGCTTTAAATGTTCTTAAGAGGTGGTTGTTGTTTAGTTGCTAGGTCATTTCCGACTCTTGCCACCCCATGGACTGTAGCCCTCCAGGCTCCTTTGTCCATAGGATTCTCCCAGCAATAATACTGAAGTAGGTTGCCATTTCCTCCTCCAGGGGATTTTCCTGACCCAGGGAAGATCTCATGTCTCCTGCATTGGCAGGCAGATTCTTTACCACTGAGCCACCAGGGAAGCCTCTTAGGAGGTTTGTGTAGAAAGTATACAAATATTCTTTACACAGTTTTTTCAGGCTTTCTCATGTTGGAAGTTTTTCAAAATAGCTAGAAAGCCGTCACTCCCAACATGTAGCTACTATTAGTATTGTTACTGTTGTTGGAATCAGTATGCATATTTGGAAATTCTTGGGAAGGGAAATCATCTAACTTTTACAAAGTATTTCAAATTTAATGAAATTTGTATTTAAAAATAATTTATTAAATAATTCATTTAATATAACTAGTGTTACATTTTCTAGATATTTAATTAAACATTTATTAAACTTTTTACTTTCTGTATTTGAGACAGGAGATCTTGTCTGTTTTTTTACTTCCAATTCTTTAATATTTTCTGGAAAAGTACATCTTTGAAAAGCTGGTAGCCTCTGTGCCTAAGGGATGGAATGGTTCTGTATCTGTTTTGTATCTTATTTTTTAAGCAACAGATATTAAACAAAGAAAGCAAAGTATGATAAAACATTTTCACTCTTCTTTCCTATTGCATTGGGGTCAATATTGTAATAAAAAGACAGGTACCCTGTCATATTCCCAGGGTGACAAGCAAATGAGAAGTTCAGTAGGAACAGCAATGCCTGTTGAAGAACATGTTGTTTTGTTTAACATCAGGCGCAGTGTGTAAATAACTACAAAAGGTATATGGACAGACCAGTGAAAAGGACAAGAGAGGGAACCTGTGCAAATGACAGCACTGATGTGTCTTTCAGAGTCCTTATTCTGAAATTCCTATCCAGGCTGCAGAATTCACCTTACATCTGGCTGATCCAGACAGCCAAGTGAGTTCTGAGATTTCTGTTTAAAAAGAGACAAATTTAGTTAACTCAAGGAACTTGCATCACTGAGCAGAACCGGACTTGATGTGAGTGTTGATTATGACTTTCCTAAAAATGTGAGGCTCTGTATTTGGTGGTGACTGAGTGATTAAATGTCTTCTGTCTTCTTATGAGAAATTACTTTGACCTACTTTCTTAAGCTTATAGTCTTTACAGTCTCATTTCACTGAATTCTTATTTCAGGCACAGTCAGATCTGACATTAATACCAAACTCACTTAATTGGTGAGTCAGTCAAAAATCAGTTTTCTGGCAAGTAGCAAAATGAAGTGCAAGAAGGCAGCTAGTCTAGAGTGTGACAGGTACCTGCTCAAGCGGGAAGAGGAAGTAAAAGTTCTGGGAGAAAAGGAGGAAAAGAATCTAATGTGATAGGGCTTTGGAGTAAAAAATTTTCTATAGGAACATACCGTATCTGATGGAACTTGAGGGGGAAAAAATAAGGATTGGGTTAGAGAAAATAATGCAAATTAAAAAAAAATAGTGACAGGTCAATGAAAAAGTAACTATAAAAAACACTTTGCTTGGCTTTAAATTGAACAGTAGTCATAATGATGTAAACATTGATTATTGACTAAAAATGATGCTTCCACTATACCAAGAATACAAGAGAAAGTAAATGTCATTGCTACGAAAATAGGATGACATTATGAAGATAAATTTGCATAAAAAACAGACACTAGATAGTGTCTTGATAGTGTCTTAGAGTAAGCAAATAGGGTTAGAATATTGAAAAATATGGGTAAATACTGTCAGTTAAAAATCATTTTAGATGACTGAACCCATAGAAGGCAGGTGCCATTTGATTTCTTTTTTAAACTATGTACATGTATTACTTCATTAAATATTTTTAAAAGTAAGGAAAATGTGGCAATAATATTTTAATAAATTTTTCAATTTCATTCTTTGATCTTTTGCGTATTAAAAAAGTTGGTCACATGTTGACAATGGTTGAGGATGTAGATGTTAATTTGGTATGCTTTTTATAGATAGAGCTCTTAAGGGAAAACTGTTCAAAGCTGTGAATGGCTGGATCTGTAGCCCAAAGGGTTAGGGTATGACTGTTACTCTTCAACAGCAAGGCAGCAGACCCTGTATTTCAGGTCCAGCAGGCAAACCAGGGAGCAGGAAGGGAAGGGAGAAAGAACAGACTCGTCTTACTAGAGTTTAAGTTGTGAATTGAATCACTTTCGCATTTTAAAAATAGACATAATTACAAATTGTTTGCTTTTAATTCTAAAATACAAAATTTAAACATCGCTTTCACCATGAGTATTTTATTTATATTTCAATGTTTTGTGTGCTTTACTCCTGGATTTTCAAGCGTTTGGAGAATATGGCCTATTACCTTATAACAAGGGAGCAGCATTCAGCATGTGAAAAACACAGTTAATTGTCAGTAAAAGCTCAGTTGATGAAATGAACATCACAGATGTCAGGGAATGTGCAAGTCTGATTTTCATTTGTAAGAAATGCTTTCATTACCATCACATTAGTCAGTGATATCTGCTTAAATGTGTTGATAGTTAGTTGATGCAGATCATCTGGCCACATTGTTGCTAATTGCTAGGTGAGCATATCTTCTCTCCTGCCCATTCAGAACATTGTCAGTAATCAGATTCCCGGTTGTTGTTAATCATTCTTTCAATGAAAGTGGTAATGGAGTCATAAAATAAAACACAGGGTTAAAAGAGATCATTAGGTCCAATGAAAGTGAAAGTGAAAGTCACTTAGTCTGTTCAACTCTCTGCAAACCATGGACTGTACAGTCCCTGGAATTCTCCAGGCCAGAGATACTGGAGAGGGTAGCCTTTCCCTTCTCCAGGGGACCTTCCCGACCCAGGAATCAAACTGGGGTCTCCTGAATTGCAGGCAGATTCTTTACCAACTGAGCTATCAGGGAAGCCCCATTAGGTCCAATGGCCTTCCATCATTAGACTCCATTTCACTTATCCCCTAGGAGATCCTCCTAGATGAACTTTAGGCATATCTCATTAAAATATGTTATAACATTTTCATTTTTGTTAATATGAAGTTGATATTAACACAAGTTGATAATATGATATTTTTAATGATGTCCAATTAAAAGGCATTTGATTCTCTTTATTAATTCTCATTATCTTTACTGTAGCAAATAGTTAATCCTGTAGTGTGCAGGATTTTTTTTTTTCTTCTCTAAAGTAGTCTTCAGGCTGAGGACATAAGAGAAATATGGTTCATTTCCACTTACACATGTCCAAGAAATGTTTCATTCAAACACCCAAAAGCTAGATGTCAACTTTTATCTTTAATAAAAATGTGTACATTTTTATTATGAAAGAAAATATTAAATACATAGGACACACAAGAAGTGCAAAAGTCTTTAAGCTAGATTGAATGTAGTGAAGGAATTTAACTGCTGGAGCATAAGAGAAGCTTCTGATTCCAAAAGTAATCAATACAACTTACATAAATAATTCAATCTATTTCTATTGGAATTTGCTCTTTATCTTTTAAAACACCCAGTGCATACATTAAAATTCATATCTTCTGAAACAGTTGTTACATTTTATGGCTGCTTATGAGAATAACCGCTGAAAAATAAAACCAGTTCTGACAAGTTGAAAAGTCACAAAATTGACATTTCCTGATTCCTAAACTTAAAAAAAAGTAAATAAAAACATCTGAGTATTCCATTTTGGCTGGCATTTAATTGGATGGAAGCAATAATAATAAGAAGAAAAATAATAATTATAGCCTCTTACAAACCTAAAGTGAAACAAGTAAAATCAGGATCCTCTAGAAAATTATTGCCCCCTTTTGATATTCAACATTTTTTCAGTAATAAAGAAGTGATAAATAAATTTGATGCCTATCTTGTCAGGAAGAAAAGGATAAATGGTTCACTTGTAGGAGGACATTTCAACTTTCCAACCATCTGAATATCGCATCAGCCTGCTGCTGCTGCTAAGTCGCTCCAGTCGTGTCCGACTCTGTGCGACCCCATAGATGGCAGCCCACCAGGCACCCCCATCCCTGGGATTCTCCAGGCAAGAACACTGGAGTGGGTTGCCATTCATCATCAAAAAATTTACAAACAGTAAGTGCTGGAGAGGGTGTGGATAAAAGAGAACCCTCCTACACTTTTGGTGGGAATGTAAACTGGTACAGCCACTGTGGAGAACAGTATGGAGGTTCCTTAAAACATTAAAAATAGAGTGACCATATGATCCTGAAGTCCCACTCCTGGACATATATGCAGAAAAAACCATAATTCGAAATGATACATGCACCCCAATGTTCATTGTGGCACTATCTATAATAATGAAGACATAGAAGCAACCTAAATATCCTTTGACAGAGGAATGAATGGAGAAGCTGTGGTAAATATATACAATGAAATATTACTCACCCATAAAAAGAACAAAACAATGATATTTGTAGCAACATGGATAGACCTAAAGATTGTCATACTGAGTGAAGTCAGAGAAAGACAATTATCATATATTGCTTATATGTGGAATCTAAAAAATAATTAAATGAACTTATTTTCAAAATATAGAGGCACAGATGGAGAAAACAAACATGGTTATTGAGGGGAAAGCCGGGGAGGAGGGAGGAATATTGGGAGACTGGGATTGACATATACACCCACGTAAATATAAAATAGTTAACTAATAAGAACCTACTGTGTAGCATAAGGAACTCTTCTCAATACTCTATAATGACCTATATGGAACAGAAATTTAAAAAAAAGAGTAGGAGGAAAAAAGAAAGAATTGACCCCTTTCAACGTAAGTATGCTAGGTAGAATACAGGTTTCTAAGGAAAAAAAATTTCACTTGATCAGTTAAGGACTGAGTCTCATTTTTGATGACTGTCAAAGTCCTTTGTCATTTCATCTCCCAACCCAGCATACACAGAAACAGTACTGTTTGCAATACTGTTTGCAATACTGTTTGCAATACTCTTAAGAATGACTCTGATATAATGAAAACTCTAAAAAATATAACCATTTTATTTCCGAGAAGGCACACAGACACAGACACATACACACACCCATCCCCTAGTAAATACATTAGTTATACCAACCTTGGACCACTGCAAAATGAAATTGAGGGACTCTTGTTCCCAAAGCAGAGAAAAATGTAGTGTTAAACATGCTAAATATGTATACTTTTTGCTTTCTCCAAGTCCCTCTTTTAACTTGCCACGGCATTTTTAAAATTTGCTAGTGTTGCTGTAAATTAAAATTTTTAATTGTTCACATGAATTTTACCATTCATTTTTACATTGTGCAGTACCAGTTCTAAATGCAAATAAGGGACCACTTAACTTATACACAGAATAACTGAAATTACATAATTCATATCCTTTAGCTTCTACATGCATATGTATTTCACTCTTACCAGAACAGTGAAAATGTTGTACAAAATTTACAACTGCCTGGATTTCACTCCTTGACATATACACATTCTACTCACAGTCTTTACCTTTGGCTTTTTAACAAATAAGGAAGAATTGAAAGAAGAAAAGAACTGTAGGTGGCTCTGTTTTTCCCTTTTCTTTTATATAATTTTCAACATAAGTGACTGGCTGCTAAATGAAAGTAGCACAAATAAGAAAGGCTATAATAATGTTCCTTGATCCAATTCTTAGAACACCATTGCCTTCTTTCTATATTCAAAGCCAATTCAGTTCACATGGAAAGCATGACCTGTCTGGGCTGGCAGCACCCTTACCTACTCAGCCATGGGCATAACACATTTGCTATATCGTCCCACTTTGGATCCCTACCCTGAAGGATCGCTGGAATTCTGTGCTCGTGGGCATCATGAGACTCATGTGAGTGGGACAGCAAGAAATAGGTGACAGACGCAGACATGCAGTGACTCATGCCCATGTTCCAATATCCCACCAGACTTCAATTATAAAACAGAAATTCAAAGATAAGTTTGTTCAGAATTTTAAGACAATCACAAAAGAGCATCAAACTAATGCTGGGGCATTTTTGCAAGCCCAGGTAATCCTACCGGGAGCTCTTGACTTGTATTTCATTTGTTAGTGCTTTTCCTCTCTCTCCTAGAAGGGACATGACATAGGGAAGATACTACCAAAAGATGTTCCTAAGTATTTTATAACACATTTTTACAGGTGCTTTAAATTTGCAAGCACAGTAATTATAAGAATGTTTATGCCCACTGCACATTTTCAGAAACAAAGTAAACTGAAGGGAGATCAAAAACAATTAATCAAAGGCTAAAATTATTCAGTAGTTAGGGTCATATTTTGAGAAAACCATACTCCTATTGATAAAGCCATGGTTAAGTGTTATTTTTAATTGAAACTGCTGCTCTGACTTAGAAAAAAGTAGTATTTGAACCCTAATATTCACAGGAAATCCAGTGTTCTGTAAAATTTTTAGTACCAAGCCTTAGAGACATCTTGTTTATGTTCTGTTGCTACTGCCCATATTTATACTTATGTTCTACAGTGTTTTGAGCCTTAATAAAATTGTGAGCCTTATAAAGTATGGTACTTAGTAGAAGATGGTACTGCTTTAGAATTCACTATTTGCCTCATTCTCTTTCAGTACATATTATGAAATTTAGTAACATTTTAGACTACAGACATGGGGCACTAAACTGCTGATTTACTAAAGATAAACACACCACTGGCAGATGAAGAGCAAGAATAACAGTTTTGTTTCTTTCCTAAAAGAAAAGAAAGGACAGAACATTAAAGCTAAGGAACTATGAATATTATTTCCTTCTTTAACTTTGAAATAGATAACACTTGTCAGAGCCACAGAATGATAGGCTCTATTAGCATGATAAATGACACAGATTTGGGACAACTCATAAATATTGTATCCCATACTTATTAGCTGAAGAATGTTGGGCAAGTTATTTTCTAAAGGCATGTTTGTTCTAATTACTTTGCACATTTTGCCTGACATTTTTGTTTCTTTCTTTTCTGGCCCATGGCAGAAATATAGTAACCATCATGATGAAATGTTTCGGGACACAGAATACAAGTGTGTTCTAGCCATGCTACCTTGGTATGTGCCTCTCTGATGAAATTAAGTCTTCCTGGGAACACTTGTCCTTGGGGAGCCTTGACATTGATTCAAAGATTGCCTAGATCAGACCTGGTAACCTTAGATTAATTGGACCATATGTGTATGTTGTTTGTTCATTCACTCACTCAGTCAAGTAGTGTTTATTCAGCTTTGTGTTTGTGCAAGGCACAGTGTTATGGAGAATATAAACACTATACAGATAGGAACCTTTACTTCAGATGGGCTTCCCTGGTGGCTCAGTGGTAAAGAATCCTCCTGCAGGAGGCATGGGTTTAATCCCTGCATCAAGATCCCCTGGAGAAGGGAATGGCAACCCACTCCAGTATTCTTGCCTGGAGAATTCCATGGACAGAGGAGCCAGGCAGGTGGCAGTTCATGGGGACACAAAAGAAGTGGGCACAACTTAGCAACTAAAGCAATAACAAGAGGCAAAGATATCTGTAGAAATGACTATCTCATAAGGTAGAAAGTGAAAATTACAGCAAAAAAAAAAAAAAAGTAAGGAAGTGTAGGAGGGAAGATGGGATGCTTTATCCTATGTGCAAATTATGTGATTATGTATTGAGAAAGCTAGAGGCAATACAGTAAAATTCATGAGACAAATGAAATAGTAGTTAAGTTAAAAATAAATGCTAAAAAAATAAAACATTCCTTACATAACTAACTCAACCAGGTCAGATACAAAAAGAAAATCCAATTCATAATGGTTAGGCAAAAAATCTACATATTTAGTAATAAATGTACAATATCGAGGAGAATTTAGACATCTTGAGTTAGAATAAGTTGAATTTCAGGTAGAGGGAGCAGTATATGCAAAGGCACAAGAACTGAGAAGCATCACAGAAGGGAAACAGTTTGTCCTTAAGAGCAGCACCTCTGAGGTTTTAATATGCCTATATTAAATGCATATGCATATATGTGGATCTTGTTAAAAAGCAGATTCTGATTCAGTAGGTCTGGAATGAACCTAAGATCCTATCTTTTGTAAGCTCTCATGTAATGTCAGTGCTGCCAGTTTATTAGCCACACTTTAAGTAGCAGGGGTTTAGAGTAGATGAATCATAACCAAAGAAAAGCTAGGTTGAAACTTTTAAGTAAAATGAATGCAAGCTAAGAAATTTGGTCTTTATTATGTAGAATATAGAGATATCTGAAAATAGTAATTATGTTTATCAATGTTGAAGTATTGTAAACTTAATAAGGAAGTAATGTTTAAGATGGATATGTTTTTCCTGAATTGAATAGTGTTTCTCAAAGAATGGTAAACACCTATTCTCCTAACTAAACCAGAAGCTCTTGGTATGTGAATACTCAGGAATTTGTCTCCTTAACAACCTTCCATCCTGGTTGAACATTTGGAGTCACTGGACCGTAATGTCCTCATAGTATATGTAACTTTCTCAGATTTGCATTACCAAGGTCCTCATAGGAGGACCATATTGTACCACTCTCATAAACCATACTGTAACCCAGCTTTCATGAGTAATGTCTGAGTAGAAGAAGTTTTTATTATAAATTCAGTTGAAAAAAATAAGCCTAAGAATCAATCAATAAAGTGTCACAGTTATGCAGGATTAATTTTCTGAAAGCAAGGATAGTTTAATGTTTAAGAGCTGACTTCTCCCCCAGTTTTTCCTACCTTGGTAAATTACATTATTATATACCCTTTTGTTTAACTAGCAACCTGAGAGGCATCTTTAACTCTGACATCTCCCGCATCTCCCATATCCAGTCATTCACTAAGTTCTGTAGATTCTATATTCGAAGTATATTTCAAATCTTTTTATATTCTCATTGTATGCCAGGCAATTACTATTATTTGCCTAGAATACTACCAGAGCTTACTAACTGGTCTTGCCATTTCTTCTCTTTTCCCTTCTCCCCCAGTACAGACTTTACAAAGCAGAAAGAGAACTTTTAAAAATATAAAACCAATCCGTCCATGCCCCTGATTAAAAATGTGCAGTGGCTACCAGTTCCACTTTAAATACAACCTAAACTCCGCATTCTGTCATGTAAGGCTGATTTGTTCCCTGCTGCTCCTGCTAAGTCGCTTCAGTCGTGTCCGACTCTGTGACCCCATAGATGGTGGCCCATCAGGCTCCCCCGTCCCTGGGATTCTCCAGGCAAGAACACTGGAGTGGGTTGCCATTTCCTTCTCCAATGCATGAAAGGGAAGAGTGAAAGTGAAGTCGCTCAGTTGTGTCCGACTCTTAGCGACCCCATGGACTGCAGCCTACCAGGCTCCTCTGTCCATGGGATTTTCCAGGCAAGAGTACTGGAGTGGGGTGCCATTGCTGTCTCCAGATTTGTTCCCTACTTATCTCTAAATAATTCTTCAGCCACCCACCAACCTTTTTATAGTTTCCTGGATTCCATCTGTCTGTTTCTTGTTTAAGGGTCTTCACATCTATTTGTCTCTTTGCTTGGATGACTTTTTTTAAAAAGGCATTTCCTAATCACTCTGTAAAGTGCAAGTCCATCTCATCCCCTAAACTTTATTACTGTAGCATTCCAGTGTCCTCCTGATATTTTCCACATTTATAGTAGCATATATCATTATCTGTTTTGTATCTATCCCCTCACTATATTAATAACTCTACAAAGGCAGAGTTTATGTATTTTTCAATTCACCTTTATAAATACAGCATTATTTTTATTTATTCAGCAAGTATTTGTTGAGCATCGACAAGGTACCAGGTACTGTTTTAAGTTCTTGATATACAACAGTGAACAAAATAGATGAAAATCTTGACCTCATGTAATTTATACTAGCTGTGAGAAAAAGACGACAGATAATGAAGTGAAATTTAAAGTATTGTGTCAGATGGTGGTAAGTGCTATGGCAAAAAAGAAGGCAAAAAGAGAAAAAAGGTAATACAGCATATGTGCATGGTTTAATACATTAAATAGGGATGGTCTCATTCTATATTATTAATACATGAAAGTTTAATATTAATATATATCACCTAATGTATTAGTGTAACATATATAATATAAACATATTAATATAAAATACATACATATAAATGCATAAATATGCCATATATTACAGATATATATTAATTATAGCAATATGATTAAAGTGTATAAATATATTTAATTAATATATTTTATTAATTATATAAGTATAAAATAATGCTTATTATAGGTACTAATTATAAATTAACACCTGTAATATTAAAAGATGATAAACATATTCTGTATATTTATACAAAAAGAGTTCCAATAAAGTCAAAACTTAGAGAAGCAAACCAAGTCCATTTAACAGTGACATGGAAATGATAAAGAATGTAGTTAGACGGGGATCAAAACAAAATAATAAAACAAAAGGCATACATATTGGAAAACACAAGTGAAAATATTTTATTTTATTTTTTAATTTTATAATATAAATTTTTTAATTGGAGGCTAATTACTTTACAATGTCGTATTTGTTTTGCCATATATTGACATGAATCCGCCATGGGTGTACATAACGTATTAATAGTAGCAATGCTGCAACCTTATATATAGACAGTTGCCTTCTGCAGATTGAGTCCTCAAAGTGGATAGAAGATTATAAAAATACTAACTGATATATATTTGGCCAAATTTCCTTATACAATCCATTATATAGTGTAATTCTCTCTCTCTCTCTCTCTCTCTATATATATATATATACACACTTACATATATATATACATACATATATATATAAAGACCCAAACAGTGGAAATAGGTCAACTCTATCAAACTACTCTATACATTTAACATTGTACAACTCAAAGGTAAAAAATAATTTGTATGTAAAGGTAACAAAATAAGTTTAAGTTTTGCATGAAAAAGTGAATGTGTCAGATTAGTCAGTAAAATATGAAAAACAAAGAGGAATTTGCCCTACTCACTATTAAAATATATCACAATTTCACAGCACTCAAAGTAATACTGGTGCAAAAATCAGCAGAGAATGCAGTAGAATGAATTAAGAATTCAAAAATTGCACAGGATATGTATGAAGTAGAGTATATAATGAAGTTGGTATTTTAAACAGAAACCATATGGCCCTAACAGAAGCAGAAGATATTAAGAAAAGGTCGCAAGAATACACAGAAGAACTTTTCAAAAAACATCTTAATGACCCAGATAACCATGATGGTGTGATCACTCACCTAGAGCCAGACATCCCGGAGTGTGAAGTCAAGTGGGCCTTAGAAAGCATCACTATGAACAGAGCTAGTGGAGGTGATGGAATTCCAGTTGAGCTATTTCAAATCCTGAAAGATGATGCTGTGAAAGTGCTGCACTCCGTATGCCAGCAAATATGGAAAACTCAGCAGTGGCCACAGGACTGGAAAAGGTCAGTTTTCATTCCAATCCCAAAGAAAGACAATGCCAAAGAATGCTCAAACTACCGCACAATTACACTCATCTCACATGCTAGTAAAGTAATGCTCAAAATTCTCCTAGCTAGGCTTCAGCAATACGTGAACCATGAACTTCCAGATGTTCAAGCTGGTTTTAGAAAAGGCAGAGGAGCCAGAGATCAAATTGCCAACATCTGCTGGATCATTGAAAAAGCAAGAGAGTTCCAGAAAAACATCTATTTCTGCTTTATTGACTATGCCAAAGTCTTTGACTGTGTGGATCACCACAAACTGTGGAAAATTCTGAAAGAGATGGGAATACCAGACCACCTGACATGCCTCTTTAGAAACCTGTATGCAGGTCAGGTAGCAACAGTTAGAACTGGACATGGAACAACAGACTGGTTCCAAAAGAAAAAGGAATACATCAAGGCTGTATGTTGTCACCCTGCTTATTTAATTTATATGCAGAGTACATCATGAGAAGTGCTGGGCTGGAAGAAGCACAAGCTGGAATCAAGATTGCTGGGAGAAAGATCAATAACCTCAGATATGCAGATGACACCACCCTTATGGCAGAAAGTGAAGAACTAAAGAGCCTCTTGATGAAAGTGAAAGTGGAGAGTGAAAAAGTTGGCTTAAAACTCAACATTAAGAAAATTAAGATCATTACATCTGGTCCCATCACTTCATGGCAAATAGATGGGGAAACAGTGGAAACAGTGGCTGCTTTATTTTGTGGGGGCTCCAAAACCACTGCAGATGGTGATTGCAGCCATGAAATTGAAAGACACTTACTCCTTGGAAGGAAAGTTATGACCAACTAGACAGCACATTAAAAAGCAGAGACATTACTTTGCTAACAGAGGTCCATCTAGTTAAAGCTATCGTTTTTCTGGTGGTCATGTATGGATGTAAGAGTTGGACTATAAAGAAAGCTGAGCACAGAAGAATTGATGCTTTTGAACTGTGGTGTTGGAGAAGACTCTAGCGAGTCCGTTGGACTGCAAGGAGATGCAACCAGTCCATCCTAAAGGAGATCAGTCCTGGGTGTTCATTGGAAGGACTGATGTTGAAGCTGAAACTCCAATAC
>NW_011494832.1:2630882-2643243 GCF_000754665.1 Bison bison bison | reverse complement strand
CTGTATTGTCTACTCAATTTTGCTGTGAATCTAAAACTTCTCTAAAAATTAAATGTATAAAAAAAGAGTACATAGCTTAAGATTTTAATCAGAGCACATTTTCTACTGTACTTTATGTGACTTTTTGAATGTAACTAATAAATATGCTCTATTATATATATATAATGAAGAAAAGCAATGACTAATTCTTAATGTGTGAATATATGTGTGTGTGTGTCCATGTGTTATGTTTCCATCTTGTCTTGCCATGTGTTTTTCAAACATGTAGCTTAATTTGGGGTTACAATTATTTTTTAAAAAGCAATTGCAGAAATGCTATAATATAGTAAGAGATTATAGGAAGAGTATTAATTCCCCTTTAATTGAATTACCCTCTGTTTAGTCTATTTTTCTATTAAGTTTTCAGAACGAAAGTACCATAACTCTTGAGAAAGCATTTACTAATTAAGGACTTTGGATTTTCGTCTCTAGTTATCTACAGAGGGCAGCAAAGAGCTTCAATTCAAAGACTAGCATGTTGAGTTAGAGCAAGTTTAAAGAGCTGCTTTCTTCTCATTCAGCATCATTAGAAGCACTGTGAAACGTCAAAAATCAAGGTTTAGTTTGCTAAACTTACATGACTGCTGTGCATGGAAGAGAGCAAGGGAACACACGGGTCAGATTCAGCTACTTGACTGCAGTCAAGGAAAGGTAACAAATTAATACATTCAATGTGTCAATCATTTCATTAACACTGCTCCAAAGTTTGATACCTAACAAAAGTAGTTTTTAAAAAGATATTTTACTAAAATATTGCGAAATAAGTTGTCAGAATTCTCACAAGTATTGATTATGGTATTTTATAAAATTATAAACTTATAATCATGGATGAGTAATGGTTCAAAATAAATTTTGTAATGTTTTAAGGTAAGTTTGGTTTTGAACGCTTTCCTGTTAATGGATCTATACCTCTAATTTTACACTTTTTATTTATCAACTTATGATGTAATAAAATTCAAAATATATCCAAGATACCATTAGCCCTCATGTGTCAAGTAGCAATAATTTGTTGTGCTTGATTTTGTTCTGATTCAGAGATACAGTTTCCCTTATAGGCAGTTTATGAAAATATGCTCTTGAGGTTGAACCTTGTGGAATGGAGGGGAAGGCAGGAAGACTAGTAGAGGGAAAGGTCAGACTGCATCACAGGTCCAACTCATAGGTCTAAGCTCTGGACCTGGAATGGTTCTTCAGAATCATCCTAAATCAGACTATGAGGGTGAGGTCTTATATACTCTCACCTGAGTCAGTCAGTGTATGTGGGCCACTTTCAGGAAAGGGCATCAATTCAGTTCATTTCAGTTCAGTTGCTCAGTCATGTCCGATTCTTTGCAATTTCATGGACTGCAGCACACCAGGTCTCCCTGTCCATCACCAACTCCCAGAGCTTGCTCAAACCCATGTCCATTGAGTCAGCGATGCCATCCAACAATCTCGCCCTCTGTCCTCCTCTTCTCCTGCCTTCAGTCTTTCCCAGCATCAGGGTCTTTTCCAAACAGTCAGTTCTTTGCATCAGGTGGCCAAACTATTGGAGTTTAAGTTTCAGCATCAGTCTTTCCAATGAATATTCAGGACTGATTTCATTTAGGATGGACTGGTTTGATATCCTTTCAGTCCAAGGGACTCTCAAGAGTCTTCTCCAATACCACAGTTCAAAAGCATCATTTCTTCCACACTCAGCTTTCTTTATAGTCCAGCTCTCACATCCATATGACTCCTGGAAAAACCATAGCTTTGACTAGACAAAACTTTGTCAGAAAGGGCATGGCCCTGGCAAAGCAGCAAGTCCTTCCCTAAAGGAATATTTGAGTGGGACTTCCCTGGTGGCTCAGACGGTAAAGCGTCTATCTACAATGCAAGAGACCCAGGTTTGATCCCTGGCTTGGGAAGATCCCCTGGAGAAGGAAATGGCAATCCACTCCAGTACTATTGACTGGAAAATCCCATCGACAGAGGAGCCTGGTAGGCTACAGTCCATGGGGTCGCAGAGTCGGACACAACTGAGCGACTTCACTTTCTTTCACTTTCCCAATATCCATCATGGTCATGCACAGTAAAAAGCTATCAAAATGCCTTACCCTAACACAAAGGGATGACATTTACATTTACTTAGAATATTTTGTTATCTTTTAGAGTATTACCTCATTAATTCATGTTTAAGGAGGCTATTTTTTGCTTTTTTATACTGTTCATGGCATTCTCAATGCAATTGAGGGGCGAAATATCAATAATCTCAGATATGCAGATGACAACACCCTTATAGCAGAAAGCAAAGAGGAACTAAAGAGCCTCTTGATGAAAGTTAAAGAGGAGAGTGAAAAAGCTGGTTTAAAAATCTGCATTCAAAAAAGTAAGATAATGGCATCTGGTCTCATCACTTAAAATAGATGGGGAAACAATGGAAACAGTGACAGACTTTATTTTATTCGGCTCCAAAATCACTGCAAATGGTGACCTATGAAATTAAGCTATGAAATTAAGACTTGCTCCTTGGAAGTAAAGCTATGACCAACCTAGACAGCATATTAAAAACCTCAAATAGCCAAAGCTATCTTGAGAAAGAAGAATGGAACTGGAGGAATCAACCTACCTGACTTCAGGCTCTACTACAAAGCCACAGTCATCAAGACAGTATGGTACTGGCACAAAGACAGAAATATAGATCAATGGAACAAAATAGAAAGCCCAGAGATAAATCCACGCACCTATGGACATCTTATCTTTGACAAAAGAGACAAGAATATACAATGGATTAAAGACAATCTCTTTAACAAGTGGTGCTGGGAAATCTGGTCAACCACTTTTAAAAGAATGAAATTAGAACACTTTCTAACATCATACACAAAAATAAACTCAAAATGGGATTAAAGATCTAAACGTAAGACCAGAAACTATAAAACTCCTAGAGGAGAACATAGGCAAAACATTCTCTGACATACATCACAGCAGGATCCTCTATGACCCACCTCCCAGAATATTGGAAATAAAAGCAAAAATAAACAAATGGGACCTAATTAAACTTAAAAGCTTCTGCACATCAAAGGAAACTATTAGCAAGGTGAAAAGGCAGCCTTCAGAATGGGAGAAAATAATAGCAAATGAAGCAACTGACAAACAACTAGTCTCAAAAATATACAAGCAACTCCTCCAGCTCAACTCCAGAAAAATAAACCACCCAATCAAAAAATGGGCCAAAGAACTAAATAGACATTTCTCCAAAGAAGACATACAGATGGCTAACAAACACATGAAAAGATGCTCAACATCACTCATTATCAGAGAAATGCAAATCAAAACCACTATGAGGTACCATTTCACGCCAGTCAGAATGGCTGCGATCCAAAAGTCTACAAGCAATACATGCTGGAGAAGGTGTGGAGAAAAGGGAACCTTCTTACACTGCTGGTGGGAATGCAAACTAGTACAGCCACTATGGAGAACAGTGTGGAGATTCCTTAAAAAATTGGAAATAGAACTGCCTTATGATCCAGCAATCCCACTGCTGGGCATACATGCTGAGGAAACCAGAAGGGAAAGAGACACATGTACCCCAATGTTCATCGCAGCACTGTTTATAATAGCCAGGACATGGAAGCAACCTAGATGTCCATCAGCAGATGAATGGATAAGAAAGCTGTGGTACATATACACAATGGAGTATTACTCAGCCATTAAAAAGAACACATTTGAATCAGTTCTAATGAGGTGGATGAAACTGGAGCCTATTATACAGAGTGAAGTAAGCCAGAAAGAAAAACACCAATACAGTATACTAATGCATATATATGGAATTTAGAAAGATGGTAACAATAACCCTATGTATGAGACAGCAAAAGAGACACTGGTGTATAGAACAGTCTTTTGGACTCTGTTGGAGAGGGAGAGGGACAGGGTAGGAAGGTTTGGGAGAATGGCATTGAAGAATGTATAATATCATGTATGAAACAAGTCAGCAGTCCAGGTTCGATGCACGATACTGGATGCTTGGGGCTGGTGCACTGGGATGACCCAGAGGGATGGTATGGGGAGGGAGGAGGGAGGAGGGTTCAGGATGGGGAACACATGTATACCTGTGGCGGATTCATTTTGATATTTGACAAAACTAATACAATATTGTAAAGTTTAAAAATAAAATAAAATTTAAAAAGAAAAGAAAAGAAAAAAAAAAGCAGAGACATTACTGAGCTGAACTGAATGAGGCTATAGGATTAACAGGTCTGGATTAGTTCTTTACATTCTGGTTCTTAATAGGTGAGATAAGTAATAAAATAGAATATTGAAGTGCATACTCTGCCCAAGGTTTACATTAAGAAAAAAACAAGAACAAACACGGAATGATAAAAAAGAGAATGACTAAAAGGAATGCATAATTGTACTTAAAAGAACAGTTTAGAATACATTGAGATCTTCCTCATTGAGGGAAATTCCTAGAGAACCAGGACTAGAGCAACATGGAAGGAGTCATTTGAGAGACTAACTGAATTAACTTTGGTAATTATAAAACATACTCTTATTAAAGTTATATGGGCAAACAGAAACATGAAGAAGAGAATTAAAATTGCCCATAATTTCCCAACCTAGAGAAAACTGCTAATGGTGTTGTAATTTTCCTTCTAATCATTTTTCCCTCCTGACAAATTATAAATCTGAATAAACTTTTATTCAGATTTTCTTACATATAGAATGTATTTTTCCTATTCCATTAAAAAGTATTCAAAGGAAAACATACATCTACCATAGGTTGCTTCATTTATTTGGCTTATGGAGCATATAATTACCACCATTACAAATAATGATAAGATAAATAGTGAAACCATGGTTCATATTTTAAAAATCACAACCTTACATTAAAAATTACATTTCACATGACAGGCTAAAACACACATGACACACATATGTATTTGTACATAGACCCATAACTGAAACAAAAGTGTCAAAAGTAATTTTCATCCTTAATATTTGTGATGAATTCTAATATATCCTATTCTGTCCCATACCATCCCATTTAATTCTGTTCTATTTAAATTTTTTTAAAAAGCAATTATGGTCCACTAAATTGGTTTAAAATTGTTATTAATAGTTTTGAACCCAGTGTCAGGAAAACGTGATTTACTGTATCCTTGTTTTGCAAACTGTATTTTATTTCATATTGAGTTATTATATTTTAGAATTAATATATGTTAAAGAAGTATAAATTCTGTTCCATTGCTGTTGATTTGTGGAAAAGGCAGTGGCAACCCACACCAGTACGCTTGCCTGGAAAATCCCATGGACGGAGGTGCCTGGTAGGCTGCAATTCATGGGGTCGCTAAGAGTCAGACACGACTGAGTGGCTTCAATTTCACTTTTCACTATCATGCATTGAAGAAGGAAATGGCCAACCTGCTCCAGTGTTCTTGCCTGGAGAACCCCAGGGACGGGAGCCTGGTGGGCTGCCGTCTATGGAGTCGCACAGAGTTGGACATGACTAAAGTGACTTAGCAGCAACAGCAGCAGCAGCAGGACGATTATTTAAAAATCTTTAAATTTTCAGATTTATCTAAGCTAGTCTTGCATATTTGGTTTTCAGGTTAACTTAATCATTCTGTCTTAAGTTGTAATTTTGACAGATGTACCCTGTGGGCTCCTCACACCACAGTACTGCTCTTTAGGCCTTGTCTCGGCACATACTTCCTAAGAATCTACAGCCAAGTGCAGTTTCTGCTTCTAAATCACATAGCAGCTATTCAAGCACTAAATCTTGGAATCTTTTCAGTACAGTAGGCCTCTAAACAGATATGACTGTTGTCTTTATAAATATGGAAAACTTGGAGAAAGAGACATGCACATATAAAGAATGTCATGTGAAAGTTGAAATTATATTGCTATAACCAAGGAACTATCAGGAACTGGAGAGGTCTAGAACAGATCCTTGCCAATGGCCTCAGAAGGAGCATGGCTTTGGTATCTCCTTGATTTCAGATTTCCGACCTCTAGAACTGTGAGACAATACATTACTTTTGTTCTAAGTGACCCAGTTTGTGGTACTTAGAAATTATGGCAGCAATAGCAAACTAAGACACTCTTCAACTGTATCCAGTAATTTGATTAATTTTACTCTTTAAGAACAAACATGAAACCTTTCATGGTTTATGCTGTACATTGTGAAGAAGTGCCCCGTAAAATGAATTTTAGGTAGTTGTTTTGTAATTGCAACACAATATAAATATTAAGCTACTAGGAGCACTGGCTAATGGAATGAGTATACTCTATATTATTCTCATTTTAAGTAATACTCATTTTCTTAAATTGAGTTTTCTTTTAATTAAGGGTCAAATTGTTGACAACATTCCTGCAAACCACTTACTCCTGACGATCTGTATATCCTAAGCACTGCAGTTTAAAAAATCTGATTTTTTTTTAACTCTCATTATTATTGAATTAAGTGAGGTATGAAATAGTTAACTATAATCGTGTGTGTATATAACAATGAACATTAAGCCCCCCTTTTATCCAGAAGTTTAGGAAACAGTATATTATAAATAATCCAATGATTTGGATAACTAAATGTTTAAGGTATTAAATACATTTAATTGTACTATCTCTAAAATATATATTAACCTAGTAACCTAGTTTTGTTTTAGAATACATATTGGGAACTTATAGTACCTTAAATTCACCCTAGAAAAAGTAATTATTCTTGAGTTTTGGAGGTGGGTGAGATGACCTGTCTGCTTAAGCTTTGTAGTTATCTAAAATCTGTATAAAATACATTCATATAGCCCTATCTTAGTTATTACTTCCCCAAATTAAGGGAAATTGAACTTTGAATAAGCACTAAATTGAAATGAACATGTTTAATTTAGTGAAAATAGGGGGACTGTTGATGAGTATTTATGGAGTGGCTTCTGGGCACTGAAAATGTGAATTTAAAAATTAAAAATGAAAAAAAAAAATAGGAATAATAAGCACCCTTCCTGCAAAGATTTTATTGAATTTAAAAGCTATGGGTCTTCAGTGTGTTTTG
The DNA here is from genome assembly GCF_000754665.1 of Bison bison bison. Taxonomy (NCBI): domain Eukaryota; kingdom Metazoa; phylum Chordata; class Mammalia; order Artiodactyla; family Bovidae; genus Bison; species Bison bison. Next base: position 2,636,198 of record NW_011494832.1, on the reverse strand, counting down.
TTGTTAATGTGGCTATTGGTTTGGGTATGAGTTTTAATCTTCTTTTAAAACTTAATTACAAGTCCAGTTAACTGTGTGACTCTTCAATAAACGTTTTGAGTTAAAAAAAATAATAAAGTACCCCTTTAAGGAGACTTCGGCTAGGCATTTAGATACATTATTGGAACTCAGTTGGGCCAACACAAGTGCTGAATGCGTGGCTGTAATCAGGACAGAGAGGGTTCCAGCTCTGTTAGTAAGACAGTTTTGATAGAAAAGTTAATTGCTGCTCTAAAGTTTCCATGTCAGTAAGAGAAATTCTTAAAAATCTATGTATTTGAACATTTAGAACCATAATATTTCAAAGTATTAATCCTATGGTTGGCAAGTTTTGAAGACCAGGTGTCTCTTGCTCTAAATGCTGAAATAAACATTAAAATCAAAATAGGAATCATTTATTCAAGTTTCTTATATCAAAATGCATTTTTCAAATTTTCCTTTCTCAAGAAATGAATGGGTACCAATCATAATTGTGTGAAATTGATCTAACTCAGTCCATGGGGTCGCTAAAGAGTAAGACATGACTGAGTGACTTCACTTTCACTTTTCACTTTCATGCATTGGAGAAGGAAATGGCAACCCACTCCAGTGTTCTTGCCTGGAGAATCCCAGGGATGGCGGAGCCTGGTGGGCTGCCGTTTATGGGGTCGCACAGAGTCGGACACAACTGAAGTGACTTAGCAGCAGCAGCAGCATAGAAAGAACCCTGAGGAAGACCAAAATGTAATGAGGGACAAAAAAAGCAAGGGAACTTGGAAAAGGCACCCGAATGGAAGAGGAAAGTGAAAGGAAGATGCGGATCTTGTGATGTCTATCACTGATGGCAAGTGTGGGAAACTTATTAACTAGAAGGGAGGGAACATTCTGCAACCCCAGTGGAATATTGATTCAGGCAAGGGCTCAACAATGAATGCTAATTCCACTAGGTGAAAGATACATTCCAAAATACTACCCCCACTCAGTTCAGTTCAGTTCAGTCGCTCAGTCGTGTCTGACTCTTTGCGACCCCATGAATCGCAGCACGCCAGGCCTCCCTGTCCATCACCAACTCCCGGAGTTCACTCAGACTCACATTCATCGAGTCAGTGATGCCATCCAGCCATCTCATCCTCTGTCGTCCCCTTCACCTCCTGCCCCCAGTCCCTCCCAGCATCAGAGTCTTTTCCAATGAGTCAACTCTTCACATGAGGTAGCCAAAGTACTGGAGTTTCAGCTTGAGCATCATTCCTTCCAAAGAAATCCCAGGGCTGATCTCCTTCAGAATGGACTGGTTGGATCTCCTTGCAGTCCAAGGGACTCTCAAGAGTCTTCTCCAACACCACAGAACAAAAGCATCGATTCTTCGGCACTCAGGTTTCTTCACAGTCCAACTCTCACATCCATACATGACCACTGGAGAAACCATAGCCTTCCCTAGATGGACCTTTGTTGGCAAAGTAATGTCTCTGCTTTTGAATATGCTATCTAGGTTGGTCATAACTTTCCTTCCAAGGAGTAAGCATCTTTTAATTTCATGTCTGCAATCACCATCTGCAGTGATTTTGGAGCCCCAGAAAATAAAGTCTGACAGTTTCTACTGTTTCCCCATCTATCTCCCATGAAGTGATGGGACCAAATGCCATGGTTGATTATTAATTCAGAGGGGTAATATATGCTCACTCACTAAGTTGTGTCCAATTCTTTGTGACCCCAAGGACTGAAGCATGCCAGGCATCCCTGTCCTTCACTATCTCCCAGAGTTTGCACAAATTTATGTCCAATGAATTGGTGATGCTATGCAACCATCTCATCCTTTGTTGCCCCTTTTCCTCCTGTCTTCAATCTTTCCCAGTTTCAGTATCTTTTCCAGTGAGTCAGCTCTTCACCCCAGTGGCCAAACTATTGGAGCTTCAGCTTCAGCATCAGTCTTTCCAATGAATATTCAGGGTTGATTTCCTTTTAAATTGACTGGTTTCATCTACTTGCTGTTCAAGGGACTCTCAAGAGTTTTCTCCAGCAACACAATTCAAATGCATCAATTCTTCAGTTTTCAGCCTTTTTATGGCCCAACTCTCATATCCATCCATGACTACTGGAAAAACCATAGCTTTGATTATACAGGTGTTTGTTGTAAAAGTGATGTCTCTGCTTATTAATATGCTGTCTAGGTTTGTCGTAACTTTTCTTCTAAGGAGCAGGCATATTTTAATTTCATGGCTGCAGTCACCATCTGCAGTGATTTTGGAGCCCAAGAAAATAAAATCTGTCACTGCTTCCACTCCTTCTATTTGCCATGAAGTGATGGGACTGGATTCCAGGATCTTAGTTTTCTGAATGTTGAGCTTTAAGCCAACTTTTTCACTCTCCTCTTTCACCCTCATCAAGAGGCTTTTTAGTTCTTCTTCTCTTTCTGCCTGAGAGTGTTATCATCTGCATACCTGAGGTTATTGATATTTCTACTGGCAATCTTGATTCCAGCTTGTGATTCATACAGGACAGCATTTTGCAAAATGTACTCTGTATAGAAGTTAAGTAAGCAGGGTGACAATATACAGCCTTGACGTACTCCTTTCCCAACTTTGAACAGTCCATTGTTCCATGTATGGTTCTAACTGTTCCTTCTTGACCTGCATACAGGTTTGGTCTCTCAGGTGCAAGTAAGGCAGTCTGGTATTCCCATCACTTTCAGAATTTCCCACAGTTTGTTGTGATGCACACAATCAAAGGCTTTAGTGTTTAGCATAAAGCAGAAGCAGATGTAGATGTTGCAGTAGCTGTCCTGGAATTCCCTTGTTTTCTCTATGATGTAACAAATGTTGTCAATTTGATCTGTGGTTTCTCTGCTTTTTCCAAATCCAGCTTGTAGATCTAGAAGTTCTCAGTTCACATACTGTTGAAACCTAGCTTGAAAGATTTTGAGCATTACCTTGCTAGCATGTGAAATGAGCAGAATTATATGCTAGTTTGAACATTCTTTGTTATTGCCCTTCTTTGGGGTTGGAATGAAAACTGACCTTTCACAGTCCTGTGACCACTGCTGAGTTTTCCAAATTTGCTGACATGTTGAGTACAGTGAGCTACAGTTCATGAGGTCACAAAGAGTCAAAGACAACTGAGCAACTAACACATACACACACACATTTGTTTAAAAAGAAAAACTTGGCATACACTACCATTACCAAATGATCAAACTTAACTTTTTTTAATATTTAGACCTCTGACATTAGAAACCTTCTTGTGGGATGTAATACGAAGTAATAAATATCATCTATGAAGAAATTCCCCCAAAATGTTTAAACTGTATCTCACTAAACCTGTAGCCTTAACCTTCAGGTTACAGCAAACACAGAGAATTTAAGAATAATATATGAAAATGCAGTGATACTATCAGCTAAATCCAGCATGTAACCTGCACTCTTCAAAAGGTTAGTATCATCATGGGAAAAAATAGAATGACCCTTCAAGATTTAAAAGAGTTGAAAGGACATAATAAAATGCAGTGTATGATACCTGCTCTTACAATGAATAAAACATCTAAAAGATGCTAAAGCTGAAACTCCAGTACTTTGGCCACCTCATGTGAAGAGTTGACTCATTGGAAAAGACTCTGATGCTGGGAGGGATTGGGGGCAGGAGGAGAAGGGAATGACAGAGGATGATATGGCTGGATGGCATCACTGACTCGATGGATGTGAGTCTGAGTGAACTCCGGGAGTTGGTGATGGACAGGGAGGCCTGGCGTGCTGTGATTCATGGGGTCGCAGAGTTGGACATGACTGAGCGACTGAACTGAACTAAAGCAATATGAATGTGTACTGGGTGGCAGATTATATTAACAAATTATTGTCAGTTTACTTAGTTGTGATAATGGTACTTGGTTTTGCAGAAAAATGTCATTATTTTTAGAAGGTACAAGCTGAAATATTTGAAGGTGTCTGCATGTCATAATACCCACAAGTTACCTGCACAGTTGTTGAGCAAAACACATACCCACCCATGCCATTTAGCCAATGGCAAAATGTTAAGAATTGAAGAAGCTATGTGGTGGGCATAACCATTGTATACTTTAAACCTCTCACTATGTTTTAAAATGTTTCTGATAAAAGTGTGGGGTGGGGGGAGGTCAAGAGGAAGAGTGTAAATGCTGCTGAAAGATTCAGAAAGATAAGATTATTTTATCAGCAAGTTTATCAGCAAGATTAGGCAGGAGAGAGGTTTCTGTTGTGAGAACAGTTTTAGCCATTTTACAAGGGATTTAGGAATAAACTAGACATGAGAAAAGCAAATAGTAAGTGTAGATGGTGCTTAGAAGAAGTTTAATGGTTATGAACTAGAAAAAAAGCCTGAAAACTGAGAGAAACAGATTTGAAAGAGAGGTCCAGCAAGATGAGGACCTTTTTGCTGTTTCATTTGTATTTTTTTAATTTGAAGTTTGTTTTTGTTGTTGGGTTTTTGTTCTTGTTTAGCTTACTGTTATCTTGTTTTGACCGAAAAAGAAGTGACTGTTTCAGTTAATAAGGAAGAATCAGTAGAGAGGAAGAGGTTGAATAGGAAGAAGGACTAGAAGGGCTGCTTCAAAGGTTTGGGAACTGGATGTGAATAAAGAACCAATACAAAAGAATGCAGAAACTGATTTTATCTGAAATTTGTGAAGCCTTAACATCAGGGCCCTCACTTGAATAATCCTTCCTATACTTATGTGTATTCAGTTCAGTTCAGTTCAGTTGCTCAGTCGTGTCCGATCTGCGATCCCATGAATCGCAGCACGCCGGGCCTCCCTGTCTGTCACCAACTCCCGGAGTTCACTCAAACTCACGTCCATCTAGTCAATGATGCCATCCAGCCATCTCATCCTCTGTCGTCCCCTTTTCCTCCTGCCCTCAATCCCTCCCAGCATCAGAGTCTTTTCCAATGAGTCAACTCTTCGCATGAGGTGGCTGAAGTACTGAAGTTTCAGCTTTAGTATCATTCCTTCCAAAGAAATCCCAGGCCTGATATCCTTCAAAATGGACTGGTTGGGTTTCCTTGCAGTCCAAGGGACTCTCAAGAGTCTTTTCCAACACCACAGTTCAAAAGCATCAATTCTTTGGCGCTTAGCCTTCTTCACAGTCCCAACTCTCACATCCATACATGACCACAGGAAAAACCATGTCCTTGACTAGATGGACCTTTGTTGGCAAAGTAATGTCTCTGCTTTTGAATATGCTATCTAGGTTGGTCATAACTTTCCTTCCAAGGAGTAAGCGTCTTTCAATTTCATGGCTGCAGTCACCATCTGCAGTGATTTTGGAGCCCCAA
>NW_011494832.1:2630040-2630782 GCF_000754665.1 Bison bison bison | reverse complement strand
AGGGGCTTTTTAGTTCCTCTTCACTTTCTGCCATAAGGATGGTGCCATCTGCATATCTGAGGTTATTGATCTTTCTCCTGGCAATCTTGATTCCAGCTTGTGTTTCTTCCAGCCCAGCGTTTCTCATGATGTACTCTGCATACAAGTTAAATAAGCAGGGTGACAATATACAGCCTTGACGTACTCCTTTTCCTCTTTGGAAACAGTCTGTTGTTCCATGTCCAGTTCTAACTGTTGCTTCCTGACCTGCATACAGATTTCTCAAGAGGCAGGTCAGGTGGTCTGGTTTTCCCATCTCTTTCAGAATTTTCCACAGTTTATTGTGATCCACACAGTCAAAGGCTTTGGCATAGTCAATAAAGCAGAAATAGATGTTTTTTTGGGACTCTTTTGCTTTTTCAATGATCCAGCGGATGTTGGCAATTTGATCTCTGGTTCCTCTGCCTTTTCTAAAACCAGCTTGAACATCAGGAAGTTCAGGGTTCACGTACTGCTGAAGCCTGGCTTGGAGAATTTTAAGCATTACTTTACCAGTGTGTGAGATGAGTGCAATTGTGCGGTAGTTTGAGCATTCTTTGGCATTGCCTTTCTTTGGGATTGGAATGAAAACTGACCTTTTCCAGTCCTGTGGCCACTGCTGAGTTTTCCAAATTTGCTGGCATATTGAGTGCAGCACTTTCACGGCATCATCTTTCAGGATTTGAAATAGCTCAGCTGGAATTCCATCACCTCCATTAGCTCC
>NW_011494832.1:2624395-2629795 GCF_000754665.1 Bison bison bison | reverse complement strand
CTCTTCTTAATATCTTCTGCTTCTGTTAGGTCCATAACATTTCTGTCCTTTATTGAGCCCATCTTTGCATGAAATGTTCCCTTGGTATCTCTAATTTTCTTGAAGAGATCTCTAGTCTTTCCCATTCTGTTGTTTTCCTCTATTTCTTTACATTGATCTTTGAGGAAGGCTTTCTTATCTCTTCTTGCTATTCTTTGGAACTCTGTATTCAGATGCTTATATCTTTCCTTTTCTCCTTTGCTTTTCACTTCTCTTCTTTTCACAGCTATTTGTAAGGCCTACCCAGACAGCCATTTTGCTTTCTTGCGTTTCTTTTCCATGGGGATGGTCCTGATCCCTGTCTCCTGTACAGTGTCACAAACCTCATTCCATAGTTCATCAGGCACTCTATCTATCAGATCTAGTCCCTTAAATCTATTTCTCACTTCCACTGTATAATCATAAGGGGTTTGATTTAGGTCATACCTGAATGGTCTAGTGGTTTTCCATATTAGGTTGCTTCAATTGTGTCTGACTCTTTGCGACCCTGTGGACTGTAGCCTGCTAGGCTCCTCTGTCCATTGAATTCTCCAGGCAAGAATACTAGAATGGGTGCCATGCTTTCTTTCAGAAAATGTTCCTGACCCAGGGATCAAACCCGTGTCTCTTATGTCTCCTACATTGGCAGGCAAGTTCATTACCACTAGCACCACCTGGAATGCAGGGTCCTTCAAGTAGTTTCTGATTTTCATTCTTTTTTTGGAGGAAGGCTCCCTAGATTGTATAAACTTCAGACCCTACAAAACCTGGATTGACAATGGTAGGAAAGTATTCAAAAAAAACAAAACTCTGTAAACCTCTTGTGTGTATAAATTAGAGCTTCTCAAACTTCAGCAAGCTTGAGAATCACCAGGATAGTTGTTAAAACAAAGCCTTCTGAGTAGTACTATACTCTCACTTTACTGATAAATAAACTAGCAATCAAAAATCACCTTACTTCCCTAGATCACAAGCTGTTGGTCGCCAAGTTGGTACAGATCTCATATACCATGATTTCAGTGGTCTTTCCTCTGTTATCACACTTACTTCACTTAGAGTATTAACTTCTATTATTTGTATTATCAGAAAATGTTTACCTATCTTTATTAGGAATATGAAAAAAAAATTAGTCATAATGACTCCTTAGAGTAAAATTCAAATTTTGAGACATTTAAATTCAACTCTCCAAACGTGTTATTCTTTGCTAAGGATAAGGGTCTCCCCTGCAACCACCACCATCTTGTTTTTTTAATAGAAACATTGCAGAGTTGTAGATAACATAGAACTTATTTTTGATACCAGGAAAGATTAAAGGCAAAGTAACAGAGGGCAGCAGAGGATGAGATGGTTGAATACCATCACCAACTCACTGGACATGAATTTAAACAAACTCTGGGAGATAGTGCAGGACAGGAAAGCCTGGTGTGCTGTGGTCCATGGGGTCACAAAGAGTCAAACAAGACTTAGGGACTGAACAACAGCAAGACCTTATCCTGAATGTACTAGTTTTCATTATTTCACAACAAACTGCCATAACCATAGAGGCTTAAAAAGACACACATTTATGATCTCATGGTTTCCATGGATCAAGAGTCTAGACACCAGTTAGCTGAGTTGTCTGCTCAGGGTCTTATCAGGCTACAAGTAAGGTGTTGACTGAAGCTTTGATCTCATCTGAAGCTTGGGATCTTCTTCCAGGTTCATTGATTGTTGATAGAATTTCACTCCCTATAGCTAGGACAAGGCAATGGCACCCCACTCCAGTACTCTTGCCTGGAAAATCCCATGGATGGAGGAGCCTGGTAGGCTGCAGTCCATGGGGTCGCTAAGAGTTGGACACGACTGAGCAACTTCACTTTCACTTTTCACTTTCATGCATTGGAGAAGGAAATGGCAACCCACTCCAGTGTTCTTGCCTGGAGAATCCCAGGGACGGGGGAGGCTGGTGGGCTGCCGTCTATGGGGTCGCACAGAGTGGGACACGACTGAAGCGACTTAGCAGCAGCAGCAGCAGCAGCATGAGACTGAAAGGCATTCTCAACTGCAAGAGACTCCCTCTTGTTCTCTGGCAAGTGTCCTTCTCTGCAATGTGGAGATGTTCTTTTTTTTACGGCTAGGAAAACATCTCTTCAGTTGGCCAAGGCAGAATCATGTAATCATAACCCAATTATGAGAGTGACTCTCCCTTTTGTTCAACAATGCAACCTAATCTAGGGAGTGACTATCCCACCATATTCATAGTGCCATCCATGTTCAAGAGGAGAAGATTATACAGGAGTATGCTCCAGGGGTGGGAGTCTTGGGGACCATGTTAGAGTTCTGTCTGCACTGCACCAAGATACCTAAAAAGTTACATCTAGGCCTTTCGCACTTGGTAAGACTTCAGTATTTTCTAATAACCATATATCAAAAAAATCTTTGAGGTATTTTTCTTGTCAGTGAAGATTTTTCTCTAGATGCTTGTTTTAAATGTTTTAGCCATCAAACAAAAACATAGGACAAGCATTCTGTTCTTGGTTAAACAATGAGTTTGCTCTCTGTCTTTGATAGCACTGTAATTGCCTCCTTTGATAATGTTGCTCCTCATTTTTAAAGAATCTGTAATTGCTTTCCTTTTGGAGATTATTATCCTTTGCATATGTATATCTCTGTAAATATTCAGCACTGTCTTAAAAAAAGGAAACTATGATCCTGTCTGACAGTTGAACAGGACATGAGTTTATAATTTCATATTGTGTTAGATTTTTTTTTAAAGCTGTGAATATAATAATAAAGATTAAAACACATATGGGGAGAATGTGTCTGTGTTAGATGTAAGTGTTAATTATGTTGTCAGATAGAAGAGTGAAAATTCAACCTCCTGAACTTGGGTCTTGGCAGGTTGGCCAAGAATCTGATTTTTTTTTTTCCTATATTGTTATTGAAATACATTTATTTGTAGTCCTAAATATCTTTGTTCCTGTAGATTTTTTGTTTGTTCGTTTTGTTTTAAATATGGGAATGCAGTAAGATCAGACACACTCTTTTTCATCCCAGAACTGCATGGGTTAGCAGACACCAGAGGGTTTTTAAAAGCTGAATAGTGTGAACTGGATGCTTCAAGAGTGTCTAGGGCTTTGATCACAGTGGTAAACCTTCAAAAGTTAGAGGATTTCTATTAATATAGGGCACATTAAAAGCTGTGGTTTTGCCTTTGGGGACTTAAAGGTATTAATCAGTTTCAATACTCACTAGTAAATATACCTATCAGTTAAGTTTAAATGCAATGAAGTTTTTTTTAGAAAAAGAAAATGAAACCTAAAGTAACCATTTAGCTAATGCTTAAGATATGTGTTGTTGGAAGAGGGTGTTTGTTATGACCAGTGCATTTTCTTGGCAAAACTCTAGTACTTTGGCCACCTCATGCGAAGAGTTGACTCATTGGAAAAGACTCTGATGCTCTGAGAGATTGGGGGCAGGAGGAGAAGGGGACGACACAGGATGAGATAGCTGAATGGCATCACTGACTTGATGGACGTGAGTCTGAGTGAACTCCAGGAGTTGGTGATGGACAGGGAGGCCTGGCGTGCTGCGATTCATGGGGTCATGAAGAGTCGGACATGGCTGAGCATCTGATCTGATCTGATAAGATATGTGAGATGTTTAGTTTGTAAGTATTTATTGTGATTGACTATGATTAATAATAAGACTGAGTTCCCTAACATTCTGATTTTTAGGAACAGAGGTTTTTTCATGTGAAAATTTAGTAGTTATTATTTTCAAAATTGGGAAATGTAATAACAAACTTTCATACGTGATTGGCTTATTAATATAGTCTGATTTTGAAAGATTTCAAGCAGAAGCTACATTCCATTTTTTATTCTAAATGGACTATACCAAGTGTTTGCATTCAAGGCATCTCTAATCTTCATATTGAGGCCAAAGTAGATCTTTTCAAAAAGTCTTTTTGATGCTTCTTTACCCATTGGTCCTTTGGTGACTATTTAATGTTTTTAGGAGGGTGGAGATGGAATGCTCAACAAGGCCCATGAAGTTTTGTGATTCAGCCCTGTATCTACTTCAGCCAGAGATTATTACATGCCATTGTTACTCTTACTATAAGCTTAAGTCACATTGGCATGTCCTTTCTAGTTCCTTGAAAGAGGTATATACCATGCCACAAGACCTTTGCACTTGCTAGTATAGTTATTCTGTGGCTCTCCCCTCCTCCATTTTTTAGATCTGGTCTTTGACATCCTGGGGGAAGTGTCCATCTCTGAATGCTCCCTCCCTACTGAATCTAGGTAAATTTCTTTGTTACCTGGGTATATGTAGCCATAGAATTCCATCATTTCCAAGTCCTGCCCTCAATTTGTAATTATACCTTTATCGGTAAGCTTATTTAATCAATATCTTTCATGGCCCTGCCACACTAGTGTAAACTCTAAGAAGTCAGAGACCTTGTCCTCCATATTTGCTACTTGATCTCCAGGGTCTGAATGTGCTAGGTCACTTCAATCCTGTCAGACTCTTTGCAACCCTATGGACTGTAGCCTTCCAGGCTCCTCTGCCCATGGGATTCTCTAGGCCTTTCTCCAGGCTTGCTTCTAGCATTGTGCTAAGTATATTAAAAAATAATGAATAAATTCTTGTTGAATGAATACATGCATGATTCAATAAATGAATGGATAAGTGTAAGAATGTATGGATTTGATTCTTCATAACCTCAGAACATTAACCATTTTAATTAAAACTACACCTGCGGTACCATTTCACACCAGTCAGAATGGCTGCAATCCAAAAGTCTACAAATAATAAATGCTGGAGAGGGTGTGGAGAAAAGGGAACCCTCTTACACTGTTGGTGGGAATGCAAACTAGTACAGCCACTATGGAGAACAGTGTGGAGATTCCTTAAAAAACTGGAAATAGAACTGCCTTATGATCCAGCAATCCCACTGCTGGGCATACACACTGAGGAAACCAGAAGGGAAAGAGACACGTGTACCCCAATGTTCATCACAGCACTGTTTATAATAGCCAGGACATGGAAGCAACCTAGATGTCCATCAGCAGATGAATGGATAAGAAAGCTGTGGTACATATACACAATGGAGTATTACTCAGCCATTAAAATGAAAACATTTGAATCAGTTCTAATGAGGTGGATGAAACTGGAGCCTATTATACAGAGTGAAGTAAGCCAGAAGGAAAAACATAAATACAGTATACTAACGCATATATATGGAATTTAGAAAGATGGTAACAATAACCCTGTGTACGAGACAGCAAAAGAGACACTGATGTATAGAACAGTCTTATGGACTCTGTGGGAGAGGGAGAGGGTGGGAAGATTTGGGAGAATGACATTGAAACATGTAAAATATCATGTAAGAAATGAGTT
>NW_011494832.1:2616594-2624295 GCF_000754665.1 Bison bison bison | reverse complement strand
ACGATACTGGATGCTTGGGGTTAGTGCACTGGGACGACCCAGAGGGATGGTATGGGGAGGGAGGAGGGAGGAGGGTTCAGGATGGGGAACACATGTATACCTGTGGCGGATTCATTTTGATATTTGGCAAAACTAATACAATTATGTAAAGTTTCAAAATAAAATAAAATTTAAAAAAATAAATAAATAAATAAATAAAACTACACCTGCAAATATGCTGCATGTAGTCAACGCATAGAGCAAAGTCAGCAACGACTCTACCCATTGACATTAAGACTGTCCCATGCCTACTAACTAGCTGGCATCATTGCTATTATTTTGATGTGCCTTGTGAAAATTTTAATAAAGCAAAAATAACAAAGACAGATGGTGACCTGAACACATTATGGAATGCTATCCCAGTTTCCATCCTTTCCATAGGTGAACCAAACATAAGGGGAAAAAAAAAAAAATATATATATATATATATATAGCCTGAAGGAAATTGCACAAGCCAGAAGCAAAATAGATTTGGACTAACAGAATAATTTAGCTTTCAGAAGGCATTTAAAGGAATAAATGAGCAGGACACAATTCAAGGCCGGCAGTTGGTTTTATCAACTTAAAAAAAAAAATTCACAACCTTTAAATTGAGAGTTATGTTTTATTTGGTGGGAATTTTTAGGACATTAAGCCTGGGATACAGCATTTCAGGTGACCCTGAGAGAACTGCTTCAAGGAGGTGAGGGGAGGAACCAGGTTACATGGAAGTTTTGCAACAAAGGGCAGGTAGTTTTAAAATCAAAACATTATTATTAATTAAAAAAAGTAGATATCCCAAGTTAAGGATTTTAGTGTTTTTCTATGTATGGGAATATGCAAGAGTCTGTGGTCACTGATATCATTCCTTTCAAATGCATCTCAGCTATCTGGGCCAATATCCAGTGTTTTTTCCATCCTGAGCTCCCTTGGGGCTCACCATAGGGAGTGGCTACAGTCTGATGGCTGCTAGATCTGCTGTTCTTCTCCTTCCTGAGTGCTCTTAAAATTCACCAGCTCATATTGGAGAGCTACAATCACTGATGGCCATGAAATCCTTGTTTACTCATATGGCAGGGAATATTCCATTTCTCAATATATAAGAAAGAACAAGAAATGGCAGAAGAAACCAAAAGTCCAAAGATAATGTTGGCCAGGAGTGAGTGAAGAGGCTGAATATTCAACATGATTTGAGGTAGCTAGAGAACAGTTGATAGCCTATTTTCAGAAGCCCTTCCTACTTGAAGTTATATTTCTACCAACTTAAAACTTTTCCTTATAGATGATGGTCTGGCATTTATATTTCTGTTTTTCTGAAAGCATACGAAAATGAAAGTAAATGCAGTCATTAATTTTTTTTTTATTAAACAGTATTGAATGGTGACAGTGTGACTTGGTTTGGCATTTTTTAGTAATTCTAAATGGTAATATCTTTCCAGTTTATTTGTGTTTCTAATGTCATTAATAGAAAGACATTCTTCATAGACAGTCAAAACATAATCAATGTAATCAAATTTATAATAAAATGACATTTTTCAACAGTCAAGAAAAGTAAGGTTGACATATAAATGTCATCCAGCAAAGCTGATATTTTAGGTTTTCTTTGCTCTTTTGTCAAATGCTGAAATCAAGAATTTTTTGTATCACTAAAATTCAATGACTGTTTCAGTGAAGACTTTTTAAATTGCCTTTGAAAATTTAAACATAGAAATTTTATCTGATTAGGATAAACTGAACTAACTTTAACTTGATAAAAGATATCCAAAGAAACATTACCTATAACCCCTATCAGTTGTGAATGAACATCTATAAGTATATTGCTTTCTTAAGTAGGAAAAAAAGAAGTGAACCGTGAACTTCCAGATGTTCAAGCTGGTTTTAGAAAAGACAGAGGAACCAGAGATCAAATTGCCAACATCCGCTGGATCATGGAAAAAGCAAGAGAGTTCCAGAAAAACATCTATTTCTGCTTTATTGACTATGCCAAAGCCTTTGACTGTGTGGATCACAATAAACTGTGCAAAATTCTTGAATAGATGGGAATACCAGACCACCTGACCTGCCTCTTAAGAAACCTGTATGCAGGTCAGGAAGCAACAGTTAGAACTGGACAGGGAACAATAAACTGTTTCCAAAGAGGAAAAGGAGTACGTCAAGGCTGTATATTGTCATCCTGCTTATTTAACTTATATGCAGAGTACATCATGAGAAACGCTGTGCTGGAGGAATAACAAGCTGGAGTCAAGATTGCTGGGAGAAATATCAATAGCCTCAAATATGCAGATGACACCACCCTTATGGCAGAAAGTGAAGAAGAACTAAAGAGCCTCTTGATGAAAGCTAAAGAAGAGAGTGAAAAAGTTGGCCTAAAACTCAACATTCAGAAAACTAAGATCATGGCATCTGGTCCCATCACTTCATGGCAAATAGATAGGGAAACAGTGGAAACAGTGGCTGACTTTATTTTTCTGGGCTCCAAAATCACTGCAGATGGCAATTGCAGCCATGAAATTAAAAGACACTTACTCCTTGGAAGGAAAGTTATAACCAACCTACACAGCATATTCAAAAGCAGAGACATAACTTTGCCAACAAAGGTCTGTCTATTCAAGGCTATGGTTTTCCCAGTGGTCATGTATGGATGTGAGAGTTGGACTATAAAGAAAGCTGAGCGCAAAGAATCGATGCTTTAGAACTGTGGTGTTGGAGAAGACTCTCGAGAGTCCCTGGGACTGCAAGGAAATCCAACCAGTCCATCCTAGAGGAGATCAGTCCTGGGTGTTCATTGGAAGGACTGATGTTGAGGCTGAAACTGCAGTACTTTGGCCACCTCATGCGAAGAGCTGACTCATTTGAAAAGACCCTGATGCTGGGAAAGATTGAGGGCAGGAGGAGAAGGGGATGACAGAGGATGAGATGGTTGGATGGCACCATCGATTCTATGGTAATGGGTTTGGGTAGACACTGGGAGTTGGTGATAGACAGGGAGGCCTGGCCTGCTGTGGTTCATGGGGTCGCAAAGAGTCAGACATGACTGAGAGACAGAACTGAACTGAACTGATATACCATACTTAAATGAAAGAATTATGCATGTTATGTTTGTTAAAATTTCACATTCACATCAAAAAACAAAGACAACAACAAAATGTGTTTGTTTTCTCATACATACAGATAGGCATAGATTGGCAAGGCTAGACTTAGCAAAGTACCTCAAAATCACTGGGATCTTGTTTTAAAAAATGCGTGTATGTGATGTCCTGCTGTTACCAATTAAGAAAGACGGGTGAAGGTAAGGGACTTGTGTGTCTGTATATTCAAAAAGTACTCTAATTTGGAAAAGCATTTTTTTGCTTTGTCATCAATAAGCTGATAATAACTACAATCTATTTGATATTTATGTAACAATCATGTAGAAACATGTACAAACATTCATCATTTTGTTTAATCCTGACATCAAGTACATGAATTTTTGAAACAGAAATATTTCTGCCAGCCAATGAGAAACCTTACTAGAAATGCTATGTTATTTTTAAATGACTTATTTGCATATATATCAGTCATATTTTACTTAATAGTTAATGTATATTTGATTCCTTATATTATCTCTTAAATGATAATGGAATGAAATGGATTTGAATTTAGGTGGGTTTGTTCAGTGTGAATCAAGACAAAGTGAAGCAGAAGTCACTCAGTTGTGTCCAACTGTTTGCGGCCCCATGGACTATACAGTACATGTAATTCCCTAGGCCAGAATACTGGAGTCCTATGCCTTCCCCCTTTCCAGAGGAACTTCCCAACTCAGGGATCGAATCCAGGTCTCCCGCATTGCAGGTGGATTCTTTTCCAGCCTAGCCACAAGGGAAGCCCGAATCAATACAAAGCTGTTTGGGAAAGGATGGAATGTCCCAAACCCAGAGTAGAAATAAGCTTCTCAAGGTTGTAAGCTGAACCATGCATGCATGTTCAGACACTCAGTTGTGTCATCCATGGGATTCTCCTGGCAAGAATACTGGAGTAAGTTGCCATTTCCTCTCCCAGGGGATCATCCTGACCCAGGGATCGAAACCACGTCTCTTATGTCTCCTGCATTACCAGGCAAATTCTTTACCACTAGCACCACCTGGGAAGCCCAAGCTGACCCATCCTCTGAGCTAAAACTGGCAGGAAAATGTATCTGGATCAGAGAATATACCAGTGTAGAAGAATCTACTTTTCAATTATGTTTTGGAAGAAACTACACAATCAGTAATTATGGATGCAACTCCAAAATCAGGATTTACCAGCCAACAGTTTATAGTCCAAATTATCAATCACTTATTATATATCATCATTATACTATTTTTGCACTGAAAATATGAATTTATATATGTGCATACAATATTAAAATGTGCATATAGATGTGTTATAATATATTTTATATTGAAAGACTATAATTATGCCCATCATAATGACAGCTAACATTTGTAGACTTTGCTAAGTGCCAGGCACTGGTTTCAACATTTTACATCTGTTATCTCCTCATAGCAATGCTATGAAGCTTTATTACTCAATGATTATCCCCATTTTACCAATGAAGAAATTTGAGTTAGGTAGATAGTTATATATCCAGGGTCATTTCTTTAGTAATCAATGAAGCCAGTACTGTAATTCTGGTCTTACTGAAACCAAAGCCAGTGTTGCTCTTCATAGCCAAAGGAAACTGCCTCTGCCCAAGGTCAGGTTTTCAAGTTATTTTAGGTCATACCACCACCCATTCCCACTGTCTACCTCTCAGTATTTTACCTCTAACCACCCTACCACTAACACAAGATGCTCCACACAGCTGTCCTTCTTTTTGTTTCTCTAATGCACTGAGCTTTTCCTGTACTTTTCCTGTTCCTTTGCCTGCACCACTCCATCCCCTGCTACTTCCTTGTTGGCTTCTTGCTCAAAGCTCACCACCTCAGGAAGGCCTGCCCTAATAACTGGTTTCAACAAGTGCTTGCCTGTCCCAACTCGCCTCATCTTCTGTTACACACCCTATTTTCTTCATGGTACTCATTGTTTCTTCAAATTATCATAAGTATTAATTTGTTTCTAAGTTTATTGTTCGTCTCTCCTACTAGAATCTAAGCTGAAATGTTGCAGAAACCAGTATTCAAGGAACCAAGCACCACACTGGGAGAGCTGGAGAATTCAGGTTTATTACACCCACGGGCCCAGAGGAGTTAACACTCTAAGCTCTGAGCCTTGAATAAAGGCATTGCAAAATTTCTATAGACAGACTATAGTGGGCAACACTAGCTGTTAATAGGCTGGTTTAAACTAAGGGGTTTCGTGCACGGGAATAGCAGTCAAAATGGGGAGGAGGATGCCTGACCTTTACACAGACAGGCATGATTAAGCAGGTCTGCAGGGCCTGGGCAGTTGCAAAGAGCAGGACAAGGGTGAGTGAGATAAGCTCCAGTTCCTAGTATTGTAACTCCCTACTTTCTGAGACTACATGATCCAGACTTTGCAAGGAGCAAGCTGAGTTACAGAGGCAGAAGGAGCAGGAGGTTCATTTTAACTTTTCCTCTTCACTAACAGAGAATGATCCTTATCTTTTTTATTCTCACTTCTGTGAATGACTTAATGATAGTTGCTTTGTCTGAATTTAGACAAAGTATGTGCTAAATACTAAAGATAAAATAAAGAATAAAATAAGAAACTATAGCAAGAAGTTTTTAATATAGCAGTTGGAGAAGATTTCTTAAATCTTGAAACATTGTTTTGTCTCAGAAAATAACTTAAGGTTGAAATTGACCTTAATTCTACATTCAATTTATCTTGCATTGTTTTGTCTCAGAAAATAACTTAAGGTTGAAATTGACCTTAATTCTACATTCGATTTATCTTGCACTCAGAGACAGATATAAAAGTTCTCGCTTCCATATGCTCTAATGTCTCCTCATGCATAGAGAGCAGGGATGATTTGGGTGATCGATATTTGGAATGGGTTCTACAATAAAACCTCACAGGTTCTAAGATCTCCTGGAGATCCTGATTCAGTAAGTATATCAGAGGTGGGCCTTGGAAACCTGTACGTTTGAAAGCACATGTCCATTCCCTTTGGGTCTCTGATACCACCCTCCCATGTTGAAAACCCACCAGACAATGTTGCCTGGCTTAGGAAAAAACTTCTGTGTTTTGTACTGGCAATGAATTTTAGGAAAATAACATATACTTGCATAACTTGAATCTAAAAAAAGCAAGATTACTTTTTTTTTTAACAGAGTTAAATCTTAAAATTGAAGTTTGTAGTTTTAAATATCATTTATTCAGACATTGATTTAGTTTTCATTTCTAAATCCTTCCTACTGAAAAAGCACAAGATACTTTATAAACATTAAGTGCAGGATAAACATGAATCTTGACAAAAACACTGTCAACTATATAAAATATTTTTAGTCAGTGAAAAAGTATTATTCTGCCCTTCAAATTGAATTTCAAATGATATCTCCTATTCTAGTGACATATGTATCTGTTTGTTGCTTTGTTGGTTATGAGTGTTTTATATGAACTTAGAGATATTCTTATACCACAGGCAATCAAAACCACTCTTTTCCATATATATCCTTCTTCTTTACCTTTAAATGAGAAACCATACATTATTTCCATTATTTAAGTAGAGGGAAGGGAGTTGAAGTTCTACTCTACGATATTTTCCTAAGAAATCTTAATTTATCCCTTTTTTATTTTCTCTATCCTGAGGTGGCTTTGAATTTCACAGTTCTGCCAATTTTTTATTCATGTTCTGTCAAAATCTCCTGTAACACTGTGACTTTTTTGGACTTCAGATACTTGAAGTCTTGGTAAAGGATCTAACAATGGAATTTGTTCATTTTTACCTCTAGGGCTCCTTTCACTTCTAACAGTTTGTCTGTATAAATCTGTAGAAAAGTCTCATCTAAACTTGAATCTCCATAAGTACCTTCTTCTCATCTTATTTCTGTTTGTATTTTTATATCAAATTCACCTGCACTAGGTTACATCTCCTAAAGTCCAGGATTCAGTTTAGGCTTCCTTTTAGAATAATGTCAGAAAGAAAGAATGTTATCTAAAGGTTTGTGGTTAATTTGCTTAACTTCCAGCAGGTATTTCTATTGTGCATTCACAGCCACACTATATTTGATATGTAGGACTTAATTTTAATGATAAGAATTCAGGCCCTCAATTTTCTCTCTGTGTTCTTAGGGTCTCAGAATATTTAATATGAATTGAATAAAATAAAGAATAGGTGTTGTTTATTACAGTCGTCTTTGCACCAAAGCATTTATAACTTGTAATTCCAGTGTGAGAAACAGCATTGAGGAACCTAACATGTTTTTTCACCTTTAAAAAACAAACAAACAAAAAAAAAACTGCTTGATCATTTCAGAGGGAAAAAAAAGGCTGTGAATCTAGTTTAGTGAATAAAATTCAATACATGTAAAACTTACTTTTAATCGGAGTTTTTTCAAGGTCTTTAACCAGTGCACTTATTTCAAAATGCTTTATTAATCCATTTTTAAAAGAAGAATCCACCATTTAATTCAAAATCTGAACTTTGCCATACAGCTATCTAGTAAAGTTTAATTAATGTTGATTCTGTAATTTTTTCATACAGAAGACTGTGTAGTCCAGCAAATTTATTGCAAAATTGGCATCTTGAAATATTTGAAT